>NW_028186347.1:1197281-1265950 GCF_003343005.1 Rhea americana | reverse complement strand
AAAAAAAAAAAAAAGATCCAGCCTAGAATTGTATTACATGACTTTAAAGTCTTAAAAGTGTTCCTCTATTGTCCTGACACGACATGCCCCGGACGGGCTAATTCGTTCTGTTGTAGGCCACAAAGGATGTGCTGGGGCTTCTTACAAACTCTGCTAAAGCCAGGTAGGCGAGCGTCAAGGAACAGCGGCGCCTGCGACCTGAAGCCCAGCCTTCGGCTCGTAGGAAAGCGTGTAATTTGTCTAAGGTGYGCTATTGCTGCGGCATTAAAATTAAATTGGAAATAACAAGCGAAAACAGAAGTAGGAGCATTGGTTGGGCAAAATGAGAGAGTTGTGTATCAACATTAATGYATAGTATCTTGCTTAAACACTCCTATATAAAGTCCATGAATTAAAAATGTGGTATAATTTACCGTTAAAGGTTAATCTTGTACAAATCTGAAGAACACGTTTTGTATGAAGGAAAAGCAAACGAGGCCGTTGCAACAGCTCTAGGGGTCTATATTTGGGGTCTGTAGGTAAATGCAGATTTCATTACAGGTACACATAGTGTTAAGGGAGCCTGTGGCCTGTATACAGATCTGTTGTGCTCTCTCTTTACTTGGCTTAACTGGAGAAGACATTCCCTTGGATAGAGTATCATAGGCTGGGTAGACATTGCAGCCTGRGATAAATAGTCTCTTCAACTGTTACATTTAAAAAAGAAGGGAAGGCAGCGTATTTCCTCATTTAACGTAAATTGGATTTAGGTTTGGCAGATCCCTGTTCAGGAAGCTTGGAAAGTTTGTCGCTGCGGATTTGTCGCAGTTTCCAGAGCGGGAGAGTGACCACATGCCTTTGGGTGAACTCCAGCGCTGGTGCCCTGGGGCCGGGTAGCCCAGGAGGAGCGGGAAGCCCCGGGCTGCTCCCAGCCCTGGGGTGCTCCTCCCGGGCGCCCTGCGGGAAAAGCGGGGTGCGTCTCGCTCCCCGCGCGTGCGGCGGCACGCGGCCGCTCTGCCAGCCTGCCCGCAGAAGCCGAGGGTTGCGACTTCCTCCGTGCCCGCCTGGGCCCGGTAGCCACATCYGTGCGCGGGGATGTGGTTTTGGAAGGCAGCGCAGCCCCTGGGGCTGCGATTGTTGGGTCAGCCCAGGCTTAATGAACTCCTCTTCCAATTAGGCAGAGCATAAATTACAAAGGTCTGGGTCGAAGCACGTGTGTTCTTTTTCTTTTCTCTGGAGAATGCATGTTAGGACTAACTCTGTTGCTCCCACACTCCTAACGCTGTACAGCCATGGAAAAGCTCATCTGTGGGGGATCCTCAGGGTGATCCAGGTTCCCCGGGGYAACATCCTCCCTCTCCAGGCCTGCGTGTGCTCGGTGATATGGCATTWATTTCCTGATCAATATTATTGCTGCACGTTGTGAAGCATGGGATTATCTAGATAGAGGATAAAACCAAAAGGAATCAAGTTGCACTTTGAGTAAAGAGGGCTTTTCTTTTAATCGGGCATTTGGTTAAGGTAATAAGCTTGAGACCCTAATTGATTATTACTATTTTAAGATTTTAAGGTGGCTATGTATAGTGAGATGCTTGACATGGAAAAGGCTTTAGAAATGGTCTCAAGGCTAGTCTTGTGGATCTGTCATGTAACTTCAAAATACTGTAAAAAAATCAAAGTCTTCCAAAAAGCTGTTCGCTAAAGCTTAATACATCGTCACGCAGACTGTAGTGCAAGAGAAATAACTGGATTTGGACTTTTTCATCTTCAAAGGATTAACTCTTCCCAATAATTATTTAAGTTTGAATTTCAGGAAACAGATTGCGTCTCTGTTTAGAAAATACCACATATATTTATGGTGCCGTCTAACTATTTTATAAGAAAAATAATCATGTTGGATTACATAAGTAAACCTGCTAATTAAATAACAATAATACCTTGAGCACCCTGAAAACATCTTCTGATACTCAATTAAGGAACAATAACCCAATGAACTTTAACCTGTAGACCATATTCAGACTTTCTACATAAAAGTAATTGCATCAGTCATGATTTTCTCAAGCTACAACACAAGCTCTTGATTGGTAGATCAACATCTGAGGCTCCTTTTTCAGCATTAATTGGGAAAGCAGACAATACTCTCCCTGTAAACTAGATTTTAGGACGAAGGTTAGTTGCCTTTGTACACGTTTACTCATTGAAATAGGAATGTTTGCTTAATAATTCAAAACAAATGGCATTAGACAAGAAGCCCTAATCCTGATTTCTCCTCTGCCAGTGTAAATTAGGAGAAAATCAAGAGAAATTCTATTTGGTCAGTGTAGAAAGGCTTGTTTAAAACTTCTGTGAGATCAGAATTAGGCTCCAGAAATTCAAGCTTTTTTTTAATTGCTGCTTCTTTACTGGCATCGAGAAGAAGAATATGTAATCTGCATTATGAAATTTCTCCGCAATTAAAGCAGTCATCAAGTTATGGCAAGACGTTTTTCTTGTGGTGCTTGTTATGATGGTATTGTATATTGTTTCTACACTACACCAAATATGTGATGGGGTAATGGTATATTATTTATTAGTTAGCATCCTTATGTGCTTTATTCAATTTGGGCTTATTAGTCGGTTTTTTCCCCGAGGGAAAAAACGTTCGTCCTTGTGAGTCTGACTCAAGTGAGGTCCTGTGTGATGACATAACTCTCAAGGACTTAGCTGGCCTTAGATTTGGGTTGAAAGCAATGATTCAGCAAAACGTATAAGTACCTGCTTAAACTTTCTCAGCCCATCTCAGAGCAAATAAGCATGTGCTTTAGACAAGCATGTGAGTAAAATTAAGCATGTGCAGTAACTGCTTTGCTGAGTCAGGGCCTGCCTTGGTAGCCAGGTGTCTTAATTTGTGCCCAGAATTCCAGTGAATGAGCTTTGTTAGTTTTTATAAAGTAAGAATTCTCTAATCCTCATTTTGAACACCTGCTTTACTACCAAAATGTGACGATAGCACAAAACTGGAGAGATAACCAGATTGCATTACAGCAATTTCAGTGTCCTGTCTTTGGGATATTTAACAAAAGTATCACAGTGCATGTATTTCAGCAAAGTATGCTGTATGAAAAGTAAATCTTGCAAGCTTTCAAGATGTTTAATCATCTTTTCAGTAACGGATCTCTTTACTGCTAACATCTGCATATGTAATTGCTTAACTTTACCTATTTTTTTCTCATTCAGAATTAAGTGGAACAGCCAAATTGATACAATTTTTACATTCTGGCCTTCATTAACAGGCACAAAATGTTTGCTTTTACATCTTTTGTCAATCTCGCTATTTCCCAACCATTCTTCTTTTACTTATTTAGTTTATCCAGTTTATGCCGTTTTGTTGTTGCATTATTATCACTGTTTGGAAGACTGCTGAGCAAAAAACTACAGTCTTAGGCCYGAATTTTGCAATCTGAGCCATACGGGCAAATCTAAACTTTTATGGAGTTCCACTGAGCTGAGAATTGGCATACCAGCCACCCAGGGAAATGAGTTCAGCACACACCTCCTAGCCAAGGGCATCCCTCCTGTGAATATCAAGATGTTATTAATGATTGGCAAGATTAGCCCCTGATTTCCTAATGTTTGTARGCAAATAACAAAATGGCAAATTGTGAAACTCGCCTTTCATTTGTGAAATATTTATTTTCACTAAAGAAAGATGAAAATCTAATCACTCTCATTGTGTGCTGTTGTTTAATGATTACTATTACCTGATCACACATCAGAAATGTTCCTACATAAATAAATGGACATTTCAGGCACACTCAGCAAAATACGATTTTATGAATAATAAAGTTAGCAGGCCCAAGCTTAGCTTAACCAAGTTCCCTCATGCACTCTGGGACCTGAGAGCTAGAATGCATTGAAACCCATTTCGTTGCTGTTGTTACCTGTATTTGCTCGATTAAGGTAATATTGTTAGCCGTACTACGGTCGTGTTTTTGTTGCATGATTACACAGGGCTCTAGACTTTCTCTTAAAGAATCAGCCAAATGTTTTACCTTAACTGTAACTTGTTTTTAACTTACGTATTTAAGTTTCGCCTTCAGTCTTAGTGTGATAGGAACCTGTTTGAGAAATACAGGTGGAAGTGGACACCAGAGCAGAGCCAATATGGTGAGCTGTGAAAAAACAACACGTGACAGATGGTCATAGTATTGCTGAATGCACTTCTGGAAGTTGCTCAGCCTCGATYGGGATGAGCACAGTATGAGAATTTATATAGCATAGACTGGCTTCCCCACAAAGGGCTCAAAACTGCAGAGCATTAAGCATCCTGGCCCTGCTCCAGCAAGGCACTTAAGCATATGCTTAATTTTAGGCACATGAGTGGTTTCAGTGAAGACCTAAGAGAATTATTTTTAATTCACAGATCATTTAATTCAATAGGCAGGTCTGCTGCAGCATATGAAAAGTAGATCTTCATATTAAAAATACTTGTGAAATTGTCAGTGAACAAACATTGTGTATGGCCAACAACCATTTCTAAAAAGCGGAATGGCGTAGTCATCACCTTTATTATGGTGGAATACAAAACATATCAGGCAAAACCGTTCACAATTATCTGAGAGCTATTTCTAAGTTGAAAATAAGGGAAAATAAAGACTTGTAMGAACATTTTTTCATTTGAAGTAGAGAAAAATGTATTCTCTTGATGTAAATAAAAACCTTGTTTGCAGATTGAAGAATTTGTTTGTGTTGAATTTCAGCATCAATTTCAATATTTTATAGTACATTTATCTACAGCTGGAGCATGACAGATTTGTGTATATTTATATGTTTGTGTACATAATACATATGTATACACACATACACAAGGATGCCCAAAGATATACATATACACAATTTGAAAACTCATCATTATTGCTGAAGTAGAAAAACATGCCTGATGTAGAAACTTGACTCAAGTCTGCTAGCTTAGCAACTGCATTCATCTGGCACCACGGGCTCTTCCCAGGAACGGTGAAGTTCATCTGTGCGGGAAGGAGAATTTGCAGTGGCCTTGGCTGCAGATTAGCTGCTGACCTCTCTCCAGCTCTCGCCCAGACCTTTCTCCAACATGTCCTTTCTTCTCTCTTTCTTCTGCAGCCTCCCCCTCTGTAGTTCTGAATGCAGGATGCATTTGTTTCACTTTGCGTGCTGTAAGCGGAAAGAGTTTCTTTTGAAACAACCCCAAAAGAAAACCAAGAGAGCATATGTGCGGCTTACCTTAGTCATATTGCTCAGGTCGCTTTGGGAAGGGGCTCAGATGTTGCCAGGACGAGCACGGGTTGTGAGAAACTGCGCTGAATCTAGGGAGATGGTACCAGATCTGACAAGCAGGTACCTGTGGAGCAGATGGTGCCCCTCCGAAACATGCAATAGTATTTRTGTGCGTGCATTAGAATCAGTGACTCTAAGTAGGACATCCTTAAAAGGTACGCCACTTATCCTGTGGACAAGTAGGACTTTAGAGTTCTTTTGATAATCTCTTTATCCTGAGATTTCTCCTTTGACCCTGATTTCAAAAGCAGGAGGTCAGCCTGGCCTGCCGACTGCAGACCTCTAATTGAAGTCCAGGGATGTCCTGCGTGAACCTGCGTGTCCCACTCAGTGCACGGCTCCGGGGTTGCAGCCTGAAAGCTGCTCCTTTTGTAATTGATCATACCCGTGAAAATTAAATGAACATTTGGTGGTAGACATGTTTTCAGAGAAGAAGGAAAATACTGTTATGTAAAGTGTAATAACATTTTGATACAAAGTGTAGAGGCATTGCTTGCACGAAGGAGGCAGCATGGGAGCTACACCCTGCATCCTAAAGACATTCCAGAGCTCAAATTCAGTACTTTTCTTATGCAGAGATTTATTTTTCTTTTCCAAAGCTTGTTTTAAATGTTAGATTTTTTTTACTATGGGAAAGGAATTCATTTTAAAGTAGTTTTTTCTAACCAGCTGCTATTTTAAGATTTCCCTAGTGTAACCTTAGAAAATGAAGCATACATCTTTAAATCTTGTTTTGTTTGAATGAATGGGTAGATAATCCTGATCAGATGTTTCTTTAGAGAATAATGTTTAAAACGATTATAGAACTTAGCTGTCCTGTCTGTTTCCTAGGTACAGTATTTTCATTTCAGTTGTGAAGTCATTAGGGGTCATCCAAGGTAACCGTTTATTAAAATAGTCCTCTTTTGTTTCAGATTTCCTGTTGAGATGCTTTAACATGTAAAAATCTCCCTGCTGATGTGTCATGTTAGCTTTCCTAACCTCTAGATAGAAACCACAAAGCAGCCTACATAGCTGTATGACTAGTTACCCACCTACATAAACAATAATTAGTGCTAAGTGGGAAATTAGATGGCACATTTTAAATCTAAATGCAACTAAAGTATTTGAGAATACTGTCATTAAATGCTTAAAGCTAATCGCAGTTCTCTCACTCTGTTTGTTTTGTAGGACATTTGGGCTTCCAGGACAGTTTTGTCACATCAGGTGTTTTCAGTGTGACTGAGCTAGTAAGAGTCTCACAAAGTAAGTATCATTTTGTGGCTGGTTTATGTGGTTTCTGGAATCCTCATTTTTTTCTTTGATTCTTATCATGCCCCTTCCCCAAATCAGAAACAATGTTTTGAAAATTGAGTGTCTCTTCACCCTGCTTCACTCCAATGGATAGCGTTTATTTGCTACATCTGTTAATGTAGAAGAAAATAGTATAATGTTTTTTTTTTAAGTTATAATCCTGCAAATGTGCCTGTGGTAGTTGACAAGCCAGTGTGGTACTCAGATGAAAATGGGCAGACTCTGTAAGTGCAGCAATATGCCTATGCAGATYAGCTTGCAGGTGGATCCCTTGCAGGATCCAAGGGCTGTATTTCAACCAGGCCTCTAGAAATGACAGCACACGTGCACGAGGTAGGTATTTTTCTTGTGCCAGTTTTGTGCATCGCATTCCTCCATGAGATGCATACATGTGTTTGCACACCTGCAATCTGATGAACCTGTAAATAATGCCAGCAACTATACCAACTTCAGCTCTGAAAATCTCACTTACTCAAAGACACAGCTTTGCAAGGCCTGCAGTTTCCCTCAACTGTATGGAGCTCTGTCTTTCAGAAGGATTTGTTTTTTGACCTTTAAAGAATGCTAATGCCCCCAGCATGAATGACACACTGCAGCATGATCATTACAGGCTTGTCAATACTCACTAAGAACAGTGAATTAAGAGCACCTGTCACCACCCTGTTCCATTGATCAAAGGTGCATTGATTGCGCTTTGCTATGACATAATCCAGAGGGTCCAAGGAGAGAGTCTGGGCAGTTCCTTGGAGAGAGACTACTGCTAAACTAGGGTCGTAGSACTAGTCCATTGTGGAGTTGTTCTGCAGCTAGTGCAGAGCTATGCAGTAACATCACAATCTCACTAATTAGCACTGCTACTGTTAAATCACTCAACTACATTTCACTTTAAAACCTTAGGGCATGTGCCCATGACTGTTTAGTGCAGCCAGTGACAAAAATGGCTCTGCTCATAGAAGTATGGGTATTTGTGTTTGGCTCTGCACACCCAGTTTAAGTCCTTCTGGGGACGGTACGTAACTGGAACACCCYCAGCCAGAGAATGTGTTTTTGAGTCTCAGCATAGAGTTTCTATAACAATTTTTCTGTTTCATCTTTCACAAAGACTTGCACAGCTGTCAAACCATTAAACCAGCTTTCTGTTGAAAAATAGGATACCCCTAAGAAAAGCACGGAGAGAGGGAGATACATGGTCATCAGAAATACATGCACAGGGGAGAGAGACAGCAAGAAAACAAGTCTGAGGCAGACATTGCTCCCCAGTTGAAAACTGGTGGGAGTTTCGTTAGAAGAACAAAGTCAAGAGGACTTAGAAGTCAAGAGGAGCTGCTGAGCGCTCAACACATTCAAAGATCCGTTCACTTACTGAGGTGCTTAAATAGGGACTTKGACAACTAACTCACTTTACTGTAGTACTCTAACTCGCTGTGTACCTCCAGCCATGTTGGACAAAACCAGTTTTCCGCCTCGCTCTGAATATCCCCATCTTATGTCACTTTATTTCAGGGTGAGACCATAAGGCTTTTGAAGCCYGGAGGACTCTCCCTCCCCCTCTGTAAGGCATCCCACTTTACCACAATCTTATCTCCGCTGTCGGAGCACTACACATCAGAGCTGCCTCTGGACTCTGTCAGCCGTGCTTCATGCGTGCACAGCACAGGGCTGYTAGAAATACCCGGGTTCATGACTTACAGCCTTCACAGCCTTCCTGCGAGTGTGGCATTGACCTCAGGAGCGTCACGCCTCATGCTTATTAATTTTCCATGATGTTTTATTGTAACAAAATGAAAATATTGTCTACTGAAAATCCTAGTATTCAACACATTTTGCAAACGCACTATGCACTGTGTATGAGGCGATCCCTCTGCTTGCCACTGGAATGCACAACCTCTAAGGAGCAGGGCAGCTGCACATAGAAAGAGCAGGACAGGCATTACCTACATGAGGAATAAGCAAGGAGATGTTGGTAGGCAAAAAGAAAAGATTCAGCTTTTATCTTTTCCAGCCAAAAGGGCGTGCATTCTTTTTCATGGGCTCTTTAATAATCCTGGGAGGTCAAGACCTCAGTTTTATATCCTGTCCACAAGCCAGCACCTCAACCAAAAATAGTGTCCCCAAAGCATATCGGGATATCACTCAAGAACTGACTCAGAGGGAAGAGTGCCAGTGACTGAATTAGCTACACTGCTCTTGATAGCACCCTGGATTTTCCTTGGAGATGCCCCAGACATGTACTGACCAGCTGTAACCTTATTTACTCCATGCAGTCTGAAAAGTCCACAGCCTGACATGGTGTAACTACCCAGACAGACATGTTTAGTGTAGAGTCTACCAACAAATTCCTGGTGAAGTCAGTATGAATTTACATACTAATATGCAAAGAATTATTTAGCATAACAGAGCAACAGATGAAGTGCTGTGTATTTGCCTAAATTGCTATGTAAGACTTCTTTTAAAGAGCACCCTTCCCCATATAACCCTTGCTGGGTTGTTTATGTATGCACCATGGGTTGCTTTGGTGCTGGGGAGCTCAGCTTAAGATCATCCAGCCTCACCAGCAGTTATTAGCAGTCTGCACCTTGAGTAATCAAAATGTCTATTGTTTTTCTTTGTAACAAGCCACTGCATCTTTAAAGGCAATCAAGGCTAGGGAAGCAACATATATCCATAGTGGGCCCTCATGTTTAGTCTCCCATGTCTTTCTGAGTGTGCTCTGTGCTTTACAAAGAGATCGTCTTTGCGTATGCCCACTGTCATTCTTTCCATGCATGATTTCGATAATATGATGACAGAAATATGTGATTTCCCACAGTTTTAACTGGCTTTGGTTAGCTGCTGTTATCTAAAATTAATCTTATTAGATATTGGTGGTGGTAATTTTGTGCCAGGTTTATTTAGTGAACTTCTGAGAGGTCTACATGACAAGGAGTCTCAAGTAACAGGCAGATGTCTCAGTCATGCAAATTTGGGGAATTAATTAATCAAGCAAAAGGTCAGCTATTATCATTATCTATCTTATCCATCAGTGCCGATCATCACAATTTCTTTGAGCTATTGAACAAGTCTAGGCTGCTCTGGTAACAGAAACCTGCTTTCTTTAGTTCCGTAGCTGTGGGTTCTCTTTCAAAACATAACCCAGCTTCTGAATGTCTCAGAGCCTATTGAAACAGAGAAAGTAGATCATAAGTGCTCATCTGAAGAATAGATAGTTTACTGTTCACCCAGTCTGACGTGGATATTGCACATCATGTTGCCAGTTCTCTTCCATGCTGAGCGGACMAAGGATGTGAGCTGCTTTCCCAGTGTTTTCCGTTCACCCCTGCTACAGAGCAGACCCCTTTGGATAGCGGAGATTTCATTCTTCCGTGTGCAGAGGGGTTTGGGCTGAGAACACAAGGCTCAGAAACAGGGTTGGGGAGATGTATATCGATACGGCTGGTCAAGCCTGAAGCTACTTTTTAACTACTCCTTAAGGAAGCTCTTTGCCCTGTGGTGAGGGCAGTGTGAAAGCAATGCATTTCCAGTGTGGGTTAGGGCTGGCAAGAGCTTCGGAGGGTCTTGGGTCCCATGGGTCCATTGGAGATACACAGGTTTTGTGAACTGAGTAGCCAGATGTTGACCAAAGAAAACCTTCTCCCTATCCAGCCTTGTTAGGAAAATACTGCCCTATCTCCATGGCACTGGAGACCACTTGCTGCAAAAAGTACCAGCGGATGGGAGGCTGTGATGACTTGTTCACTGGCATTAGCATGCAGTCCTGTTACATGAGAGCCCTCACTTGGCAGAGGTGGGCAGGCAGTGGCCGGCCGGAGCAGAGACAGCAGCAGGAGAACGTTATTCCCCCGTTAACTTCAAGTCTGCACCACGTACTCTCGCAAAGAGAGCTGCTGGGAAGATCTGCTCTCTTGGAGGACCTTCAAGCAGCCAGATAAACTGCGCTGCCCAGGATGTGAAGAAAGATTTAGGATTTATGAACATTTGCTAGAGCCAAATCAAACACATTTGTTTTGTGCTGTGTTATTTGTCAAAGTGACATCATTCTTCGTACTGATAAACAAGGGAGTTCTGACTGCACCCGGGACTGGAAATGCCACACTCCATGGCATGGCACTCCATGGCACATGCCACATGTTAGCTATGTGGAGCGAGCGGCTGTGTGGAGCAAGTGGGGTGATCTTTGATCCTTTTAACGATCCTCTGAAACCGCAAGCACACAAGCCCACACTGCAGTTGCACCCCAAATTTCTGTATTTATTCAGAACCGGCTACGCTAATTATTTTTAATTTATCTTTAAGCTATCGGTGAAGCTATTTCCACAGAGAACAGGTGATCTTGTGGCAAAGGCATTTCGAAAAGCGAGGGATGCTGCCACAGCCAGGGAGCTGGATCCGCCGGGTGTCGGACCTGCGGGCAGTGTCTCGGCGCGGTTGGCGGGCGCTTTAGCAGTGCTCGAGCGTTGAGTGCACGTGGCTGCCGGCGTGCCTGAGCCCGGCGGCGCCGGGCTGGGAGCGGGGCTGGGACCTGGCGCTCGCTGCTGCCTGAGGCGGTGGAGCAAAATCGGCTGCAGCCCGGGCGAGCGCGGCCGAGGCGAGAGGCCGGGGGACGGGCAGCGCGGAGGGTTAAAACCAGCCGCGGGCCGGCCGGAGGCAGGGAGCCGAAGCTGGGAGAAAGACGGACAAATGCTGGAAACGAAAGTAAGCGCCGGCGCTCGGAGCGTGGCTGCGACGGAGGAAGCGCGGCTTCCGCCCGCCTCTCGGTGAAGCGGCCGGCTGTAGCCTAAACAAGACCGCTGCGAAGTCCTCCGAGCCCCGCCGCGGCCGAGGGCGCCGGGGCCGAGGGAGCCGGCCGGGGCGCTCCTGCCCCGCAGGCGTCCCCCGCGCAGCGCAGCGCGCCGCTTTCCCCGAACRGCCGCCCCAACGCTTTCTGCTGTGCTAAGCACTACAGGAGTGAAGGCAGTTAAAGTCAGCAGCATGAAAATTAACATTTAAAAAGATACTCTGTATCCCTTAGCAAAGCACTGCTATCCAAAACACGCTGGGCTGGGGTATTAGAGGAAGAAGGGAAAAAAAAAAGATTATAATAAAAAATAGACTGCAGGCATAGAGTGAGCAGTTGCCGTGACCTTGCCTTTTGTATGCCATTACACAATTCAATGGCAGTCCACTCAAACCTTGCTCTCGATCAATATCCTATTAAAGCAGCACAAAAAGTCTCTATAAACTTAGTGGTTAGCTATGTTTATAAATGGAACTCAGCATAATTAGATGGTCAATAGCAGGCTGTACTTGTAATTTCAAAATGAACATCACACGTTTCATATCTGCTGTATTGGGCAGAACCTCTCTGAGCGCGACGGCACAGCGCGGAGGAGACGAAGCCGGGCGAAATCCCGGGTCCCCCCTCTCCCAGCGGTGGCAGCGCTCCGGGTTTCCCTTTGTTCGTGAACTCGCGACGCAGGAAAAGGCTTATTAGTCAAATGTCGTGTTTCTCCCATTTAACCTCAAACACATCATCGCTTCGCTGCAGCGTCACACATGTAACGATCTTAGTCATACCCCAGTCCCCTTGTAAAAACAAATGCATAAAAAYTGGGGGGGGAGAGGAGCTAAGTGTTAGCATGACTGCAGGAGAGTGCCGTAGTCCAAGGAGGACAAGTGCCAGCCTGGCTCGTTTTATTCRGTGGGTTTCCTGTTCTCTAATTCAACACACTTTTCAAAATAAATATTCCCACCGAGTTAAGTCAGAGGGGTTTTGTTGATTTTCTCTGTCATTTTGCTTGACGTTCGGGGTGACCGTCGGAGCGAGGGGCTTTGGCGAAGGGGGCCGCCCCGTCCGCTGGCGCGGTGCCCGGCGGGCCGCTCGGAGGSCCTGCCCCACGGCAAGGCTGAACGRGGAGGGGGGGACGGGTCCGCGGCCCCGGGAGCCGCCGCGCTCCCCGTCCGGTCCGGTCCGGGCGGGAGGAGGGCTGGCCGCGGCGGGGTCCTCCTCCGCGTGTGAGACGGGCCGGGGGCTTTCCCGTACCAGCTGCCCTGGGCCTTCTGGGCACCTTCCGCTCCGCCGTTCAGCTCTCGTGCCGCACATCAGAGGTGGGTTTAGGTCTTTAACCCGAAGAGGCTCTTGAGCGCGGCAAGGTGCTTCGGCCCTGGCGAACAAAGCGTCCTTTGTATTTGCTGCCAGGGCCGCAGTGGCTTTCTCGTTACCCCCTTCTACTTTGCGGTGAGCTTCCACGTTACCAGCAGTTCCCTGTTCCTACCCCACTGCTTTTCTGGAGTTTTGTTTTATTTTCGCATGGGGCCAATTCAAGGGTTTGAAYGAAAATGTCCAGGGTTTTGGGAGAGAATGATTAACAGAGGGAGGTGAAAGGAAGAAGAGAAGCACAATCCGGATATCAGCGTTTTCTTCCATATCTGTTTGGAATAAAGCCGTTTCATAAATCTTGCAATGGCTAGGAAATTCACTGTGCCTCAGAAAGACACAGTGCTTTAATTTAGTGCTTGCCTTTTTATGTTCCCGTTTGGAAAATACTATGCTTAACGTGCAAGTTAGGCTTTGGAAGGTAGAGGGTGCAGAGGAATTGATCAGCAAAGGGTTTCCAGAGCACAAATCTGTTTGGCAAGGAAGTTGCTGAAAACTGTGGAGTGGATGCTGCAGAGAGTACCTTTATGATTGATTTCCATTCAAGTCAGACTGACTGCAGTGTGGTCATTTTTCTAACCCATAACTGCTCACACTGCAGCAGTCTGCTATCTGCAGGGTGTCTGAATTATAGCAGTCCATGTCCGTGTTACCTTTTACACAAATTACTTACACTGGTTTCTTTTTGCATGCAAATTCATCAGTTTTACAGCCTCTCGTAGATGCTGTCAGGAAACTGTGGCAGAAAGCACAGATTGATAAAATGAGTTAATTTTACTATGCTTATTTGTTCTTTTTTCTTTTTCTTTCGTTAACACGCTCTCTCAGGTACCCAGTGTACAGGAAGCATGTTATAGTTACAAGCAGATAACAAAGGATTTGAGTGTTCTTGTCAGAAGTTACTTCCCAGCCTAATTCCTTTTAATGATCATTCCAGATTTTCTCAAGTTTTAATAGTGGCGTGTACTTTCCATCCCGTGCGTTTAAAAGCCCGCGGCTCTCCAGGCCGTTCCCTTTCTGTCTCAATGACGTTCCTAAAAGATCCTCGCCAAACAACAGCTAATAGTCCGGTGGGGACGGTGCGGCAGCTCCAGAGCCACGTTGCTGCTCCGTTGGACCTGACGCTGGGAGCTCCTTCGGGCTCGGGGTGAAATCCTGGCCCCGTTGCAGCCGGCGGCAGCCCTCGCACAAGGCCTGCGGTTCAGCCCGGGCACGTCAGCTCGGTGATACGAGCTGTCCTGCCTTCGCTTCCTCGCTCCTGCCGTGCCGGAGTGGAAGGCTTTGCCGTGCCCTGAAAACGGGCCAGCTTCTCAGGCCCGAGGCTGAACTTGGCTCCGCGTCCGCGCGTGGCGAGGGAACGGCTTCGCCTCTCTTGCTGTGAATCGGGGCTCCCAGACAGTGCGTCGCAGGCCAAACTTGTGCATTTTATTGTGTAGTACGTTCTTCTTCAGATGCCTCCGAAACGTGGGAGAAAATCGTGATCTCTAATCGTCAGCTCCCAAAGTTGTGTTGTCCTGAAAATAGCACTGGAACAGCAACACTGGCTGTAGGATCGTGTGCCGCGTCGGGCGTTCTTTGTGAAATACATTATCTGTTGACTTGAACATTGAATTACTCTGCTCCTTTTCTATTCCCAGAAGAGTACAGCACATGGGAATGCACAGACTTGTGCCTGCAAACTTTAGGGTGTGGAATTAGTAATGTTTTAATGTAAAGAAAAGGCTCTAGGACATGGAAATTAAAGTTATTTGTAGTCCTTACAAAAAAACTTCACTGCTGGGGAAGAGGTGAGAGGTAAACAGTGGAAAATAGTTGCTGGGTAACAGTTTTTGTKAGACAAATGTCTCTAGCTTTGATTTAGCTAGAGGAGAGGCCAGAGGGAAGCTGAGATGCTCGGGAGCAGAGAGGAGCTCAGGCATCTTCCTACTTTGATACTTTCTGCACGGAGCATGTGTAACCTCTGTGCGTGAGGATGTACATCATGGTGTATACCAACAGTCCTGAGGTGTACGTATCCCTGCCTGTGCTGCTTATAGATTATGCCAAGCACACTACAGAGATGATGCAGCCTATTTGTAACTATACCAATATAGCAATCCGATCCTAAAAAAAAAGCAAAAAGTTTCAGTAGATGTTAGAATGATAATAATAGAAAAATAGTGCTTAAAGGAATTGAACAAAAGTGTTGCCATAACTGTAAATTCTATAAAGAAGGAATATCTTTGGAGGACAGTAAGAAAGAATCTATGTCATGGAACGTTGTATTGATAAAATTTACATTTTCTTGACTGCAATACCAATTACCATTAAGACTTCTTAATTTCCACATCCCACCTGTTCTCATCCCAAGCTAAATAAGCTCATGAGGAAGAAAAAAGCAATTTTGAAGTGCAATTCAAGCATTATTCACATGACTTACTGACTGCAATCTCTTTTGTTTCCCCAGCACCAATAGCTGCAGGAACAGGCCCTAATTTCTCCCTCTCAGATTTGGAAAGTTCTTCATACTACAGCATGAGCCCAGGAGCAATGAGGAGGTCTTTACCTAGCACATCCTCTACCAGGTAATTTAATCTGTGCCTGCGACTGGGTTACTTGGAAACCCAGGCAAGCATCATTATTCATTTGGGAAAGTTACCATTGAATTATTTGACAAGTTGTTTGAGGGCCTCTAGGTGTAGAGCAGCCTCAGATTCACCAAGCAGAAGGTCTGTCTGGGTTGCTGTTAAAGTTCTTTATTTATATACAAGCTTTGAAGAAATACTACTGCATCGACCTATATAACTTCTGACTTGTGTCTCAGTGTATCAGGAGTAATTGCATGGGAGCTGGTGGAGTTCCACTGGTGCCAGAAGAGAAGTGGGAGCATATTGAGATGTATTGTTTTGTCCTAACAGGAAGGTCACTGAATATTTGTAAGGAGACAATAGCTATGAATATTATGGCTTGGATTATGTAGGAGGAAAGAAACCCAGAATCTGCTAGACTTAAGATTGACTTATGTGCATTCTTTATCTTAAAAAGTCTTTTCCACGAGACTAGCATGACGTCAGCGCCTTGGCCTCTAATGCATCCTAATTTTCATGTACCTTTAAGAATTTTGTGACTCAATGATTTGAAAATTGTGAATTTCTAATGCATGTGACTGCCCAGGCTGATTTTGATTTTGACTTAGATGCTAACCATCAAAGATATTTTTTGTTTTTTACCCTGTCCTTTTACTTTAACCATCCATAAGATTAGATTTATAAACAAGCCCAGTCACTCTAGTAGTTCTGAACACTGTTAAGGAACTAGATTGATTTTTTTTCCTCTAAAGCCAAAATAGATYGCTTATTTCAAAGACATGACGAGAAAGTYTAACTTCAGCCCAGGGTTCTTTTACATTTTTATCTTAGTCTGCAGTGCCACCAGCTTTGCAATAAGCAAGCACACATGTAAAAACTCTAAAGTTTGAATGTAGCTGCTGTTTTTATTTTCTATGGAAAAAAAAGAGAGGCTCTTAGCAATAACTTCTTAGCCTGTAGTTTATAGTRACTGAAAGAACATTCAGCATCTTGCACTCAGTTTGCATGAGTCACCATGAAGCTTGGTGACTACGATTCCCATTATACATCAATTAAAAAGTTTGTGCTCTTTCTTTTTCATGTGTAAGCTGGATACCATGTGTACAGTGCTCATCATTAGCACAGTTCTCAGGTAGAGTTTAGTTGTAACTCCAAGAGYGAAAAAGTGAGGTTATTAGTGTTACTTAAGAGCTCAGTTGTCACTCTTCTACTCTTCTGCAAATAGCTAGCCCTGATAAGGAACTAATTATAAACAACATGGATAGTTAATAACTTTAATAATATGTTTGTTTTCCTCTCATTAGACTGTTCCCAGTCAGAAAAAAAAATATTCCTTAAATACACAGAATCAGCGGAATTATGAGGCGGTAATTATACTGCATGCACACAGTTTCCCCTACTGACGTGTAGCAGTGCTCTACCTGGGGGCCGGGCCAGCCCCGCGCTCCAGCCCTACCGCAGGAAGCCGTTCCCGCTCTCACCTGCACACAGCCCGGCGTGAAGGACTGAGGAGAGGCTGCAAGCATTAAACCAACAGAAATTGCAATGGAATATTTTATGTCCGTTAAATACGTTTCCTCGGCACAACGGAGCCTGTTCTTGAATGCCTTCAAACTTAATAGAATACAGATTTGGGAAAAGCAGTTAGCTGACCCAGCCTTGGAAAAGTACTTAAAAGACAAATTCTTGGTAACATCCGCACGCAGCCTCTACAACTCATTACAGAAAATAGAGCCAAGTTGAGTGTCTTTGGCTTTGGGACTTTCTTCCTGTCCAACTACCAGAGTCCAAGTCAGGGACCACCAGAGACTACGGAAAGGGCTCTTCTGTCTCCTGAGCCTTCAGTAAGGGAATCCTTTAGTGCTGACATTGGTCAGAGATACCTGTTGGGGTAGGTTTATGCTTGGTGGCATACATCGATAGAATAAAATACTTGTATAATAATGTGAGAGTTTGAACCAAGAATGAATTCTTCCTTCGCTCACTTGTCTAAGGCTCTTCTTCTGGGACTGAAGCCAGGTTAATTTAATGGCTAAAGTTAAAACATTAAAAATACAAATTTTGGCTGATAAGTAAGTTCTCTTTCAGAATAAGCTGTGCCAGTATCAGACAGTTACAATAAGGCTTAGCTGTCATTACTGTATTTATTCAAATGACAAAAATCATGCAATACAAATTAAATTATCTTTTTTTTTACTTCTGTGTGCATTGAAAATGTCCCACTTTTTCATCTATAAAAGCCTAAATGTTAAACTATCTTCTACTTAAATTAAGGAGTGTTTAGGGAGTCAGTTTGCACTCAATGAGAGCTTATTTTGTCTTGCATTGAATTGTAGCCGTTTAGGCATAAGGTAAATCAGGAACAAATAGTAGATGCTGAGATGTTGGATGCCTGGATGGACAGGATGGCCCTGCAGGATTTACACCTGCCTCTTCTCAGGGCCTTAAATCCGTTATAGTTTCTGCAAGCAAGTTAGTCTCATGCAGTGCTAACAAGTTATGTCCCAGCAGAAGTAACTTTGCTCCTTTCCATGTATACAGYATTTATGATGTGTTTTTATCATTTCAGCTCTACAAAGCGTCTCAAGTCTGTGGAGGATGAAATGGACAGTCCTGGTGAGGAGCCGTTTTATACAAGCCAAGGGCGCTCTCCAGGAAGTGGCAGCCAGTCAAGTGGATGGCATGAAGTGGAGCCAGGTAAGCCATGGCTTTCAGGAGCCCAAGAACATTATCTCCAGTTGCTGTTTTGTTGTCAGAATATGCTGAATGCATTATAGAGAGGTGATCAATTAAAAAATCTTGTAACTTCCTCTGAGAGGAGGTCAGTGTAATGAAAATACTGTAGTAGTTTTTTTGCTTTTGCAGCTGTGAATGTTTCTGTAATGTGTCACTTCTGTATTTTGGCCAAACATCTGAAGTATTTAAATAATGCAGCAAAAGATATGCTGTCTTTCTCTGTCAAAGCTTCCAGATTCAATTTTGGGACAGCGGTGACAATTGCCTAGCAAAAAGCAGTACTTGTCTGGGCTGTGCCTCACAGGTATAATGTTTAAATAAACGTTCCTAAACTTTTATAAGGTAAAAGGGCATTTCAAGTGTTGTACAACACTTGAGCTCACTTAGTAATGACTTTTTAAAAGACCTATAGAAGAAGTTTATTCATCTGTAATATCATGAAGCTCCATACTGAAATAGATAATACTGGGTATTAAACCTTATAATGTTTAGGAAGCAGTTCTTCTGCCTTTTCTTAGTTAATTTTTTTGTGTGATCTTTCTTGTTGGTCATCTTGTGGTTTATATTACATACTTACCTGTCCATTGATCACTTTTCTTGATATCACCTGGGTGCTTAATACTATTGGAAATATTTTTCTTGGTCAGTAGTACTTACATAGGTGACATTAATGCATCAATTTTGTTACAGCTAAATATTCAAATATTTTTGCTAATAAAAATAGTAGAAGTCATATACTTTAGATGAACGCAACTAGTATTTTCGTCTTCACCTTTCCAGTGCTTCAGAAGGCCCAAAGGATCTTTTGCAATACATATTCTTGCCCTTATTGTTTGTTAGGATTTAAAATAATATGTTTCTTGTTTGAGTTGAAACAACATATGCTTGTCCAGGGTTCTGTGTATAATGACCTATACCGTACAGAAAAGTAAATTCAACCTGAACAGCATTAAAATCAGTTCTTGGGCACTTGGCCAGCCACCTATATCCTTTATCATGTAGGAAACATACCCACAGCCTTCTCCAGAGACCCTGTCAAACAGCTGTGCTTTACAGCCTGCCCAGAAAGTCACCAAATTTGGGCTATTCCAGACTGGGAGGGGACTGATTCCGGCGCCTAGRAGCCCTTGGAGGATCCCCTGCCAGCTGCCCTCTCTCCTCTAATGAGGAGGAGCCAGCTTGTGGGCCCTTATTGACTGCAGATGTGGCGCTTTGGCAGGAGGAGAGGGTGGACCTGCAGGCAGACGAGTGCCAGGCTTCCCGTGACTGCCTTGCCACAGCTGTCCCCAGGGCTCTGGTGTTATCGGTGAGGTGGCCTRCTCGATAGATGCTAGGGGCTGTTTCCTCTACCAGTGCCAGTCTCCAGATGATGTAAGGCAGAGCCTCACCTTGTACTAGGCTGCTCATGGAGCAGAAAAGCATGAACAAAAGCACCGTGCCCATCGAAAGGGAGAGATGGCRACCTCCTTTGCGAACACAGATGGTTAAAAGCTTACTGGGTCACTTCTGTTACATCATTGTCAGACTGAGGGCTAAATTGCCCCAAAGTTTGGAGTACTCTTTCTTAATGACAAACRTTATCTGTTCGTTCGACAGCCAGAGGTTGGCTATTAATTCTGCTGTCACTTCTGGTTGTTTCCCCACACGTGGTCATCACAGCTGTCTCATCCAAATCCTACTTAGATAGTGGCACTGAACTGCTGAGCTGGCAAGAGAAGTATCTAATGCCTTGCACGCACGTGGGTGTGGGTGGGATGGAGGACTGAAGCACCTCCAGCACTCTTGGCTCTATTGAGTGCTCATCAAGAAGAGGTAYAACTGCCCACGCCAAACTTTCTGAGGTTCTCTGAGAGGCAGGAACAAGGCAGAGAAGAAACTTGCTTCTTCAYGACCTTCTTCACTTACTATCGAAGCATCCCAGATGAGCCTAGTCTTGTCCATAAAATGGCAGAAAATCACTTTGCAACACAAGGCACTGAAAGCAGGTAGCAACTAGATATAGCTCAGATTCACCAAGCTRTCTATCTGTCCCTACTGCAGTTGTGAAGAAAAAGTGCTTCATTCTGCCCACATGGGATATTTTTTYGAACGGTCTTTGACTGTGTCCATGCAGCTCCACCCTGAGACTTGTCCCATGGCTTTGCAGCAGCCTCTTCTCTGTATCAGTGTCTCAGCTCCTCTATAAAACAGGGTCAGCTGCGAGAGCATGGCTGGGCAAGAGGTTACCTAAAGAGCCACACTTCATCAGTGGTGAAGGACAAGAAAGTATTGAAGTGTCCTTTCATGCCAAGAYGAGGATGGTATGTCACTGGAACAAGGCACTCCCTCCTAAGTAACAAGGAGGGAACGCATCCTGCTTTGATGCTGCACGCAGTTCTGTGCTTTGCCTCGGAAATCACGTGGGTCTAATATTAACATTTGACCCTTTCTATTTGACACGAGTGCTTTATCTCCATGAGTGTAAAATGTTTTATTATTCTTCATCGAGGCATCTGCCTAGAAAATATATTGGTCATCTGAAAGCCGTACAAATGGTGTTAACATCCCATATTAACTTTTGCCTCGCTAGAGTATTCTTCTCTGGGAGGGGGATTTCGGAACTCTACCCTGTTTCGGATGCATCCTTTCCCATCTCCCCTGTCCAGAAAAAGGCCTTGTTATTTATTTCATTTAGAAGCAAAAATGATTGCACAGTTTTAACTTATGGTAATCCATGAGCTTCAATGTTTCCCTTTTTCTCAGTGAAATTCACAGCAGAAGTTTAAAGACTAAAACCATCTTTATATTTGACTTGGCATTTCTTCCATGTGGTTCGTTTTATGCTGCGTAGGATAATGCAGGGTATCAATGGTGCAGAATGATGCTGATTCGGAAGGCAGGCTGGAGTTTTATCCTGTGCTGGCAGAGAGCAGCGAAAGCCAGGTTTCCAAACCCCATAATTAAACCCTGTCCTTGGGGTCACTGACCAAACAACAGGAGGAGAAAAATCAGGCTAAGAAAAGGAAGCGTAGACCTGTCTGTGGGATGGCTGTTCTGCCTGGGAAGGAAAGTTCACAGCGAGGAGCCAGCAGCCAAACTCCCAGCCCAGTAGGATCCCCACCAAAGATAACAATATATCCTTTTGCTTTATTGCCTTTGGGTAGATTGCTTTCTCACAGCAGATTTATCCASAGATAGCTTCCTGGCCAGTATACCTTGACAGGTTTCTGGGAGGGAAGGGGTGAAGAGTCTCAGGGAGGCTGCCTGTGTGTGCCGCATTTGCTAAATTTTGAGGTTTGCACATGCGAGAAAGTGGGGAAGATAAAGCCCTCTGTGTTTTCATATACGTGCGGAGATAGAGCAAGTGCTCATGGCACAGAGGCCGTGAGAGAGTTATAGTAGAAGATGTTGGCTGAGGGAGTGCAGGAAAATTAGGAATGTGGTCTACATGAGAGGGGGGTTGGAGAAATGGCTCACTTGAAAGGAGAACAAAAACACAACATAGCAATAGGAGTAGGGAAAAGGAGAACATTTTAGACCATACAGAAGGAAAAAATATACAGTRAAAGAAAAAAAGGAACAAATTCCAGAAAAATGGAGATTTGACTTCCTAGAAAGGAAATATGAAATGGAATATGTGAATTCCTCTTAGAGAAAGAGAGCACTCTAGGCAGAGGGTTATTTACCGCCAGCCGTGACTACTCACTCTACATCTGTCTCCATTTTTTCCTTTTGAACCAATTCCCTTTTTGGATACTTTCTTTCTGCTTTGCTTCCCTGTGATTGCCCGGGTAAGTGGTCTTTGGAGGGCAGGCTGTATACTCAGAACATATGTGCAAACTGGCAGGAGAACAGAAGAGGACAAAACCACTCTGTGTGCTATTTAGATTAGGCAGTGGATGCTTCCCCTGTGCCTGCTCTTGGGGTCTCCACTGCATGCAGAATGCAAGCCACACCTATTGTCCATCCATAGTCCTCTTGGTTTTTGTATGATAAAGCTTTGGGGCTTGGAGCATCCTGACRTCTGTCTCATGTGGAGACTTCGCTGGACTTAGATCCTCTATGCTTTGCTCACCAGCAACCTGACCTTTCTGTTCTTGGCACTTCAGACCCATCGTAATGACCAGAGGACTCAGCCTTGAGCCTAGCTTTTTTTAAATCTAGATACTTTTTACAAGCAAGGATGTAGCACTCTCCTTATACGTCAGACGTGACAGCCAAAGCAAAAACCCACATTAATTCCGTGTTCCTTGTACTGTACTCTTTGAATCTCACATCCATTTACCTGCACTTGAAAGCTCCTGGGGAGCTCTCAGGCCTAAAAAGGCTGGAGTCTGCCAGAAAAGATGAATTTCCTTTCACAACAGGAAGGCTTAGGAAGTAAAACAAAGCAGACATGTAGTAAATTACTTGTGCAAATACCTTTTGCGGTATCCTCCTTACCATTACTTTATCTCAGCACTTTCAGTACATAACTCTTGTTAACTGAGAAGAAGGGCAAGAGAGGATAAAGATGATGTTAGTAAGGAAATAAGGCGACATCACACTGACTTTGAACTCGGGTTCAAATGCTGGCCTGTGTTCAGTTCTGCGGCAGCTCTGTTGTAATGGGGGTAAGCCATAATTAGTGGTATTGGCTTTTGATTCCGTAATAAGGGAATGCACACTGAAAGATTGAGTTAGAATATATCAGTGTTCCACTTGTGCATTTTTCTAATGCATTCTCTGGTTCAGTCCAGAAGTAACGTTCACATTGTGCTCTGTCAGTCATTTTGCAGTGTAGCATATGGATGGTATTTGCCAGTTTTACTTCTGTTGTATTTCTACAGCACGATGTGGAAAAAAAATTTAAGTTGGAAATTCAGAGCATCTTATTAGCTTCTTTACTTAGATTTTCCTGATAGTTGCATTTCCACAAGTTGGTTTGGTCCCTAGAGGACAGTAAACCCAGAAAAGGTAGGAGCTGTTTGCAGTCCTTGCACCGCTTGAGGTTTCTACAGGGACAATTAGCTCTGCCTCAGTYGTGTTCTTGACCAACTTACAGCCCTGCACCCAGGGTGTAGCTCCACTGACAGGCTGCAGGAGCTTTTCATACACAAGCCAGCCACCTTCTCTTGCCCTCATCTCCACCCCTGTTATTCTACTACTAATTACATTGTGCTAAGGTCGTGTGTGTCTTCAACTTGAAAACCTCAGGATCCAAATGAGGCATTCAAAAAAACTTAAGGAATTATTAGTGCATAACACTTGTACTGCACTAATGAAAGACATCTTTACAGTTCCAGGTGCTCAGCAAGTTGATAACATTGTATGAACCTATAATAAGCTACAGAGAGTTCCCTGTTAGAGTGCTGGACATGTCTTTGGTAGTGAAGATCCTATTAAAGTCAGCCCCATGATTGTTCACTGCACCACTCAGGCTACTGCTGCTCATTCTCATGCCACCATCTATGGGACTGTCTGCAAATAATTTCTGTGCAATTTCTATACACCTGAGGAGCTGGGATTCCATATCTGAGTATTTTTTTCTCTTGCAGTGACAGTGACCCTAACTAAATGGTACCRCATCTCTCCCTAGTGCTAGTTATGGAGCAACTATGTGCAGGCAATTGGCCCAAACTCTGGTCTCAATAGGTCTCTTCTTAGACCTGGAATGTGCTTCCTTCTTCACAGATTTTCAACACACAAGGAAAATTCTTCTTCATGTTTACCAAGGACCCTTTATTTATGTCTTACAAGTCAGAAGGACTCATTCAGGCATAGATCAGATGACCACAAAAGTTTGTTTTCAAAGTCTGTTCCAAATTATATCTTGGAAATGACAGAGAAAGTGGTGTAAGAGAGATCCCAGAYTGTATTCTTTTTGCATTCTTTATACCCTAAATTCAGTTGTTGTCTGCAACTACCTATTAAAGAAAATCTGCGTAGGAATTCCCAGCATCAGTGATGCAGAGTATACCTGGTCTATCCTTGCATGAAAGGTCTATGGGCTCATCAAGAGACTTGATACCATAAAATATATCAGAGCTCAGAGAAGTTTACAGTAATTGTGCTATATTACTGCCAACAATTATGTTGAAAAACACCAGAACTATGTTTTATGCAAAAATAAAGAAAAAACAATACTGGGAAAACATTCAACTTCAAACATGGAGTATTCAGTTATCAGATAATACTGCAGCACTCTCTTTAAGGTCTGTGACTTGTTGTAGTGAGCAATTTTCACTGGATCATAAATAGACATTGGAATTTCATGATCTTCATTAAATTTCTTGAGCTGAGCTGCTCGGCTGTTTGTAGGTCCATTCACAAAAAACAAGGAAACATCTCAATTTCTTAGACTAGAGAAGGTCTACATCCAGGATCGCTGCCTATAATATTTACTCCGTAATTCCCAGATATGACATTGTGCTACCCTGCAATTCTCAGGACGTAAAGAAAAATCAGAAAGCACACCCACATGGCTGTTGAGATTGGACCTGTGTCCTGTGGCAGCTTCAGTGCATACCTTGACACTTCTACCAACAGGCACCCATGCCATTTTTCCCCCATTGAGCTTAATATCTTAAGGCAGTGGGAACATTTCGCAACCAGACAAATCTCCTGCCACAGCATAGTTTGGCTTTTCTAATCAGAGGTCAGACACGGATCATGTTTCTCAGATGTCCAGAACATTTTGGTTTAAAGCAGAAAGAATTTCATCAGGCTAATCTGTGCCATTAAGCTGAAGATATACCACGAGAAGTACAGCAGGCAGGGCCTATTGACTCCCAGATCATGTTAACTTCTGCTGTTCATTTTCTCTGAAGAACTTTTTCWGAGCTTTTCTTTAGACTGTATACTACAACTAGGACTTCTGTTCCCATTCACTCCATTTCCCCATTCCCATGCAGATCCATACTTCTTTTCATCTGTGAGGGATTATATACCATTTCCCACATTTCTCCCCACTATTACAGAGTCTTTCAGCACCCACTACTTGGCTCCAGCTAAGGAGTTGACAGYGTTTGGGCCTGTACTGCCTTTTATGCTTCTACTTCTGGTAGCTGAAATCAAACATGGCCCAATGYGGATGCTCCTGCCTAAAAGGCTGATTTTGGGTAAACGGATAGATGCCCATAGTGGCAGGTACAGTGACAGATACTTCAAGGAACTCCAGCTACTGTAAAATGAGGAGATTTTCTTTCTTAAATGTTTTTTTTCTTTCATACAATCCATGTGTTCCCTTATCCATGCTCTCTGCATTACAATATCCCATCAAAACACAAGCTGCCCAGTGGTTTTCAAGAACATAAGAATTTTCTTTTCTTCTAAGAGCAATAACACTTATCAACTTTTACTGAAATACCATATCAGCTCCTTGTCATTGGCAGTCTACAGTTCCTGCCGCTAAAAGTTTAATGCATTTACAGGAGCACTTAGGCATCAAGACTTTGATATCACAATCTGTTAGTCACAGGTGCTACATGATAGGTTTGTGTTAGCACATTATAGATCTTTTATCAGATACTGCACAAAATGTGTGTGTTTCTCTGCCAGGCAATCAGAATCAGACTGCTGCATAGTTGATGAGTTACTCACCAATATAAGTTGTTGTTTATTTTAAACAGAACTTTTCCAGAACTGCACCTTAATGGGTAACTTAAACTAATTGGCCAAGGCCAGCAAAGATCGAGAACTTAATGTGAGCTAGGAAAAACGCAGCAGGTCAATAGTGGTGCTTTGAGCATTGTCAGTCTTTTGCAATAACATTCATCAAGTAGAATGATTAACACTGCTCATTTGCTCTAATAGACATAGTCATTTTGACAGCAAATTACCACTGGATCAATGGCTCAGCTTTTCTTCAGCAATTCACGTAGCAGCCTGAGACCCGTGACAATGTTTCATGCTGTTGGCATTACTGTTTCAAAATCAAGCAAGTTAGAGATGGGGAAAGAGCTCCTGACTCACCCCAGCCACCGTTCTCTCGGTATAAAACTATTTCTGACATACTTTCAGCCGTGCAAATTGAAAAATCTTAAATGTTTCCACACCTCTCAAAGGTTCCTCGTTGTCCAGATCCTGGACAACATAACAAACTTCTTGTCCCTGAGATTCAACCTAAACGGAACTTCCATTTTTAATAAAATTAAAGGTCCCTTGCAAGTATTAGTGCATTGCCTCATCTTTGCTGTAATCTCCTGAAGAAGACATCCCTTCAGGACAGTCCTGGAGAAGTCAGTCAGTCAATGTTCTGTCTCAGCTTTTTGCATCTAGCTCCAGATGTCAGGAGATGCATCTTATAAATGGGTATGGACATGTAGGAATTAGGCATTTAAAACTGCAGAGGATGTTTCACTTCAGATATTGGATTAAGCTATGTTTTTGACTGACCTGGTACTGGCATTGTCTATATATATCAACATACAAGCTAAGAAAAGATCTTTTATCTGCCCTGGCAACCATAAGACCACTGGAGATGATCTCTGGCTCCACATATAAGTGGTGTAGTCTAAAAGTCATTTTTTTTTTTTAAGTTGGACAGGGAAGATTTAAGACTTTCTCCATCTTTTCAGAGTTGAGCTCAGAAAGCTCAGATACAAAGCTGTCAGTGGACAGAAGCACCCTCTGTTTGGATATGGCTGGTTTGGAATCTGTCAGACAGGAGTCTCTGTGAGCTCCGGACTGGTCTACTCCGATGCAGCCATCCTTGAAAATCATCTGACTGCTACAGCTAGGGCAATGTTGGACTGTAGTTGCAAATGGGCTTAAACACATTGGGAGTATTGTACCTGTCTTCCAAAAGTTGAACTGGTTTTATATTTGCTTCTGGGACCAATTCAGGATGTTGACTTGGATCTATAAAGTCTTCTATAGATTAGATCTTGGTGAGGAAATGGACTGCGTTCCTTCCATGTACTGTCTTAGCAGTTGAGATCAGCAGACTTACTTTCTGTAATGAGTTTGGGAAGGAGAAGCAATATTTTATCTACTGTCGTATGTTGGTAAAGAAATGTTCAGATTTATTAATTCTTCAGGACACAGGAAAAGGCTTCATCACCTGTGCAGGCAGTCATGGGAAAGGACCAATTGCAAAGACTGCATTGAACTCCTTTTTTGGAGGCACCTGGAAAATATTAGTAGTCTTCAGAGCCAATATACAGTACATATTGAGAGCCAGTAAATGATGCATATTATTGCAAATTCCTGTGCACTTCTGCATTTTATAAAACAGATAACTAAAATACTCACCTAGCCAGATCATCCCTCCAGGGATGCMCGTTTCCAAGTAGAGGACATACCAAAAACATAGAACAGGACACAAATTAACCAAATAGAATGGCGAAGTGGTTGAAACAAATGGTTTTAGGATCACTGAGTAAGGACCATGAACTCCTTTTGCATCAGTCAAGGCAACTGTGAAACTTTGTGAAAGAAGCTCACCACAAAACAGATGCTGGGCTATCTTAGGTAAATAAATTACCAAAAATAATAATAAAAACTCCCCTGCACATTTTACAAAGCACAGCTGTGTAAATATTGCATGAAACAGGGGAGAGGGGGGAGAGGYGTAACGGACACCCTTTTTTACGCAGAAGTCCTTCTCTCTGCACTGTTTGTTAAGATTCCCAGTACAACCATCACTATTCTGCCCGGCACACAGTGCAGCTACTGTAGCCCGCACACATTTTCATCTTTGTTTCAAAGAAGAAAACGGGCTTTATTTTAAAGCAAACATTTTCACTTGAAGTTAAAATGTGCAATGAGAGTTGTTAGGGGACGGGGAGAGGACGGTCCAGGAATGGGACCATAGCACATCGCTCCCTTTCTCTTCCTTTTCCTCGCTGCTTGGCGCACTGATTCTACACGTTCCTCATCCCCTGGTAACACACAAAGTGAGGAGCAATCCTGAGCCCTTAAGTTCATTGAACTGGATCTCTACTGCTGCTTTCTTGTTGCTCGGCTCCCAGGTAGTGCACAGCTCACATCAGAAACTGTGGATCTGCCTGCAGAGAGCAAGAAAAAAAGGCTCTGCCGAGCAGGACCGAGAACCCACCTAGCCCGACGGGCTGCCTCTGACAAGAACAGGGAGCGGACACTTAAGGAAAGAATATAACAGCAGGACAGCCATCCAGTGATGCTTTTCAGAGTGCAGCCGCTCGGATTTTGGCAGCAAACAGCTTGGTTTCATGGGCCAGAGGCTCTGTTCACATCTTTGTGTTTGACAGCCTTCAGTGGACTTTGCTTTCAGGGATTTGCTCAGACAATTTTAACCCGTTCTGTATTTCAGCCTCCGCAACATCCCGTGGCAGCAGATTCCCTTTTCACTSTGGCCTGTGCAAAGGAGAACCGCTTCCTTTGCGTGCATCGAATCCGCTGCCCGTTTGGTGCTCCTCGGGGGTTTTTACCTCCAGAACCAGTGAATAAATCACTCCCCAGTTACTTTCTTGTGCGTTCAGGGCTGCCCCAGCGCTCTGACCGCAGCAGTCAGTTAGCGTAGGAAAGCAGAGGAATCTGTCCAGCAGCCTGCTAGCTCAGGTGACGCCTCGGCGGGGCAGCTCCAAGCCATCCTACACCTGCAGGAAGGTCTGYGTGCTGCGGCAGCAGCTGTGCTGCTCGCCCGCCGCGGGCCGTCCCTGGCCTTGGCCGCCAGCCCCGGAGCGCAAGGGCCCCGCCGGAGCGACTCCAAGAAGGACGCCGCAGCCGCAATGAGGTTCATACGCTGCTTCTGTTTTCTGCTTCGGTGAAGACTCACGGGGCAGCCGTGCCTTCACGTCGTGCGCTGGGCGCCCGCGGGGCCGAAGGTGGCCGCGGCACCGCTGCCTCCGCTGCTCTCGCGAGATCGCTCCCACTGCTCTTCCTTACGTCAGCTGGCTGCTGCCCTTTTTTTAGCGTGAGATTCACCAAAAAGGATAATGTGGGAGCTTCTTTTGCTTAAAATCATCTGGAAAAATTGTAAGCTGTGTTTTGCAGTTTGTGCACCGTCTTCCTTGGCTCTGCTGGGGTTTGCACGCAGTCGTCAAAGCCCAAAAAGCCAGCAAGGTGAGATGGTGCCTGCGGTCTCTGTGTCAAAGAACAGCGCTCTTGCAAAGAGTGACACTGTTTTATAGGAGCGAGGGCCAAGGGCAAAGTCTTATGTTTCACAGAGAGGAGGGGAATGCGTTTTATTTTAAAAGTAAGGATTTACAATCAATGAGATTTGAAAAATACAAATGTATGGGTTAGCTTCCTCTGTGCTCAGAGTAACGTCCCATTTTATTACAGCATCCCACATTTGTCTCGAGGAGTTATATCTGTGATGTAGTACATTAATGCACTACCTTGCTCTGAACAGGAGAAAGCACTTTGGATGTAGTCCAGATTTAACCCCGTCTTAGCGCTTGCCTTTACTGTTAACTGAAATACGAACAAACAAAAGTAAAACTTCATCCTGACTCTTCCTTTGAACGTGGCCAATACTSGGAGTAAGGTGCCTGCTTGGAGCAAGGTTTAACGAGATGGTGCTCGTTTTCCCGTGCTCTGCGGCTTCTCCATCCCTCCCCTTTCATCCCCGACGTCCTACGTCCCCTTCCCGTTCCTGGAGCGAACACGACTTGGCCGCACCTGATCTGAGCTCCGAGCTGCTCCAAGGAGTCACAGCATCTGGCGTCAGCGAGATTCCCGAGGAGAGTCCCCTAATGCAGGCAGAATCGCAAATTCCGGCATTCGGAGAATTTAAAAATTAAAAACACCCCAAAACGGCTGAACATCTTGTGCAGTCCCTTASACAAACGGGAACTTAAAGGTATTGAATAAATTGTTTGGCCTCTGTTAAAAAATAAACATCTAGAAAGCCCGTAATTGGGGCGGGAGGAGGAGGCAAAGCCGCCGTGCAAACAGCGTTCCTCCCGTGGCACTGCGGTGCTCTTGCGATTTTGCATTGCTATTCCTCTGCTTTTACAGGAGTTTTTTTCTTTAATGTTATGCGGAAAACCCTGAACAAAAATTGCCGCTTAATACGGAGTAAACGGCAGCAGCGACTGAATACGACCCGATGTCAGATATGCAGGCACCCTGGGAAAGCAAAAATGCCGTGTTTTCTCATCCCTTCCAGTTGTGGCCTTCTTAAGCATGTTGTTCATAAAATTACTGACTTAAAAATGGGTAGAAACGTTACTTTTTTACATTCATAGCATCGCTTTAAAAAGAAAAAAAAGAAAGATGGCTAAAAATCGATTTGCTGGCCTCTTGGGGGAATGCTGTAATGTTTTTGGCTGTCTCCTACTTTCCGCTGCCAGCTCCAAGTACCATCTGGCTTGTTCAGGGGCCTTTTCCGTATCGGGTGCTTCCAAAACCCCGGCCGGGCAGCGGCGCGCTTCGGCGGGCCGGCGGCTGCACGTGTTCGGTCGAGACGCGGGGCTGGGAGCCGGGGAGCCCGTCTTTTGTGCCTTTGTTCGGGCCATTGCTGGGGTTTTAGTTCTTCTTCGACACGCGGAAACGCGATAGGAAACCCGGAGCCRGCAGCGACGCCTCCTCCTCGCGGCTGGCGTTTCTTTACAAATAGAAATCTACCCCTCAAAGGGTTTGTGAGCAGACTTGAAGCATCGCAGCTGCTGCCACGGACTTCTGCTGCGACCGTCCGGCGGGACGGAGCCCGTCTCGAAGCGGGCACCGTCGTACGCTGCCTTGCCCTGTTTCTAGGCCGATCTGTGCCATGCGTTGCTGACTTGTCCTGTCCAGCCATTAAAAAAGTGAATTATGAGGAGTGCTGAGGCAAACAGACAGCAGTTTAACCTTGTTAGTAAATCCGAGGTAGCTGATCTATACCGCTAGGATGTTACATCACAGTCTTTTGCAGCAAAAGAATGAAAGCTTTTTTTTTTTCCTTTCTTTCCCTTTTTTCCTAAGCTACTGAAAGTTTCGAAAGATATGCCTAAATGAAAAGGAAATAATAACAAAAGGCAGGATGGGAAGCAGGGCACCRGACTACCTCCTTCGCTTGCTTGTTTACTTGTTTCCCCCAAAATCTTATTCTAAGTTAAAATTAGAAGTTACATAAACCTGTTTTGTGAACTGGAAAGATACTCCAAGTATATCGCACGTTATTCATTTATTTTTGTGTGAGTGCAATAAAAATTTTACAAGCTGTAATCTTGTTCTGTTAATAGAGAGAAAACTATGCAGAATATGTTGCTTAGAGTATTAGATAAGCTACAGTGTGTTAATCAAATATTTTTGTGATATGAGGGCAGTTGAGAAAACAGTACAATTTTTGCTAATGGCACTGGTAAGTAAACGGATCTATCATTACATTGTCATGAAAAGTGACATTGAGCAGAAACACCCTGCCAATCCCTAGAAGATAAGTATTTAATGTAATTAGACAGACACTGTCTCCTTTGTTGAACGTAGCATTAATCACCCAGAGAAGTTCAACTTTATATGAAATGGCTTTTTCTGRTATGTCTTTGTATTAGAAAGCTTCTTGCATGGTTTTGTCATGATGATATATTTGAAAAAATGACTACTATAGCAATACAGTTTTCCTCATGACATATCTTGCTGTTCTGTGTTCCATAATATATGTATTTTTTATTTAGCAATGTTATACTCTACAGCCATGACTTGTTTCTAAGTCTAGGAAACTACACACGTTTGGAGCGGCACCTCTTTGAAACAGTTAATGCATTCAGCTTATGCAATATCAAAGAAACACAAATCGCTTTCATTATGTTCTAACGGGATGATGTGCCTTCAGTTCTCCATCCGTGCTGTTAGAGCAGGTTCGTTGTTACGGCATAAGCAAAATGTTCCTTGCCTTAAATGCTAGTTCGTAACATCACACACACGCTCACACAAAAACCCTTCTTTCTATGAAAATCTCATTGTTAAATTGATGAAAAATGTTGCCCCCTTCCAGAATTCATTGGCACTACATTTTTTTCCTCCTCCGTTGCTTGTAATTTGTCCTGCGAAGCGCTGTCTGGTTGTGAGCTGGTATCCACTCGAATCAGTGCACAGCCGTATCTTCCCACCTTCTCAGTGGGGCAGGGGGCTTTGAAGGGAAAGAACAGGGTTTAGTCAAAGATGACAGCAGACTTCACCAAGTAACAGGTGGAGGTCAGGGCGGTTTATTTGCCRGGATGAACAGAGTGCAGAGATGAAAAATCTTTGCCATAATAAGGTTTGGGAAGAAAATGCTGACTAGTCCAAGCTTTGATTCCAGCTGACAAACCCTTTTCTAGTGTTCATTACTTGATTTCACAGTTCAGGCAATTTTAAGAGGCTTAAAATTATATTTCTGCTCTCTATAAAACTTTTCGATCACTTTCTAATTTTGGCTTTAAGTAAAGTTATAGGGACTCCCTAATACATCAGCTGTGCCTTTTGACTCTTATAAAGTCAATATGCCATCAAAAATGAAAGGATAAGCTTTTTTTATAGACCCCTGTGTCTACCGCTTCCTTTTAGAAATGAATTTAAAATGTCATGTAGGTACCAATTCAATTAGAGAATTAATGCTTCAGAAAACTCCCCTGAAAGGTGAATAGTAAAATAAGCTTGATGTTTAAGAAGTCGCTTTCCCTGCCTAGGCCTGCGGGATTTTGATACGTAGCTCGCACCGACGTTACTGAGGATAAGCCCCACGCGTTAAGTTTGGCTCGCAGCGTGCCGGCGAGCCCTGCTCCGGCGCGCCGGGGAGCCGCAGCGGGAGCCCGGATAACCGGGGCAGAGCGCCCTGGCGCTGGGGCGCAGCGCCGGCGCCGCCGTGCCCTGCCGGCACCGCTGCGGATCGGTGCAGCGTCGCCGAGGGACCGCGCGCCTGCGAGTCTCTCCCAGCCTGGTCCCCTGCTGGGAGGGGAAGGCAGGCGTTTCTCCTCTCCTGCCCTCTTTCTTCCACCACCACCTGCTTCCAACCTGCTGAAGTGGGCAGGATAGGCGTATCTTTAGCCATTTGCTAAAAGCTACCCCCTCAGACTCTCTGTTACTTCTGCATTCATTCTTTGCAGGAAGAGGAAACTCACTGGTCAAACCCTTGGACACCAGAATAGTTGCATGCAGTTTCCCAGGGAGCCAGATAGCTCTAAAGCTTCCCAGTGAGTGACAGTTTCTCTCTTCTATTCTTCTGAAACATGTGTTTTACACATATACTGAAAAATGTTAATATCAATTTGCAGCCAGATTCTTGCTTAAGAAAAAGAAAAAAATACTTCCCGAAGTATATACACTTAGAGCACCTCAGCACAAACRTCACTTTCTTTACATAGGAAGTAGTGTTGGATGCTCTTATACACATAGCATCATTGGGCTTGAAAGCTGTTGGCTCATGCAGAGTTAGTGGCAAGAACATTGGACTTGCCAGCACCAAACTGAAACCTTTTTATGTGACTCGTGGAAATCTCATTGGGGTAGAAATCCAAAAGCGGGGGGTAAATCTGTACGTTTGAATTAGAGTATCTTCGATACCATGATACCARCTCTGTCTTAGAAGTCACAAATCATTGGAGGCTGGGAGAGTATTCCTGGGAATTATCGCTGTATGCTTTCCCTAGACTTCTACTCCTTTCTAGGCATCCATTAGTAACCACGGTCAGAGACAGGATCCTGGGCTAGGTAGACCCTTTTAGTCTGATTTGGCATGGCTATTTTTCTGTGTTCCTAAGATCATAAGATCGAGTTATGTAGGCATATTTCATAATGCCCGAGCGGCAGTTTCTGAGGTTCTGCAAAGCTATGTAGCAAAGTGTCTAATGAAAGAAAAAGCCTGTCCCATACTGTAGCTTTCTTGGTCCAGTGAAGCAGCATCCTCATGCATACAAACCTTGTAAAGTTACTTCTGATAGCTCCCTCTCGCCCTTCATTTTTCTAAGCTAAAGTGCCGTTTTCATTTTTACAGTTTAATTGAACCTAAATGCACCCATTTTCTGCAATGTGGTGTTTTGGTAATTTTGCCATTTGCACATAAGTTTTCCCTTAAGCAAACTGAGAGCTTCCCCTTTATCACTTCACTGGGCCAAGATTTCACACAGTATCCTGCTTGCTACAAAATATGATAGTGTTCTCTCTCACCTTGTTTCTTTTTTCTTCTTTTACTTTCTTTTATAAAATTAGGATATCTAAGAAACCCCGACCACCGCGGAGCACTACATGGTGGGTGTGCTTATTCAAACAATGCCAATGCTCTTGTTCTCGGTGCCTAGACGTTTGGGTTGGTTGGGGGGGATGAACCAGGTGTCCCTCTTGTGTGGGTTCTCCGATGTCTAGTAAGGCGAGAGCTTACATGATACCTCTGCTCTTCCCATGCCTGTTTTCGTGAAGCTTGTAGAGACTTTTACCTGTGAGGTCTCTACCTCTCTGTCACACGTGTTTTAAATTGTTCGACTGAGAGGTGTTGGGCAGGTCACGAAAGCAGACCTGAAGGCCGTATGATCGTACACATCTCCTTTGGAAATGAAGCCGAAGCCAAACTGCTGTGCTCTGCAAAGGGGAATGTTGGGTTTTCCAGGGGGATTCTTAGTTCCTCCCAGAATCTTAAAACCATTGGGAATGCCAAAAAATGAAGGTGGTCCTGCCTCTCTGATAATCACCTACCGGAGAAGTGATCTGTGGGAAGGCGGTGTACGTTTTTGCTGGCTGGCAGATGCCAAGTTTTTCCAGGCAGCGCCCCATGGCAGTTCCAGTGTCATTCCAGTGTACAACTGGGAATGGACACTTTCTAGTAAAAGAGCACAGCAGCTGTAGGTTAGCAATAAATTATTTTATGTGTTATGTAGAAAGGAGGTGACTTGTTCAGTCCCGTGACTGTCAAGCCTAGGTAGTCATATGGTAAAAATACCAAGAACCACTGGATAGCAGTACATAACAGTTCCATGAGTACACTCTTGACCTGTCAAATTAAAAATCCATTCTGGTTTGCTATGCTGCACGAGTTCAGTTTGCAACTCTTTCTTTCTTTCTTTGGAATAATATAGAAACTCTTTGCCTCAAATTGTGCAGAAATCATGTGACTTCACAGTACATTTTAAATTACCTAAGTTATTTTCAATTCTGTCTACAGCTCTTTTATTAATTAAAATATACATTCAATGGCTGTGTATACCGATTAAGTCTTCAAACACAAAATTAATACCAAACTTAGTCTTGTCATCATAAAAGTCATTTAAAAACATTATCATGCAATAACTGAGGTCACAGGTCTAAAAACTCTGCATATTTACCCATCTCCATCTCATGGCTTTGGCATTTGGTAGCCATCATTGTTATATGTAGCCTGGATAGCCAGTGCTCTTTCGATGGCATACGAAAAATGAGCAAATGAATTCTGAGACAATTTAAAAAAATAGAAAATTCGACTCCACCCTCTTCAGTTACTAAAATTCCCTTTAGTATCACTTGCAATTTAGCATCCGTATGCATCTCAGGAAGATATAGTTGAAACATAAATCTATTTTGGGTCTTTTACTTGCAAAAATATCATAYCTCAGCTATAATCATATGCAAAGACTTTTTGAGGGCTTTGTAAATGCCATCCAAATTTATGATGGCATTTTTTGCCTTACAGCTATAGATGTTCCATCCCCAAAGCACCCACATAAAGGTGTATTCTCCTATGGATGGCTGCAGTTTGTCCCTGCCAAGTATACTGAAAAACTCTCAAATAACATTTGCAAAGAAACAAACATAATCATGAATTTTAAATGACTAGATGTTTAAAGACATCATTAGAAGACATTTTTTATTCTGATTATATATTTGTACAATGCAAAATGATATTGAAACTAACATTAAATCAGAGAGAAAATTTAGCTGTCACTTTGCTATGTATTACACTTCTCATTAAAGTTTTCAAAAATAAAATTCACATGCAATTATATTATGAGGAAATTGGTAATAAGTTGAGTACCAGTTTATTTGGGAATAAAAGAATCACTTGGACAGCGAAACAGGAAGGAAGGCTAACTTACGAGAGCTAAACCAATCCGGATGATACTGTGCACATAGCTGCAAACAGAAAACRTATTGTATGGCAACACCGCACCAGAAAAATAGAGGCAGACATTAGTGGGGTAGGGTTTTAAAYTAGTGATGCTTTTTGTGTCCCTCACTTTTAAAATTCTGTAGACAAGATTTTCCCTTGGTATAAGCCGATACTTCTCCTTCGTAAAGGGAGCAGTACTCATTTACAAAGTAGAAATTTCAACCTTCTCTATCTTAAGTGGAATCATAATTTTGATTCTTACTTGAATTGTCATTTTTTGGCTAAAAGTTGCTGAGAAGTCCAAAAGCATTTAAAACCTAAAGCCATTGAATCCATTTAATGTGCCTTTGGCAYCTTTCTCTCTTAGTCCTTTTTTGAACATTCTGGTCCTCATTTTAATCAATCTCTTTTTATTAAGTTCTTTGGCTCATTTACTTGTACGTGCATTTGCTTTATTTTATTTGGAACATTGCTTTTGTAGTGTCTTGAAAAAGAGTTGTGACATTGCTTTTGGATAGCTTCTTAAGTATCTGGCAGTCACCTGTGGTGTGATGTTGATGGGGACTGATAGATTAGCTCTGTTTCCCCGATGGTCTCTCAGATGTYGAGTTCTGAGGAAGCCGGTTATGTGTGCTGGTGATGCATATGCAGCAGTTTGATAAGTGGATAGACGGGCAGCTTTCATTTTACTTCTGTAGAAATCACTGTTCATTAAGCTGGATTTTGTGTTGTGAAGTGAGGTGCTCATTGGCAGGTAGTTAATCATTGATCTTGGTAACTCTGAACGTGACCAGGGGAGCGAATGCATCCCAAGTACATTCAAAATGTAGAAAATCAGGAGCATTTCTTCAAGATCAGTGAATTTCCACGTGTGTTGTATTTTGTGTATCCTGGAATGACTCACAGAGAAACTGGCGGATAGCAGTTAGTGTGGTCGTAGCTCAGGGGATGACAGATAAAGTTTGCTCAGCAATACGTAAAACAGTTAGTCTGATTGACGGCACTGTAGCCATCCAAATTTTAAGAAACTTAGAGGACAAGTTAAGATTTCCCCAGAAAAAAAAAGCAGCTGATAAGCGCTTCTGCTGATCCTGATTTCAGTGATACTGCTGGAATAATTTCCACAGAAGAGTGAAAATTCCTTGAAAATCCTTTTTATGTATCAGGTTTTTTCTTCAACAGCCAACTTGTTTTTCTGCATCATCTATTTGTTCTGCATGTTGTTGTGGTCCCTGTCCACCTGGTAATATTTGAGCTTCCTTGATTCCTTTTTATAGCATCCCTTGAGAATGAAGAGCCAAACCATATTTCATTCATAGCTTTTGATCCGAAATCTCCATCAAGACTCTAGTGACAGAAAGCTACTGGGAATATTGGGGTAATTATCCAAAAGTCGTCTTTGGAGGCGAACATTAGCTGGACTACCCATGTGACTAACGATATGGAGTTATTGTTTAAGATGTGTGCAGTCAGAAGAACGCTAGCGATTCAAGAGTGAAATTGGATGGATATGTAGGTGTAGATACGGATCTGGAGAGAGAGGGAGTTGTTCTCCTCTTAYGCTGCTGTGCCTCCACTCACCTCATCGAAGTTAATCCTAATTTCAGTGCCACTGTGAGTAAGGTGCATAGGAAAGTAGGTTAATAGATATTTATTTATTCTGGGAAGGATTTTGTGCATTCAGTTTTCACACATCACTCTCTGGTCCATTTAAAAAAATACCAGCCTCATACACGAAAATTTGAAGATCTTTAGCTGTACTCAAGGAGGACTATTATGTGGTGCATTTCTAGTACTGGCAAGCATTAGGAGGTAGAGGAACTAAAAACATCCCAATGCTCCAGTGCCCCTTAGAAGATGAGGAACATGACGTATTCCTGTGAATTCCTTGATTAAACCTGGGCTGGAGGTTTGCGAAGTGCAGAGTTTTGGAAAGTCTTACTGCGGGACTTCAACATCCATACAATGGCTCCAGTGACCAGAGTCTCTCAAGGACAAGGATCCCATTTACGCTTGCATTATGCATTGAGCAGAAGGGTGTGATGCATGATGTGGAATGAACAAAATAACTTGTGTGTTTAGGGAAATGCCAAATTAATGAAAATTCAGAAAGCTCTAATGTTGAAAAGGCGCACGGATTCCTTGATAGAAATATAATGCTGCTAACAGTTTCAAGATTATTGTTGTCTGAATTTTCTGCTTATTGTGTACTGCAATTAAAATTCTTTTCAACTGGAAAACCAATGTCAAATTAATATTTCCTTTTGGAAAAAAAAAATATGAGAATATACATCTTGTTCCATTTAGCACCATCATGGTCTTTGATCTGGCTCCCTCTGTCCGGTGGAAAAACCCTGATTCATGTTAACGGGAGCAGGCTAAGACCATATATGTTTGGCATATATCTATTTATGCTATCACATGCATACAAGTACAGTAAGTTAAAGTAACACAACCACTCAGACTGTGTTTTGTGCTACAAAATCCCTTTATTTTCCTTTTTATTTAGCAATTAACTTTTCCATGTATTCTGTAGTTAAAAGCTGCCATAGGATGCAAATAGGCTCAGCCTGATTTTCTCCCGTTACCCTCTAAGTAGCATTCAGAGGAGAATTGGGCCCAAATTACGAAATCCGTGTTTCCTAAAAACGCCAGGTGTGCCTGGGATTTGGACAGCAGCCCTACCTACAGAAGAGCAAAAAACGCYTTTAAACCCCACCTGGGCTGCCCAGCCGCTGCGCTCTGGCTGTTGGGGCTCGTTCCTTGCTCGCAGCAGATGGATGGAAGGAGGCAGGCAACGGGGAGGATCCTTGGCTCCCGGCCCTCGCCACCGGCCAGCGCAGCTGAGGCCRTGCGGGGATATTGTAATTTGCTGCTGCCCTGCTCCGGCGAGGACGCCGGGGCGAGCGGCGGCTCGGAGGTGTCCCGCTGAGCTGGCAGCAGCCCTTACGCGGGGGCCGAGCGGGATGCCGCGGTCGGCGTGGCGTGCGCAGCAGTCGCGCGGAGCGATGCCGAGGAAAGCCGTGCAAGGCAGCGGCTCTGCCCGGGCTAGCTTCAGCCTTAACTTTTTAATTTCCTGCATCCCTGAGCAACACAGGAGGGGAAGCTGAGGCCTGGGGACCACTAAAGGCGTTAAAACTCATTAGGTATGAAACAGAAGACCTTTAAAACTGGCCCAGAGTCTCCTACATGGGTGCCAGCAATTACCCACCTAATTCCATATTTAGCCATCCATCTTAGCTCGAGCCTCGGCGCYGTTAATATCCAACCTGCTGCCGGGGAGGTGGCCTGATTTTCCTGGGCTGCGGGCACCTGCCGTGCTAACTGGAGTGCTGAGGTTGCTTACCTCCGGGTGCGACTTGTAGGATCGCATTTAAATTTTTCTGGGTGATTAAGCCCGAGTTCCCTTGCTTTCGCTTTCGTCTCCCGGAAGGAGCTTCATCAGAGTGGCCAGCGTTGTAACATATGGCTTAGCAAGGGGGAAAACATGAAAATGAGTATTAGAAAGGGATGGACTAAAGAATACGCAGGATATATCAGGCACATTAACCAAACATATGGTGCTAAATGAGATATTTTTTTAAAATTGCAAAAAAATTGACATTCCTGGCAGTCTCAAGGATAATGTGACATGGCTGTGATAAATTTAGAAGAATGGGACATATTTTGGCTTGTTCTTGGAAACCTTTTTCTTGCATGCAGACTGTATTTCTTCTTTTATTAACCCATTCAAAGAATGTTTGAATTTTGCTGCTAGAGCACCATGCTAGCGCACCATAATATGTGAATGATGCTAATTGCTTTGCACTGCCTAACTTTCTGTCATACCCTTCCCTCTTAAAGGACAAAACATGCTTTGGAAATGAGCTGGCAAGCTCGTCTTATTCTTTCTCTTGGTCAATATTAAGTGAAGTAATTAAGCTCCTGTTTGCATATTCTTCTGAACTAAGAAGCAGCCATTTTTTTCTTGAGATCTGATGGATGTGATCACTCACGATAAAATGTGTCATTACAAACCTCAAACAAAATAAAAACATGGTAGAGCTGGACTGTTTCGAAACCAAGGCATTTCAAAACATGCTGAAATAAAAATAACAGCAGTAGTATTAGTAATGGCAATCATAATGACGATGATAAATAAATACAAAAAAAATGGAACCAGTTAGCCAGGCTTCAAGTTTTCTTTCTGTTCACTGTTTCACAGCACAGGGTTACATCTGAATCTCCCTTTGCATCCCACGACGGCTGTCTCAGCCGTATAAAACCCATCCCCGTATGAGAATGACACTGCTCAGCACTGCCACAGTTCAAGGTCACTCTGCTTTTTTGCTGAAGCTCCTCAAGTTTCAGCATTCTGGAGGCAATCACATGAACCTGCTGCAGCTTTAAATTGTCCCTTCCCCAARCCGTGGTTTAGATCACTCCAGCAATTTTTTAAAGCAGAGGGGTAAAATCATAGCTTATTCACCCTCTCAGAAGCTTTATTATATTTCCCGTAACGCTGAAGTAGGGATGCAGCTAGGGGATATGGGGGAAAGCAGGCAAGACTGGTGGCACCATAGCGTGCGTAGCTGTAGTGACCTTATTCCTTGCACAGCCCCGTTCCTAGCACGAGGGCCCTGGTGCCTCCATGCAAGGTGCTGCACGACGCTGCAGATGGAGGAGGTCCAAGARGCCTGGTCTAGTGCCCTCATCCCTGTGCATAAACTTGCTCTGTCCCTGACGTTCTGCATTCAGAGGGATGGAGTCCACTGCGTTCAGCCTGCCCTGGAGGCACGCCTGGCGCCTTGCACAGGCCAGCCCGGGACGGGGCAGAGATCCTCTACCGCCCTTGGCCCTTGACTTTGTGTTTGAGCTGGCGGTGACGCTCATTTGGTATCTACCACCCGGGTTCCTCCATCGTGCAGGCATCTGGGTCAGCAGCACCGAAACTTTTTGGAGTGTCTCTGTGATGAATACRGACACTCAAATGCGACTCAAAGCTGCAGCCCACCAGGCCTTTTGAGCAGCCGGTCAGCACGCTGCGTTGGTCCGATCCCTTCCAAATGCTCCGTTCAGCCTCCTCCTTTCTTCACCCCCAGTCTGAACCAACTCATTTGCTTTGGTTCCTACCCTAAAGTCTTTAAAAGCAATATGCAAAAAACAACCCATCATTTCTCTCGCACAATAGTCTGCCAGTTCTAAACTTTTATTTTTWAAAAAATAGCATATGTAACTTTTCTTGCTGTGAGGCAACAGCCACCACAACAGAAGACCCCTGTAGCAAACAGTTTCAAGACAGAAAATTGTAAATACAGCACTGGAACTCTAACCACTCCCTTACTTTATTTAACTTTCTGAATATAAATTGCCAAAATTCACCAAAACCATTAAGACCCCAGCAGTGCAGTGTATAAAGCACAAGAAGGCTGCTGCATATTGCAGTCAACATCCCAGGGACTATAAAACTAGCATTATTAAATACAACGTTAATAATATTTTCCAGAGACAATAATGTCCAGGCCTTTCTCTTCAATTTTTAGCAATTAACTTCTTTAAAATACAGAGTTGGAAATAAGGTTGACTGATTTTGCTAGTGGAAGTTCAACTTCCAACATTAGCTGAGGTTTTGCTTTTTCACCTGAAACCTCAACAATCCTGCACCTTGATTTTGCTATATCTCTACAGATATTCAAAATGTCTGGTGTATATACTGAAAATGATGTATTTTCAGAGGTATGTACAGCTAATCAAAACATCTGTTTGCCTCAACATCTATAAAACCATAGATAATACAGACACACACATATCCTTTATCTGTATGCTGCAATATTCTTTATCCAGGCATAAACCATATGCATAAAAGCTTGGATTTTAAGAGCCCATTGCGATACATTCTTTCCACAAAGTTCTTTGGTATAACATAGAAGCTGAATAAACCACAGGCTTGATACAATATCCAGAGGAGTTACTCCTTTAGAATATAATAATGGTCATATTAGCATTGCACCATTTCTGCCTGTCCATGGAAGAAGTTTCACCCATGGCAACTCAGATTTTCACTGGAAGCCTTTGATATAGTTCAAGGGCATAATAACAACTCTGAAAAAATGCCAGTGTGGCTTCTAATATAAAGACATAAATACCATTCACCTTTAAAAAAAATGGAAAGTAAAAGGGAACCACATAAATATATTACTTTAAAATACCTTTGAAGTCAGAGTAAGGAAATGCAAAGTCTGAACTCAGAAAACTTCATTCTCTAGTTGTGCCTTGAGTCTTGCAGCACATTTAAAAGATCCATTTGCAATAATCTACTAAACCAGTGAGTGAAAGACAGAACTCATAAAAAGCCTGTAAAAATCCAAATGCTCCAGCTATTACAGATTTCTAAAAATAAAGCAGAGTAGGTTTCAGTAGCAATAATAAGCTGCATCTTATCCATATTTCAGATTTAAAAGAAAAATATGGCTGCATTTTAGTACTCATTGCTCAGAGCAAACCATGGCCACTTCTTCCTCAAGAAAGACCATAAATAAAAGTGAGCTTTCAGCTCGCTGTTGTATTCAATTTCATTTGTCCTTTAAGTTTATCTAGCTGCTTCTGCACCCACTTTCACAATGCATAGGCTGTCGTTCCATGACCTAGCATTATTAAATTGCACTTATCAATCATTCTTGCCAGGAATGCCATCGCCAACTACATTAAAGAAGTCAGAGAAGTCTGGTTTCAGCAGTCCCTCGCCTTCGCAGACCTCCTCCCTTGGAACGGCTTTCACACAGCACCATCGACCTGTCATTACAGGACCCAGAGGTGAGGCCTTACCTAGGAGCCCTCAGGCAGCGTAAGCGTTAGCCGCAGCACCCTSTGTCCCAACGGCTTTCCACGGAAAGCAGCCGCCACGTGTGACCCACCCAGTGAGAGGCTTTGCTTCGAAAGCTCGTAACCTGGAGGTTCTCGTTGTCAAGAACTGTGTGTGGTTTTTGCTGGTCTGGGCTGGTTGTTAAAACTCCTGATGACAGTTCAACATTTCCTGAGGGGGAAATGTTGTTTTCTGGGGGCTCGGAGTTTATATTTGAAGAGGGTGGGGAAAGGGACAGGGTATAGTGTTCTGTTTCTGCTTATATCAATATATATACCATAGATTCAGTTTAACTGCTTGAGACAGGGACTCRTCATTCGCTTCTGAACCATGCCTATCTTTCAACACTACTGCTCTGTCTCTGCGAGTCATTCAGCATTTGTGTTGTTGGTGTCAGTGTGTTGAAGACCCACTTTGTTAGTGGACTCCATTGAAGTTGGTTCCTGCAATACTTTGTTGGTTTTCTTCACAGTACTCTTCTGACCAACCTTCCAAGTAAAAGAGATGTCCTCCAGGTCTTGATGTGCTTATAAATTTGTAAGATACTTCTGCATTAACCTAGAAAGCTGAAAACAAWACTCAGTTCACACTTGAAGAGGAACACACTTGGGCATAGTAATATGCACGAATGAATCATCTTGCAAATCTTCTTTTTGATCACAGAAAAAAAAGAATGAATGGTTTTGACATGTTTCTTTCTGCTATGAGATTTTACCTCATTTAGAAGAGATTACTAAGGAATTTATTGAATGGCGAAGCATGAAAAGACATACTAGCAATTCATACTAGAAATCATTTTGAAATGTCTGGTGGCATTAGCGTGGTCTTACTGAGAGCAGCATAAACAGGAGTAACCTTTCTGTGTGCACAGTGCCAGGTGTGTAACATAAAGTGGTGGAATTGCACCAGCCTTAGGCAGATGTGAGGTCAGCATTGCACTTCATGGTTTTTCGTTAAATCTTCGTAATGTAGGTTAATTTGTTGTGCTTGATCCTGTAAAAGTTATTTATTACCCGAGAGACAAACACCTAGATCCTCAAAAGGTATTTCAAGATCGGAGTTCTATGCAGATATCTAAAATCCCTTGAAATTTGGATCTGTGATATCCGGCAAAAATATCATTTCTTCTTTTAAAAGCTTTGATAATTGGTGATATAAGTGTGAATAATATGAACGTTCCATTTTCATCATATTCAGTGCACATCAGCTGACTGATTTCCAATCTTTTAGAAGTTCAACCTTTTAGGTTGGAATTGTTGATCGATTAGTTAACAGGTCCTTTCTGCATTTTGTTATCTTTTACCTTACATTTATTTTTTCAGATCATAAAATGCCTTTTTATGCCCCTTTACATTTTACCTTTACATTTTTAAATTTTTTGTGGTTTAGAAAGGAAATGTATCACTAGTTAGGTCTTGTTTAAATCTCACTTACAATCTGTTTCCATAAGACTTTTTCTGTGCACTTGGGGTATGTGAGAAGAACATCCAAAACCTGGCAGAATTCGAAAAAGCAATACAATGACTTCAGTTCACGAATTTTGTTTGTTTGGAAGGAGGTGTCTTTACTAGCTCCACAGGAAAGTATCACAGTTTCTATTCACCATGGCTCCTCATAGGTTGAGCAAAACCTGTTTTTCTGCAACATCATTTCAAATTGTCTTCTTCTATTTTATGCTTGTTCACCAAAAAAAGTGTTCTGGACTTTCAGGAAAATCCTCTGAATCCATCCATAGTTCCTTAAGTGTCATCATCCTGGAAAACTTTTGTTCCACGCTTCATCTGTTGTTCTTTTTTGGACATTCCTCTTCAGTATTCTTCTTTCATAACACATTGGCTGTGTTTATTTCTATTCTACAGCAATCATTTTATTAGTAAAGGGTAATATACTGAGATGGATTATTTTCTGCAAATCCAGCTTTGTTCTTTATTGTGTTCCCTCCAGTGTACTTCAGGACAAGAAGCAGAAAGAGAAGCTTTGCAGGTACATGAGGAGTGTAATGCAATCATATAGGAGGATATAACCTTTGAGCAACTCGTATCTGCCATTAGTGACTAGTTGTACTTTTTTTGAAAATGATAGGTATATTATAGTACATACATTTGCTGCATTCTCTTTGGATACATATGCAATATGTAAATGGCTTATGACAGGTCATCCTGAATGGTCTTCAGAAAAAGAGCAGAATTTACTTCTCATTCCACAGAGAAATTTCAGTGAGAGGAGAGACATAAGTAGTTCACAATCAGAGTAAGCCCCTGGGCCAACTAAACAATTACAAGAAGGTCCATTCTCCTTTTGATGTTCCTATGTGCAAATTGATCATTTGGATATTTATATGAGGTGCATTTGTAGAACATGATCAAAAAAGACAGCGAAGAGGCTGTAGACTATTCATGTCAGGTGTTGTCAATGACATGCAGTGGTTTATAACTTCTCAGGAGTACTCTTGAATCCTTTGAACACTTCCAAACATTCTTTCGAACACAGTGCACTTCTTTTGCTGGGGATAGCCCAAGATACGCAGCACCCTTCCCAGTGATACTCATAAAGAATTATTTTGGGAACAAAACTTGCCTGGAGGAGCAGTAGATCGATAAGAGGATTTCTCTGCTATGAGGTGCTTCGTTCAATGAACTGGTAGGAAAACCTCTGTTCTCATGAAATTGGTTGTACTGTACTGTGTTGTGGAAGGCTGTGCACTAGTTTTTTATCTGCACTGGTGCTGCTGCCAGTACTCAGCCCAGCTGGGCAGTAGCCAGCAGAGAGGATCTGAGCTGGCTGACCAAAGGACCAGATGTGCAGTGAGTGCTGGCGCATGGATGCCAATGCTTCAGTGACTCCTCAGTAGTTCCAACAGATGGTGGCAAGATCCAAGTTTCTTTGGTGATAAGCTAGCAAAGTGATTCATGGAGCCTTACTTGATGATGGCAGTTTTTTGGGCATGACTCTATGAACGCACCATATGTCTTCTCTGGACCAGTGTGGTTAGGATTCAGTGTCTGGCAGATGGTAAATTGATCACCTATAGGGTGGCTTTAGCACCACTCTCAGTTTTAGACTGTATTTCAAAACATTGAAAATTCAAGCCGTTAGATCTCTGTCTCCTAAGCAGCACACTTCTGTTACCTGCAAGACATTTCTTGGTGGTCAGTGTTTCCATCCTGTATTGCTGGCATCTTTYGACGTTTCCTCAGCATTAACCTGCTTGAACTTTTTACCAGATAGTGAAGGATTTAAATACTATGAGTAACAGCAATATTTACATAAGKGGTTTCAGGTTTCCATGTATTGCTACTTACACTCTAGTGACTTTATATCTGGAGCTGGCTGAAACGTTAAATTGACCACGATTTTGTAAACCTGGGACACACAGCAGCTTACGCTGTAGAGCACTCATGCGTTTCCACAGAGTATGGCAGCATAGATCTCACAAGGCAAAGAGCAGCAAGACAAGGCAAGGAAAGAAAAAAATGGAAGAAGAACGAGATGATATGTTAGGAAGAAAAATGAAGGAGAAACACAATTACCAGAAACAAGACACACAGCACAAAGGGAAGAACCCAAGGAAGGGGCAGGTGAACGGAAAGAGAGGAAGGGGTGAAAGTCAACCAGGGGAGTGGTTCTTGTTTTGTTATTTCCCTCCATAATGAGCATTTCGTTTGAGACTTTTATCAGTACAGGTCTACCAGGGGAACTCAGCAGAATGGCACGCTCCTTTAGTTCCAAAATGGCAAACACCTTGTCACATGCCTGGGRAGAAACCGTGCCCTTCTCTGTTCTCTACAGGTTCACCAAAGTATCAGTGTCTGTTAGCTGTCCCATCAGCTAGCGTGAAATGAATAAATGTGCTAATTTCTGCTAACTCACTTCAGAGCTACACAATGTAAAAGGACATTTTGTAATAACCTGTAACATGCAACTAGCATTGGCTGCCACTCAAAACTGTCAGCTTCCAGACTAAGGGAACCTTCTACTTTCCAGAGAATTTTGACCAAAACAAAGCAGTGGAAGTTCATTACAGTACAGACACCCCAAAAGTAGGTATGCTAATGTAAGACAGCCAAAAGAGGAGAGCAGCCACATTGTAGTGGTAAGAAAGCGTATGACAGTTGAATAGAAACTGAAAATAGCGTAACGCTGACCTACAGATTGGCTAATCCAGCGACGGTGCAGAGCAGTGCGACGGCAGAGTGTCAGAATACGGGGAGAACTTCCCTGGTTTTAGCTGACCATGTAGGCAAAGATTTCGATTTTCTCTCTTCATTCACYTTCAAAAAATACAAAGCTGGAGGAAACAGTTTCCTAACAGCTGGCCTCAAGGTCAGGGTGTAGTAGTTATTACGTACCCTACGCAGACTTGCATTTGCTCCCGTGTCCCAGGCAGGGGTGGAGAGGCAGAAGGGCTTGCAAATGGTTAAAGCTTCAGCTAAACAAAAGTCAGGAACCGTGTAATTAAAACTCTACCTTTGTTGTATTGTAAAGAGTTACCCTGTGACATAGGAAATATTTAAAGGAGCAGGCTGTTCAGCTAATTTGTGTGCGAGTGAACTGCTTAGACAGTCCTATCCTAAATTAACTGTAAGGCCACCCACTGAGATTGCCTCATAAAGGGCCATGATTGCTCAGCTTCGTTTTGTATAACCGTTCAATAATTACTAGATAAATGCATAACTAAAAGCTCTATTACACTAATAATTTGTACTGAGATAGATGTGTGGGACACCATGCTGGGTTAATTTGTCATCCCTGCAGCAAACTTCTAAAGAGGGCTCTTTTGCAGAGGAATTGTGTTAATATGTTGCTCCAGTGAGGACATGTTAGAGCAACAAGATGACTTGGTCGCTTAATCTCCTAAAGAGGCAAAATGCCTGGAGGGTAAGTGCCAGAAAGAAGAACAGGGGGTGATTAACAGAGTGGACCTACATTTAAACTCATCCTCACAAAAGCAGCTGATCTAAAGGAGCAGAAGAATAAAAAAAAAAAGAAAGGCATTAAAAATACTAATAGGATTTCATACGTCCCTAAAAAATAACATAAAAAGAAGGTGCTGTAGGACCAAGGTATTTTACCTGTGCTTTTAGAGATTATGTGTTCAGTTTCTCTGCTCTCTCCAATGTATCCATGAAATTAAACTATATGCTTTAAACAGTGCAGTGAACTATAATATTTTTATCTCTGCTTTATGTTGAATTCTTCCAGCTTCTAACACACACAAAAAGCACATTATTACTTTAAATATGGAACCCATGTTTAAGCATGAGAGCTCTGGATTTTCAACCTCCTCTATTGACAGAACCATAAATCATGTTAAAGTTAAGTGAATTACTGTAGCGTGGAACTATAGCTTTAACAATGTTTATGTAGTATCAGCTTACCATCTACAGAATGAAAGGGGGAAAAAACACTGATATTAGAAATGGGAATGTGGAGTCCTATTAACTTAACAGCAATATATCACTCCAAAGTCACAGATTCTATTACCGTGCCCTTTTTAGTATCAAAGCAGAATTATATCATCACATACATAAAGGTTGTGTTTTTTAGGAGAATTTACATTTCTATTGTAAACTTATCAACTGCATTTCATTATAAGAAAGACATGATATATTCTCCTAGCAGTAGTTGTTATCTCATATATGCGAATATATCATGTGTATTAAAAATAATAATAATATGCAAAACTCACCAGTATTTGATGTGATGTAGGAATTCTACAAACAAGTTAAATGATTCTTTTTGACCTCCAGCTACGGTTTTGGAAGGAAGGAATGCTTTCCATTGGGATTAGTTTTATTTCTGTATCTTTTTAATTAGTTCTACAGCATTCCAATCTCTCAAAGGTAGAAGAATTTTGCTGTTTTAAAACAATCTGCTCAAAACATCTAACTTAACTGGCCCCCTGCCTATGCCAGAATCTGGAACCAGCACTGAGTTTGGCTCTACAGATTTTCAAATGCAGCCTTGGATAGTCAGAATCCAGAGTATACCAATAAACCTTGTGCCCAGGCATAGTTTTAAGCMTATTTCCCTTTGCCAGGGGCTCCATGAGCCCTGTTAAAAAAGGTTCTTCTGCCTCCCACTTCCTACTGCAAAATCTCWCTTACACGTCTGAACAAAGGGTCCAGGTGATTTATACCACTGTGGTCTAAAAAGCACTAATAAGGGGATGACAGCCAGCCCCGACTTGGAGATACCATGGATCTGTTTTCTCAGCAGTATTTAGCAGCCCACCTGCACTTGACTTCAGGAGCTGAGAGAGGAATATTCTGCAATTAAGTTCTTCTCCTTGATGTCCATGAGCAGGAACAGATCCTCCATCCATCATATTTAGGGTATTTGCATATCTCTTGCATCGGTCAACTGTTTAWATTGTATTTTGAATGTTTCATCTATGTTTGCCTATGTAATGGGGAAGTAAATGTCAGTAGTRTCTAAGTCTTATCCATGCTAAGAAGGTAAAGCCTATTTTTGTTCTCACTTACTCACGATTTTCCAGTGTTGTCAATGAGAATGGTAACGCAGAGACAGTATCAGTTTGAATTTAGCTCATCCATGGACCTGATGATAGACATGTTATTAGAAGACCACTTTKCATCATTATGGAACTTAAGCAACGCTTAGGTTTCCTGCTGATCTGAATCCCCTTCCTAAAGGGCTGGTCCTAGGACCAATCAGTCCTGTTGTCAGCAGCTCAGTATTTAAGTGAAGACAAGTCCTTGCTATCCTGAATGAGACACAACACGTGTAGAGATTGCTCTACATTTATCACCTTAGAGTCTGTTCTTAATGGGCAGTAAGAAAAATGGGGACTTTCAGAAATCTTTAAGAAGTGTTATAGGGACACAACTCCCATTGAAATTCAAAAGCAGTTAATGAATTCTCTCAGGAYCTCTGCAAATCCCAGACTAAGTTTCTTAATTATTTTTTTCTTGTTTGGGTAACTGCTTTCATCACAAAAATCTGTAGGCTTAAAGCTATTGTTTTAGACTTCTATTCTTTACCTCTTGTATTGTATTATACACAGAAGTGTAGGTTCCTTTCAACAAATTTGGATTATTGCCAGATCTCCTTATTAAAAAGTCACTCTTCATATTTCCGATAAACACAGCTGTTTCATGGTGTTTGAAAGCATTTCACATCAGCCAGCATGGTGGCTTAGCCAATTAGTACTCTAATATGGTCAATTTTGAGAATAAGTACCTTTGGGGTACAAAGGGTGGGATACATCTTACATAATTTGAACTGGCACTTGCATCAGTTTAATGCTAGAAGAAAGCTTACAGCATGCAGGGAGTTAACACAGCTTAGACGCCTGAAGTGGAAATATCTAGCAGAACAAACTGTTCCATAACATTTCCAGGGAAATGACTTTTAAAAAAATACTTTCTTAATTGTAATGAAGCCAATTATAAAGGCCTCAAAAACAAGCTGATAAATATGATCCTATTTCATTATAATGTTACTATTTCTAGGAAGATTGATCAATGTTTAATGAGCTATTAGTAAACTTAATTATCACTTTATACAGGAGGCATCTGAGTGTTGTGCCCTAGTGAAGCCAACGCTCTGTCAGTCTGCTCTGATGGACAAGCCCTTGTGCCTGTAAAGGAACCGTGGTTTTGACTGCCCAGACCACTTCTTCCTTGAACAGGCGGAGAGTGCAGGGTGATGATAGTCATTGCCTGGGTGGGAGAGGAGGAGCGCAAAATGACCCTTTCAAAGASTTCAAACAACATTATGGAGAAAGACGTTTCATCCAATCGTCTTATCTTGAAGGGGCTGGCCAGGCTTTTTGGAAGAGTCAGTGGAAGACAGATGGATCAGGATGTCTCCCCAATGTGTTGGGCTGTGCTGGTGGAGAAATCTGAGTCCTGCAGCTGTGATCAGAAAGTCTCCTTAGCACAGCAGGGAGTGCCCCCTGGGAGGAGGCATCTCAGGGGCTTTCATTAGAACACTTCATTTTTTTTCAAGAAGGGCCTGGAAAAGGATSCTTCTGCAGATATATATCTGCAGAAAACTATAACCTGCTTCAAATTAACTGATTCTTTATTATCTGATTATACAATTCAATACAATTTACAATTTTATCTCTTACTCATTTGCCCGACACCTGCGAAGTGCTAATCTAATCAGTGAGTACGACTTATTTTATTAGTAATTTAGTTTGATATTGGCTACTACAAATCAAGAAGGGAAAAGACAAGACTGGGCTTCACAATTGGACAGTTGAATTCAACATTCTGAAAAACCCTCTTTCTTCTACTCTGCACAACAGTACAAACTCCTAAAACATTAAAAAAAAAAACGGTAGAGCTTGCAACAGCTGTASTGCATAATTACTTGGCCCAACAGCAATAGTTTTAAAATGCTGGTATATCTGTTGCAGGCTACCATACATTGTCATCTAATTTTCAAAAAAAAAAAAATGTCTGGGGTGTTTCAGATGAGCTTCAATGGAATTAGGATCATGTGTGTTTTGAAATACTTGTGCCTGCCTTGAGATAGAAGGATAATTCCTGCCTCCAGTCCCTCCCTTCACAAATAACAATTTAATAATACCAGATAGTCCAACTCCTCCATACCTACAGCAGGTAGAAATGAAGTTCTGACTTTGAAATACATATTTTTTCRTAGGTGGTAAAACTTAAAATTTATATCGTTTAGTGAGGTCAGTAATAAAGTATAAATGTCACAGGCTGAAAGACGCCAGGAGAAAAATGGTTTGGCAGCATGGAGCTGCTTAGGGATACATAAATAATAAGTCAATAAGTAAATAAATAATAGACAAAGATCTCTGTTTTATCTTCCATTTGAAGATCTCGAAAAATTTACAGTCACTGACTGAGGCTTGTAATATCCCATCAGAAGCATACAGGCAGTCATTGCCCCTTCTTACTTGCAGGAAAACTTGCATCACTCTAAGCATGGTTTTCAGAAGCAAAGACTTTATCCTTTTTATTAAAGACCTTTGAAAATCACGACTGACGTGGTTTGCCCATGGTCACTAGTCACTCTTAGAGGCAAGTGTGCTTCTATTGTAACACAGAGGTGATGCTGCTGTTAGGAAGTCGGGTCTGTCACTTGAACCAATCTGATTTGTTTGAGTAGAGGGTTTTCAGAAAGGTTAGATTATAATAAAAAGTTGCCTGGAAATGAGGATTTTACATGTGGTCCTTAACTTCCTGTTAATAAGTTTCAGGTTTCTGACTTGCAAAGTATCTTTATTAGGGTAAGCAGAAGATTTGGGAATTTTGCTTGTTACCACTGGATTATCACTGATTAATAGTTGCATCTAAAAGATGAAGCTGTGGTGGTTCATGCTGTGGCGGTGTTTTCGTGACATTAGGTAAAAGCATGCCACACCTGAAAGTGGGTCAGGTTTTACTGTTGGCATTGCTTTACTACTTACATTTCTTGGGATCTTCCCACAGACCTAGGAACCAATCTAAAAAGTTGATGCCAAAAGCCACAATTGTAACAAGAGGAATCTAAGTCCCTGACCAACATGGGTGAATCTATATGATGGTTTATAGAAAAGAGGCAATTAAAATCCTGTCCAGATTACAAAGCTGAATACTTGGCTATATTTATGCTTAAGGGAAAATAGAGACTAACAAGAATTACATGGAATTGCCTTATGAAGAGTCAGGTGATATGGTGCAAACAACAGGAAACAAGAGAAAAATGTGAATTTTTGTGGAATACTTCAGGAGAAGCAGGGGGAAATAGCAACCGGAATTTGAAGTCTACGCTAGCTTACATCCTTTCATTGATTTAAAATGTCGGTGAGGATTCCTTCATCTGGAAACGTGGTTGCGCTCTGCACCTAGAACTTGTTTGCTGAGCGWGGTCTCTGGGCACCTTCATCATCAGAAAGGCTGTTTTTATATCCACTGGAGTTAGTGGCAGTAACGTAGCTATCAGGCTAATGGTCTGTCTGGGCTGGCAGTTCTCAGGCTTCAGCACTTAGTTCACTCTCCCTAGTAAAAGCGSTGCACGCCACAATGTTCATCAGCTGAACAGCAGTAGAGTCTTCTTACCAAACTGCCCTTCCTATTGCCACGTGAGAAGTTTGATATTTCCCAGCGAGAGGCTGCAAAAACAAACCTTTGGGAGATCTTTATACCATTCCTTACTTCTTATGCTAATCCATCTCCTCCGAGAAAACAAAATCCTTCATGCCGATGWATGGCACAGACCGAGGACTGACGACAGTCTTGCTTCCTTCCTGCAGTCTTCCTGGTGCTGGGCAGGAGCCCTTGGAGGCTGTGCCGAGGAGCCAGCCGCGGCTCAGGGCAGGAGCCCCCCTCTCCTCCTTGCAGCATGCGCCCTTCCTCCCGGAATTATTCTTTATCCTTCCTGCATCCATTTTTCTCTTCTCTCTCACCCAAGACCCTCTCCTTGGGAAGATCACTGACAAATGCTTTCCAATTTGTTTTCTCTTCTGACATGCTGAGGAGGTCAAAGGCAACAGAGAATGACCCTGCACTTACAAGCCTATAAATATCTCTGATAGCCATAACACATCTTTGATACAGCAGTCCAACTTCTGTGTGGACACATACCTTGGAAAAGCTACATGCAGCGAGGTCTCCAGCCTAGTTTTGAATTTCCACATGTTCTCTAGTTGCAGTGTTTTGTTCCTTGCTACATTTCTGTCTCTTTTTCCACTCCGAGGAAGAAAGGGAATGAATTTGTTCCCAGATGTGTACACAGGATAGTGCACTGACGCAATTTCAAATAGTATTAACAGAGCTAGTGCTGAAATGAAACTTTGATAATAAATGTTTAAAAAAACAATATATTTTTGACTTAATTCATTGTTTTCCACAGAAACTTTCATTTCTCACTTTTATCTTCAGTCTTYATCTTTCATTTGGCATACAGGCAAAGGGGGGGAATAGAAAAGAAGACATAGAGGAACAAAAGAGGGAAGAGAGGAATAGAAATGTTGTATGCGGATGAAAATTTTTTCACAGTCATCAAAATTCATACCACCAGTTTTTATTGAATAAACATTCTTGGCAAAATATTTTGACAAGCTCTAAAATTGCTGTTAATTCAGGGAGAAGGTAGTGATACATTCATACATGTAAATTAGTTATGACATAAGTGGCATTAATGAAGCTACACGGATACAGGGGTGGTATAAGTGAGAGCAGAGGCTGACATGTCGGTGAAAATCATCTAACTAAAGGCAAGTGCTTACTTATACTGGAGGTGTCTCCACCGGAGCCAATACCCATGGGATCCCTTCATAGGCACTGGTGAGCCGGTCAATATTGTCGATGAAGTCAAAGGGGTGATTCATCTATCCAAATGTGGTGGTCTATTTTTGCATGAGATAAATGGCTCCTTAGACTCCATCAGTTCTATTTAGTAGCTCTCTATTGATTCCCAGATAACTAACTCAGATTAGCCTCATGATAGGCACCCCACTTACTAAGATGAATCCCACATTATTTCTACCTTTAATAGCATGCTTTGGAGATACAGGCTCTCTCAAGAGGCTAGGGACAAGAAACCAGTCTTCGTTTCTTCCATTTTGAGGATCTGGGTTCTGTATCAGAAGAATTTTCAAATATACAGTAATTTAAGATGCAAAGTCTGAACAAGACTCTGAAAACAAATATTTCCCTACATTTGTTAAAAAAGGAGGGGGGGGAGAAGAAGAAAGGAAAAGAGAAGCACAGATGTGCAGACAGGTTAGACAGGCTAGGCTCACAGGTATTTGACCATGGAGTAACTATAGGCATTTTCATACAAAGGCTCGTAGGATATGCTGTAGGAAGACTCTTCTTCTCCAGTTGAGTCCACATCCCGTAGTATCTCAATATTGAAGTGTAGGTACAGGTCATGCTATCAGAAGGATATCACTGGACCCACATCTACATGGACCACAGATAGTTGAAGGCTGTATGCTACCTTTCGCTTCTTCATCCCCACGCTTTCTTTTAGCGACGTTTCCCTGTTGCATGAGACGCAGTCCATGCCAYGCATTTAGTATGTGTTTCTCTTTCCATTGTGAATATTTTAAAAGGTATTAARGGGAGCAGACTGGGAGGACTCATGGGGTTGGTGATGGTACAGTGGGGCTTTTCACAGCAAGGGCAAGAGCTTCATATTCATCCCATATCAGCARCTACTAGGAATTGCTACCATGCAATAGTTGTCACCTTGAAATGGTGTCCTGTGTAGCAGGTCGGTGATAGCTCTTTCTCACAGTGCTTTTCGTGGTGGTGTTGCCAGTTCTACAGAGCATCCCAGTCAGGAGTGGAGCTCTTTTTGGTGGTGGCGTCAAAGCAATCGTTCATACGGAGTCATGGAAACAGAAGTACATGTAAATGCTGCCCRGTCAACCCTTAATGAATGTTTGCAGGATAATGCCATAGCTTTGCTTGCTGCTGTCCCTGTGGTACATGTTTTATCCACATCTGCAGGCTCTGAGGTTGTTAATGGTTTAATAATGCTTCCCCCCAAAAAATCATTAATAAAATGTCATATTATTAAACTGGCAGAGAGCAAGACTAAGACACAGATTTTAGCTTTTGTTTAATTGAGGCTTTTTGATAACATTCCCTGTTAAATGAGTGCTCATTCTTATTTGATTTTGGCTAACTTTTCTGCATCTCTCCAATTTTTTTAAAAGTGCCTGTGGCTTTCTTTTTCACTCATATATTTAACTTACTCCAAAGCCAGCACATGACTTTCTGTAGGATACCACCTGCCTTGCATACCCTGTAGTTAATCAGTTATGCGTAGCTTACAAATGTGGTGTATGCACATAGAAGGATCACTGGAGCAGCATGCAAGGGAAGGATGGCGATATAACGATCTCTTTTTGGCGAGAGACAAACTGTAGTACAAAGATGAGCTTACACTCAACCAGATCAACYGGCCCCTCTGGAGAAAGAGTGAATTTGCATCCTAAAGGCGAAAAGGAGAATTCATAGCACCACCAGTGGTGGCAATTGCTACCTTGCAGTGACAACGAACAGTGGAAACAACTGTTTGCTAGCAAAGGTCCAACCCAATATAACGTGAATGCCAAGGAACAGGACAAAGGTGTCACGTAGTGTGAGACAGCGTAATTCTGTCTTCAGTCGCACTTGTACAGTTCTGCTGAAATCAGCTGAGGGTAAAAGTTACCATCGCCGGTGGGCTTGGGTACATTGCACCTTCGCTGCACATCCTCCTGCTTTTCCACTGTGGGCTCGCCGGCCTATAAATTCACCAAACTAAACATCATCCCTGAATGCGAGCTGGAGGCTTGTTGAAGAGTTTCACATAACGTTATTCTAGAGAAATGTAAAATTTTCAAAACAGTCTTGCCACTTTGTGCATGTTCATTAGCTAAAAACACATTACTTAAAATAAATGTTCCAAAATTGAGGTGAAAAATCCCCAACAACAAGAAGTGCTTGAGCATCTTTAAATTATCAGCCATTTATAGCGCAATATAAAAATGGATTCATATGTGCAAATCCAAGTTAAATGAAATGTCAAGGAACTTAACCCTAATCTCCCAAATACATTTTTTTATTGCCTGATTCATTAGGACTGCTCTTAAGGTGATGAATAGTTGTCACTTTCACCAAGAACTGTGGGTTGCTTTATATATGTCCACTAAAAACACAGAAAATCCTTTAAAACGTCTGGCTCCATTTATTTCCAGGACCTAGATGGAGTGAGTGTAGGACACAATGTGGTCTAATATATCAACTGTGAAGATCAGATGTATAAGCGATACTGTACATTTAAAAAGACTAAAACTACAGTAGATTTAAACTGTTTTGTTTTCCGAAGGCAAAACTCTACTCTATATAACGTCTTTGTTTTCTTTCCTTTAGCAAGTCCACATGCAACACCATCGACTCTTCATTTTCCAACATCACCCATTATTCAACAGCCTGGGCCATACTTCTCACACCCAGCAATCCGCTATCATCCTCAGGAGACTCTGAAAGAGTTTGTCCAACTTGTCTGCCCCGACGCTGGTCAGCAGGCTGGACAGGTGGGGTTCCTAAATGTAAGGAAGCCGTTTTTCTTTCTTCAGAAGTGTTTGTCCTATGTAAAATTAACCACGGGATAATGGGATTATTTTAACAGCATGTTTGCACACAGGAACTCACCTTGAATAGCGCTGTTGCCAAAAAAAAAAAAAAAAAAGTGCTGCTACAGCAAAAATATTTAGAAAAACAATAAAAAACTCCCCCAAAAACAGTTAACCACACTGTGGTGAAATTAACTTAAACTGTCAGAGCAGTGGTGATGCAGTGACCTTTGGGGTCCCTCCGCAAGCGCCTTTGCTGCGTGCATTCTAATCCTAGCAGAATGAGGGTTAACAAAATATGAAGGCAGAATAATTTTTATTAATTATTTTTGAAGTTCAGGGGAGAGTGGGGGGGGGAGAGCAGGAAAAGGGAGGGTGAGAAACAGATGTTTCAGATCAGCTAAGTTCATTAAAAAAAAAATACTGCCTTATAGCACTTTAGATCAAGTTGACCAGTACTTGAACTCAAGATGTTAAAAGTACAGTTTATTATGGTTTGTTATTTCTGTAAGCAGTTATCTTTTCCCCTTATCTCTATGAAAAATTAAGCAGAGTTCCAAAGCTTCAAATAGCCATTTTCATTTTTTTAATCAAATAAAGTGAATCATCTTGCTATTATTGAAATAGCATTCCGGTCAAATACAGAATTTATAAATTTTATGTAAATCATACCTAAAATAATGCTGTGAATATTTCATGAAATGTAATGCATGTAACTTTTTCCAGCCAATGAAGTAATAACTGGCAAAATTACTGTTTCTCTCCTGACACGCATACGATTGAAAGCATTAATGAGAATTAGTTTAATTATTAGCATCTAATTTATTACACTTATTTAATAAGCTATATTGTCCTCAGTGCTTCCCTCTCCCTAGCAGAAAAACTGAGCTCTACTTGCTCCAGCCAGTACCGGCTTTGAATAATGTCCGCAATATGTTAGCAGATACATTTATGTCTAGACAACAAATCAATACAGTGCTTTTCTTTTTCCTTGAGTATTCATTTGCTTAATTTATCCCAAACCATTCAGCATTATGAACTGTTAGCACGCTCACAATGAACATGCAGCAGGGGTCTTCTTGGCAGGAAAGTGACCTAATTGTGAGACAAGATAGTGTTTGAGGGATGTCACTAATATATTAGTTTATTAAAGGTACTGGATGTTGGAAAAATAAATATCCCTGAAGGATTGCTTCTTACGGCAAACTGCAGTCTTTGAAGTCAGTGGGAGTGCTGTTAAGTTAAATGCAGATGAATTTGAGTCTTATTTATGCCTCGAACCGTTTTTGCTCTATGGCAAGTGTGATTTGCACCTACCCTACTCCAAAGCCTTTCGTCAGTGCCAAAGCAGGTGAAATGAAAATAATGTCCCAAACATTTGCCAGTACGAGTATTTTGTCCCCGTAATTCAGGCTAATGGAAACCCTAACAAGAATTAAAATATTATTTTCTTCAGCAGTACTTAGGATATGGATCTGTATTTAAAACTGAGCTTTTATCATCAATGGAAAAGCAAATGTTCAGTGCCAGAAAAACTGCAGTGAGATCAATTTGTAGAGTGCTGTCGAAAGCGATCTCATCGTTTTTGTCACTAAAGTGGAACACTTGGTTCACAAACTGTTCTATTTTCACTTTATAATCATACTTGGCATCTATCCGCACGGTTTTCAAGTGTCCAGGCAATCTTAAAATTTAAACTAACCAAATTTGGGGTGGTTTCTGTTTTGTTCTGTTTTTTTTTAAGCCTGCTTCTTATTTCTGTGATACTTGAAAACTCTTTTACAAATGGCAGGTTTTGCTGGTGATCACTACAAAGACCACAGTTGTATAGCTAGGCCCGTTCTGCCTGTTATTGTGCACATCCCGAACTAAATATATGGAGTTTTTTTTTTTTTTCTAAAATGTAAAATGAGCAATTCGAAGTTCAGTAGTTTCTTTATAGAATTCTAATGGCAACTAAACTGTGAGCTGTACTATTGCTAACTTAAAAGGGATGTGGGAGTGCAGGCACTTTAATACACACTCATTCGTTTTTCCTGTAATAAGATATCAGCATGACTTTTAAGACCACCAAAAATGCTTATTTTTCCCCCTAATGAGCAGTATCTTAAGAAATTTACACTCAAGTCTCAGGCACTGATATCCTCAGGATACTATAGAGACGTTAAACTGGGAAATGTAAGGCCTCCAAAAAGCTATTTAAACTCTCACTGAGCGAGACCTAGTAGCTGCAGGAAATGTAAATAAGAGTAGAATTTAATCCAGAGTAATTCTCATCAGTTGCTAATAGGATAAATGTTCTAAAAATGAGAATTTCCACAGTTTCACAAGGTTCACAGGCTTTGAGATAAAGTCCCTTGAAGTCAGTGGAGAATTGGACACAGCACTTTCTTCGCCACCTCTCTTCTTAAGTAATTTCAGATATATTGCATATAGTTTTAAGCTGGACTGTTGTTATTAGAGGTTCCTAAGGGCAGATTTTTAGTATAATTCTTGTCTGTTTGCTTGTTTTTCGGCAGCCCAATGGTAGCAGCCAAGGCAAGGTGCACAATCCATTCCTTCCTACCCCAATGTTGCCACCACCACCTCCGCCACCAATGGCTAGGCCTGTGCCTCTGCCAGTGCCAGACACAAAACCTCCAACTACATCAACAGAAGGAGGGGCCACCTCTCCCACTTCTCCGAGTAAGTACAGCCGCCGCGGGAACCAGGGGCTAACAGCGGCGCGCAGCGGGCTCGGCCACCGTGCATCTTCTGTTGGCAGCTGGTCCACATCCCCGGGCGGGCTAGCTCGAGGGGACGGGAGAGCTCTCTGCTCTGATGGACAGCGTTCTCAGCTTGTTATATTAACAAAAAACAGTGCTAGCTTAAGGATTCGGTTTTATCTGCAGTTTTGTTGGCATTTCGCATAATCACATATGAGAGAAATCACGGCCAGTAGCTAAATTAAGACACAGACCTGGGACTTTGAAATCCTCTGTACTGTCATGAGGAGGCAATTTGGTATCTCAAGACAAGCTTTAGAGGGTACTACATGGAAATCAGACAGCAGCCCTCACAGAAAGTATTACTTCTTACACATACTGGRCTAAACTAACAACTCTTTTGAGTTCTCTTCTTTATAGTTCTTTTGGGAATAAATCTTGTTAGATTAACGCAGACGTCGTTCCCTACGACTTGGTTCCCGAGCCCTGCATTTTGGGCAAGAAGCTATGGTATTTCTTAAGCCCAGAGAGAAAGCTTTAATCCTCTCTCCACCACCCACACGGCTCCCATATGTATTTTGTGTAGCCACAAGTCAAATATACAAATTCCTGCATACACACTTGGGGATACCACTTTGGACTCACTCTGCTGGGAAACAAATGTGATTCAGCTGGGTTTGGTGCTTTAAAAAAGTCTGGATGTTCAGGGAGTTAATTGTGAAATGATTTAATGAAACTATGCTCAAACTGACATTTAAAAACAAAAGGGAAGCTTTCAATGCTTTAATGGCAACTGTAGGGGACTTGTTCCACAGTGAAGGGAGTCCAAATAACATCCACAAACAAAAATCAATCTAATCGAAAGAGCAAATCCCTTTGTGTGCTTTTCAAGCTTAATATTTAAATGCTATATGCAACTACTGCTTGATGTACAAAGAGGTATTTGCTATTCAGAACATGTGAAACCTACATTTTTAAAGCTTCATATACCATTCAGGAGATTTGCACAGGTTCCATGGGACATTTGTAAAATCTGGGACTTCTCAGAGTTCTGCACTGGCTTCTGCTACACGATAGCACCTTCCTGCAAACTCGGCAAGTTACTCTGGATTGCCTAGAAATTAAAACAGACCTTAGTATGAGAGAGTCTGGTGAGATCGTGAACACGATCTTTTAGAATCAGAACTTTTCGAATTGGTCAGCAAATTTTTGTTGAACTAAGAGGTTGATTCATTCCCTCCCCTCCACTCCTCTTTCGGAGCTCAGACTTGTGCTATCAGGAAGTTTTGATGCTTTCTGACTGGAGATACCGTCTCTTAAGTCCTATCAATAAGATTCGGTGGTGGAATCTAAAAGGTTAATGTTTACTCATAGTTATCACTGAATATAGTCAGCAATGCCTTACTGTTTCCTTGTCTTTAGAACTGGGATAAATGAAACTAGGTCAATGCAGATTTGTCATTACAGTTGTGACTCAATTTACCGGCAGTGTGTGATATCTAAAAGCAAAAAAAATGCCCAACATCATTTCAGCAGTTATCTTCATACTTAATTTCTGTGACACTGTGATCATGTAGACAAGCTAAATGCATGTCTGGCCTGATTCTCAGCTGGCATAAAAACTGGCATTTCTCCACCGAAGTTAGCAGAACCGCACCGATCGCGATCAGCGCAGGGTCTGGTCACTGCGGCTCAGTGTTCAGCAGACAGCTGCCACGTTAATTGGAAATCCAGGTTTTCTCAAGAGCAGCTAGTTAATGGTATTTAAACAAAAGATTAGGAAAATAATTACTGTTTGTTAATTAGCTAGGCTGATAGCTAAACATATAGTTTTGTACATATTGAGGCATTCATCTTCCTTTTGATAAGGAACAAGGGTGTCGAATAATAGCGAMTTGAACTGTAAACAAGAATATAATTTAGTTTAGGGCCAGATTTTACTGAAAAGTAGGTTACAGCAATTATTTCCTAAAGAAAAGTATTACATACCTACCTAAGCCAGTGGAAGCGGCTGGCCACATAAAGAGAAAAACAAACCCAAGTTCCCAGGCTTTCRGAGAGAGTTTAGTGTGTCAGTCAGTACCAACCCTCCATTTGCATTTGCGTTTATTTTTTTTCTTAATTAAATATTAGCCTACAAGTACAGATTCACCAGAGTTTCATAAAAGCCGCAGAGGAAGGTGTTTTCCATGGTTACGAACTGGGCGAGCGCACCGGTTCTGGGAGGGGCGCTGGGCTGTGGCCGAGTGCCCTGCAGAGCTTTCGCGTACGGGAAAGTCACTTCTGCAGCAAAGACAGGAGTGACATTAGATTTTGGGCAGACTCTCTCCCTTGGCTGCGGGGAGGAGAACGAAGCCCCCCTGCCCAACGAAATGGAGTACAAGGGGTTGGCATATGCCCCGTTCTCCTTCCCTGTTTTGGTCTAGTARAAAGCCCTCTGCAGAAACTAAATGCAGCTACAGCCCTACCAAAAATTGGACGATGGCCCTCCTGAGGGGTTTCCAGAGCCAGGAGCAGCTGTTCGATACACCACGGCCTCTTGGGAACGCGAGCTAAAAATCACAGCAAGGTGGTTAATGATTCTCAGAGCAATAGTGAAACTCTCCAGCTGCGACATTAACCAAAACGTGAACCTCTAGTGCTGTCCAAGGGAGGAAGAGCCCTTGGAGATGCACGCTGGGGATTTACCGCTACTGGGTGGCCAGGCAYGCTCTGGGAGTTGAAAATTGCAGCTGTGGATCCCATCCCTTTGGAAAGCCAACATTTTCCTCAGTACGATGACACAATGGAGATGGGAGTCATGAGATCTGGGAGGGTTCGTTTTTCCTCCGTAAAAAGCCTTTTTAATAGAACACATCCTTGATATCAGACACAGACCCAAAATGATTATCTTATCTCTGATCTCTTCTAGGTTTTGTTTTGCTGGTAACCCAGAACAAACACAGCACAACATTTTCTCAAACCAGACAGTTTCTGGGTTGAATATCTCATTGCCCAAAGAAACCACCACCTCCACTACGTGCCAGTTGGACTTTATCAGTATCATAACTGAGCAGTAGTTGGAATGGGAGTGTTAGAATCTGTAGCCCTCGTTGCAACAGAGGCTATGGTTGTGCCATCCAGTACACTGAGATTTTAAAGAGCAATTTTTTGCTCTTTAAATGTTATTTTCTAAGGTTTCTGAGGTTCACAACTCTGCAACTTTGCTATTTCGCCTTGTTGGGCAAAATTGCTATTGATTAATGTCCCTTTGCACAAAGGAGCTTTCATGTTAAGCAGCATTTGTGTCAGGATGAGAGGAATGATCTTGTGGCTGTAGTAGCAGATTCAGGATCAGATTGGATTTCTCCCCCTTTCGCTGCTACGCATTGACGGAGCACCCTCCAGGCAAGCCAGTTCATTCCTCTCCCCGTCCATAAAAAAATGAGGGTGATGACTGTATCATTTAATTTGTTAGAATTTGCAATTCCCTCCAAGACACTCAGCTGCAGAGGGCTCTCGGGATAGGAAGTATTGTATTGTGCTGTGTTCCTCCAGCAATTCCCTCGCTAGAGCTCCACAACATGTACACTGAGCCCTAGGCCTCTGGCGAGACAGGACAGCTGTTCACATCAGGCACATGTGCCTGTGCTTCCAGTCTGTAAAAGAGATACCTAGCAGTGCATTAGCTTATCACTGATTCGAACCATCTTTACCAGACACAAGTTTTTCTTTTTGACGCAGAGCTGTCTGGTAGCTGACAGACTCTTATACTTAATAGAAATTATTTCAGGACAGTGTATCTCAAATTAACATTCTCCTATTGCAGACAACTTTAAAACACATGACATTCCCCAAACTGTTTGTTTGTCTTGTCTTTCATACAATTTCTTGTCATTTTGGCTAAATATCAAAGCTGTCTGTGTGAGCAAACGTTCTTTCCCTGCCAGCTCCTGTTTTGCATGTTCCTGAAGTGAGGCATCATAGCTAATTTGTGGCATCACATTCATTTCTTTGGCTATGGGTTATGGTGCTGCAGACAATCCGCAGGGAATCGCAGTAGCAGAAAGGCTAGGCTGAGCAGGGAGATACTCCTGTTCAAACCCAACAGGCCAGCCCAACTTGCTATCAGCTGGTGCAAACTGGCATAGGTCTACGCAATTCCCGTGGAGCAAAGCTGGTACAGRTCAGCCCTATGTAGATCTGGTTTCTGCTCCCATTCCATGCTTTGGCTTTTCCCTTTGATGAAAGAGATTTTGAGGGTCCTACCACAAGCCCACCTTATGTATGTGCAGTGTAACATGCCACTACCCAGCTTTAACCAGTGTTATTGGTTTGCCCCATCCCGATCTCAGGACAGAGCTTAGGGATGAGAAGCAGCAGGACTTCCAGGAATCCCACCCCCATGATGTTAAACATGGTATTTAAATGAAAGCACTAGGGTATGGCAAGAAGCTGTGTTAGTGGTGGTCTAAGTGACACTTACTCCCTTTCCTGAACCAAGTTTCCTACACAGTAATAGGAATCATTGCAAATGTGTATTGCAAGTCTACTAAATATTCAGAGCCAAAATGACCACTTACAATCCTCAAACATTTCGTGACATTTTACAGCGAAGTGAGATGCTYGCTGGAGCATCTTGGGATACAGACCGCAGTATAAAGCCTGCTCTGCATACATRTTCCCTGTAGAGGTTTTTTGTATTCTTCACTTCTTGGCTCTAGCAATGTAGTTATACGCCTTAAGGAAATACCAAGTTGACATCCGAGTATTTTCAGAAAGTAAGTTAAACATAGTTTGGAGCATTAGAGAAGAGAGGCATACATAATAATTCATCCAGAAAGGTTTGAGGGCACTCTTATGTAGCTTATACTGTTTTTGAAGTGCTTTAGAACCTCTGTTTGAGCAGAGAAGACATTTCAGGCAGCGTTCTCATGGATTCGCTTTGATTTTCTACCAACTATCACAGCACAAGAAGCTGCCAACAGAGAACTGTAAACAAGATCTTGAGCAGAATGTACCTGCTCCAAGGGAATAAATGGCCTCTAGATTCATTTTGCTTCCTTAAAAATAGACCAGAAGAACCAAAGAGCATGTTTGATTTTTGAGTTTTAAGTTGATTTTCACTGGTGTAGAAAGAATTTTTACTCCTATATGATTTTGAGAAGAATCTTAATGCATGACACTAGCAACCAAGATACATCCTTTGCAAATTTGTGATGTCTTTGAATTATTAAATAGCAAATTAACATGGTCAAAAGGCAAGGAGAACATCTCGCCAGATCTACTCTGTTCATTCATTCCTTGATTTGCAGATATGAATAGCAACCAGTGTAACTGTTCATACACTAATATGCATACTGTATTACAGTTTGTAAATCATCTCGGGCATATGAAATAGTACACTTTAAAAATTCCTTTTAAGTATTTGTGAAGGAAAGGTGTTCCTTGCATGCCTTTTTGCAAGCACTAGCAAAATGTTAGCTTTTTTGAGAGAAAAGCTCATCTTATTTGAAACAACTGTGAAGAAACCTTCCTTAGGAGTGAGGGGTGCCCTAGCTGCCTTCAGATTACTAAGAAAGGAAGGTATGGGGTTCCTGGGACGGTTTTGGTGGAATGTGCTGTGCAAAAGTAAAGCTGTCCGTCTCACCTAGTTGCAAGGAATAGGGGCCATGGCAGGAAGTGTTGAGGCTCAGGCACAGAGCAAGCGGAAGGACGTGGCTCTGCCTCCTCGTGCACTGGTGGAACTCCTTGCCAAAGGGTTTGGTGGGATGCAAACAGTTTGCATGRGTTCAAGGGCAGACGGGGCACTCTGAAATGAGAAATTCCTCGAGGGCTCTTGAAATACAGGAAGTCTCTGGGCTGAAAATAGTCGAAGGCTAGGAAGAGAATAGGAGGAAGTAAATATGTGATCTGTTCTGACTCTTCTCCGTGCCTCTGCTTACGGCCCCTGTAAGGGAGAGGGCAGCGGGTAGGACGGGTCATTGGTTTGATTCTGTACAGCCCTTCAGTGCAGTCTCATCCAAGGCAATGGCACTTCACCAAACATTTTGCTTTAAGAAAGGCAACAGGCTTTCATCCATACAGACAACTCAGTTTCTTTTTCGACTCTTAATTCACTTTATTTTTTTTCTGTAATTTTGAGGCCTGAACATTATATTTAGTCTGACTGAAATTTGGCAAGTAACTTTCCTTTTTACATTGTTTTTTTTGTCTCTTCATTGGATAGCTAGATTGTCTGGGGATTTTGTTCAGCAGAATGCATTCCCATAAATATATTTAAAATAGACAGCGTCACTGTTTGTATTGAGGCGTCTATTTAGGTTATTTCAATTTAGATCTGAACATGCAAAAAAAAAAAGAATAAAGGAGAAGATTGCATGGGGAATTTTCAAGTGAGAGGAAGACTGAAAATGCACTGAAAGCTTTTGAACTGGGAAGTACGTGGCAATGAGGACAGTTGCAGCGGAGAATACAATGCAACAATAAAATCATTAAAGTACTTCAAGTTTGGAAGTAATCTGGTTCCTTGGCTTGCATTGCATTTAATAGCTTTACATTTATGGGAGCCATTCCAGTTTTTAAAGGCAGCTTCAGCCTTCAGACTGATTGCACTTACCACCCCAGYGAAACTGCAACCCATTAATTTTTTACCGAAAGGATCTCCCTAGTTTGTCAAACACATCAAGTGAACATTTTAGAGACTGCAGACCACAGCAGTATGAAAACCAAAACTTTACACGCCGGATTAGCGCGGGACGAGGGTCCGAGTCCGTTAACGAGCGCTGCAGTAAACGCACCGCCAGACCAGGCTCCATCAGCGCCGGCGGCGCCCGCACGCCCGCGGCACTCCTGCCCCCGGCCGCGGAGCCGCGCCGAGCGCGTCGTGTCCCGCGGCGCGGTGCAATCGCGGGGCGTCCTCTCGCAGCAGCCCCGATACGCCCGTGCTCCTACCCCCACCGTCGGGAGGGAACCTCTCCGCTGCCGAAAGCCCAACTCGCGCTCTCTAAAACGTTCGCACGTGTCTGTGTTAAAACATCTGCTTAAGGTGGCGCCGAGACGGTGTGTTTTTTGGTGTTGTTTGTGTGCAATCTCGTGCCGCTTCCTCAACGCATGTGTCCCTTCCCTTCACAGCCTACTCGACACCCAGCACCTCCCCCGCAAACCGGTTCGTCAGTGTTGGACCCCGGGATCCCAGCTTTGTAAATATCCCGCAACAGACTCAGGTGGGCCGCTTTCGACTTCTCTGCACGCCTGCCGCGCCGGCCCCGCGCCGTAGCTGCCCCGCGGCGTCGCGGCACGCTGCCCGTCCGCCTGGCTGCCGCGCGCGCTGGGCTCGCGCGGCCGTAACCCCGCTTGCGGCGAGCTCGCTTGCTAAGGCCTCCTAGCGCGCAGGGTCGTTCTGTTTTGTTGCTGCTGCTGCTGCCGCCGCTGTTTTGTGTTGTTCTTCCCCCCCCCTCCCCGTCCCCGCGCTCCCGGCTTCCTCCTCCCGCTGCCCCTGCGAAGCCGGACGGGCGCGCGGGGAGCCCCGGCCAGCGGCTCCCGCGGCAGAGCGGGGCCCCGCGGCGCCTCCCGCGAGCCGGCGAGCCCGGGATCGCCGGCACGTCTGCTTCCCTCCACGAGAGCAGAGCGAGGCCGGCCGAGGCGGGCCCCCCGAGCCGGGTGGACCGAACTCGGAGAGCTGCTGTGGTCGAATCAGAAGCTCAAGTAAACGTTTGTGTTTCTTTAGGAGAAGGACAAGGTTTAAATGCGCTTTTTCCAAGCCGTATCAAATTCCCAGGGTCGATTAAGAAAATAGTTGTTGGCAGTTTTGTTAGCAGCTAATTTGAGCCAGATGTTGAAAAAAATTAAGACTGTGCTTAATATCACGTTATCGTGGGGGAGAAGGTATAAAAAAAGTGAGTAGAACTAGTGTTTTAGGACAACTGTAGCTTGTAATTATAAATAATTGCTTGACTACATTACAGTGCTTTTAAAGGTCAACAGCAAGAAACGTTTATAAYTTGTTTTGAGCTGGCTGCGATGCCTAAAAAAGTAATTAAATGACCAGGAAAGAGCGGGGTACTGCTTCTGCCTCCTGAGAGCGCTTTCAGGCTGTCCGCGAGCCCCTGGAGAGCGACGGTGCCCGCTGGCRGCTCCGCACGGGCGCTCCGCCGCCCGGGACCGCCAGCCGGCAGGGCTGCAGCCAGGTGCCGCGAGCACGGTGCCGTTCCTCGCTATCAGTTCTTTGTGTACGATTTGTTAGGGGCTTTAGTTTATGGCTCTGTCRACAGCCCAGGTTAAACCGCGCTGCGTCTCAAACCTTCCCGGCGCTGAAGAGGGTCACGGAAAGTACAGCAGCGGGACGGAGCGGGGTTTTAACCCGTCAGACTCTGATTCCCCCCCTGCCCCCCTTAGCAAAACCCAGCCTGCACCCCACTTCCCACCCCCTTGCCCTTCCTTTAGTCGGTGGGTGTACGTGACAAGTTTTCATGTGCCTTCACGTTTTAATCATTGCATTTCTCTTGTGATTTTGGAAACAATTAGAGTACACAGGAATAAGGAATGTTGAGGTATATACTGTTAAAGTCCTTAAGCGTTCGGTCCTTTCCTTCATAGCTCAGGAAACTTGAAACCCGTTGGAGAATGCTACATTACCTTTTTCCAGAAGACTTGAAAAACTACCAGTTGGTAAATTGATTATATAGTAAGTCAGAACAGGATTAAGCCTCCAGAATATTTTAAACTTATCTGCATCTTGCAGCGTGTTTTCCCCACRTAAGTTTGTTGACTGCAAACTTCAGTGCTCCTTATTTATGATCTAAATCATTTGAAAGTGCTCTAGCCTTACTTTAAGTGCTTCTAGGTAATGCAGTATAGTGAATAACATTGCTGTACAGTGAAAAACAATACTCGAGCACAGCTTTCAATTAAAGTCAAACATGCTGCAGTGGATAAGGAGACAGACTTCCACTCTCTGACTCCAGCTGCATCTCTGTGCTTCTATACATCATTACAATGCCACAACCCACTTGATACTAAATATATAATTTATCAGTAAAACTCAGTACTTATTCATGAAACAACTCTGTAGCTGACCATGTTTTAAATCAGAGAAAGCGGGGTAAAAATACGAACTGCAATGATTTGGAATTTACTTAATGTTCCTCTAAACAAAGACATGCTTTT
>NW_028186347.1:1183453-1197253 GCF_003343005.1 Rhea americana | reverse complement strand
TTTTGCAGGACATTAGTGTATAAATTAGAACAATCACTTAGGATATTTTCAAAATGAAAAAATAAAAACAAGTAGGACTGAGTTATTAAAAGCAGCTGGGGTGGCTGCTTTCCATCAGGATTTTTATAGTACATTCAGGATCAGGCTAAGATAGGGGTCCTGAGGACCATTAACTGTCAGGCCGCACAGCTCCCTTGGACAGGAGGAAGTGGTGAATACACAGAGCTTCTACAAGTCAAGCTACCAGCTTAAATACCAACACAAGAGTTAAGCAACTCTTTAYTGCTGATACAACAAAATAAACATGAATCTCAACATGTCTGCTTTTCCTGAAATTATGGTCCAGCTACTAGTTAGAAGAAAACATCACGGCCAGCTTTTTAGTGGCTCTGATTTTCTCTTCCAGTTGGTGGGTCCCGTGACTACCGGCATTAGTTATCCATCCCCGCTATCAGCCTCCAAATGCGGCGGAAGCGCGGCTCCGCACAGCGATGCGACGGTGCTGCTGAGCAGAAGTCGCATTTCCCATACATGGGCATTCACGGGCTTTCACCGAACGTTGCAATAAAATTGCAGACRAATAAATGTACGACAGCGCGGCTGGATTTGAGCAAGGATCATTCTGTCCTGGGCTGTTTTTAAACAGCCAAAAACAGTACATGCCTTTCTTAATGGGCATTATAAAAATTAGCAATAGACATTTCCATTAGGAGCCTGTTCTAATTTATGTCAGATTGCTTCAAATACAATTCCTAAAAGGAAATATTTTATTTAGAGAAAGGCCATATTCCTCTGTTGACAAAATCTGTAGGAGGAGTACAACTCCACAACAGGAGACCAGCGAATACACCGATCCGAGTCAGCGCTTCCGATTCGGGAACAAAAAAGCCTGAAAGGGGCTGCTGGATTTGCTTGTTTTTAGCAGCTTCAGGACTTCTGAGGCGGTTTGGTTTTACAGACACTGCCTCTGCTCCCCCGATCCGTGACGCTGCCGTGCCAGCGGCTCACCACGAAATTGTCCTGGCGAGGGGGCTGTTTGAATCCGAATTTCTGTTTGCCCTATTAGAAGAAGCGCTTGACTTGGCATCCTCTGCATCTGTTGACAAAAAGGCACAGGTGTTGTAACTTTTGCTTGATAAATCATTTACTTTTGCTACTTGACTCGCAAGCAGTATGGGGGCATTAGCTATTTAACTGCCTTTTCCATATGCAAATCAGAAATACAGTATGCCCGGGTCTATAGTTTCGAAAGCACGCTGGTCTAGATACCTCATGCCTAAGTAACAGATCCGTCTCTCCGATTGCCAGGGACTTGTAATAAGGAGAGTGGGAGAGGAATGGGAAAGTACCATCATGCTAATTAGGGACTGGCCCATCAGCRGCAACACCACCAATAAAGATGAGAGAGCGCTGAGTTTGGGGGGATTTTTTTCCTAACCAAGAGGAAAAAAATAATGTTGAAACACAGGATGTACGCACATGCACGGAGTTATTTGCAGCCAGTACCACTGCTGGCAGCCTGTTCCTTGCGGCCAGAGTTGCCGCTGCCGTTAGCTCTGTTACATCGAGTTTGCCGAGCTCTGGTGCCCTCATTTTGCTCTGTAGTACAAAATGTGTTGGGAGCTGTAAGTAATAAGTGTGCCACAGCTCCGCTTCYGCTCATCGCTGTTCACTAGCCTGAGCCCCGTTTGCCACCTCCTTCCTCTGCATCTTCGTGGAAATGGTCCCACGGATGCTAAAAGCCGTTCCCGAGCATGCCAGCGGGCTCCGTCCCATGGCTCCTGCCTGCGGGGCCGGTGCCTCCCGCCGTGGGCCCCTGCTTAAGAGAGAAAATGCATCTTACACCCTCTTGACCAGCTGCTTCAGAAAAAAATCTGGTTAATTTAAAAATCCTTTTCCAAAATTACCATGCTTCATAGCAGATCTATACCAGTTAGTTCCTGTGCCTTTGCTAAGCACAGARACAAATAGTTACTCCCTTACCTTCCTTTTAGAAAAAGAAACTTGTTTTCTAGAAGAACAGAACTTCTCCCTACTTCTGCCTCCGCGCCACCCTGAAGTTAGAGTCAGGGCAAGATAGCAAGCCAYGTGTTTTCTCACTTCCCCGATGGGACCTTAAAGCCATCCAGCTACAGCGCTGCTGGAGGCACGACTGACCCCGGGTGACGCAGAGCGGTTCACACCGAAGGCTCATCGCTTTATCTAGCACACCGCAATAAAGCCTAAGCAGAGCATCTAACCTACCCGCTACCTGCGAGGAGCCCCCCGCGCCCCAGACCAAACACGCTTATCTGAACCCAGGGAAACGAGCGGTACGAGAAACAGTAAACTCAGAAGCACGGACGCGCTCCGGCTACCAGCCTTACAAAGAGCAGCTACGAAAGTGCGTGCGGGGAGGCTTGGCTGTGAAGGAGCCATGCGGCACCGTGGTGAGCTGGGGGGCAGCGCTCGAGCTTAGCAAAGGGGAGACGGGGACTGTATTTTAAGGAAATTGCTAGCTTGGCTCTGCCGCTGCCCTCTGCCTCTCCTGAGGTAGGCAGTGGTACCTCTGTAGCCTCCCTTAAGCTTTTATTTATCTCTAAAAAGCCACCTTATGCCTCAGGTGCGTTTACAAATCTAACTGTGCAGTTACTTTCTTGTCCAGAAACAAGGGGAAGACTTATTTCACTTCCCCGCAACCCTTTCAGAAAACAAACTGCAACCTGCAGTTTTTCACTGGCAGCACTTTAAAACAAAGGGCAGGGCAGAAGGAACGAGCTCCCCGCCACGTCCCGTAGCTCAGCAGATGTGAGCTCTGCCAGGCGGGAGAGGGAGGCACGTTCCAGAGCCGATGGTCCTTCTGCGGTAACAGCCAGTCGTGGCTTCCTCCGGGCGTCGTTCAAAGCAAGGCGGCGCAGGTGACGGCCCTCGCCTCGGCTGGAGGCGGCTCAGGCGGGGTAGCAAGGCCCCGGACCGTGGAGAAGTCATAGATCAAAGTCAGCCCCTCGACTAGGRAGCTGATGCGGTTGCTCCGGAGCGGGCGCTCCTGCCGCTGCAGCGGCTTCGCTGCTCTGTGCCCAGGTTTCGTTGCCACCCTATGGAAGAAAGAAACCAGTGCACGCATTTCGCTTTTGGCAAATGAAACGCGGGCCTTACTTTCTGCAGGTTTCCCATTTTTGTTTCTCTCTGAGTGCCCTCCACGACACCCTGCCCTTTGCACCATCAGAAAGGGACGCGGAGCTGCCAGGCTCACGCCCGGCCCGTTTTGATGAGCCGTGTCAGTGAGTACCGCAAGCTGGCTGTCCTCTTCTGCCTCTGCACCCTTCCCTCTTTCTGCTGTTCCCCAGGGCCCGGGCATTGCTCCGCTCGGACCTGTAGAGTAGTGGTCGGGTGGAGAACATGAGATACTTACCCTGCCGGCTGAATGTACCTCGTATGTTTGAACATAAATGAAGGTGAAGAACAGTAATTTAGGAGCATTTTTCAAACCAGTTCAGTTCCCTCAGAACTACCTAGTCCGTAAAGTAACTTTAACTAGGCCAGCACGCAGATATTTGGGAGAAACTTACTTTAAACTGCAATCCACTTTTAAAGCAGAGGCTTGACTGCCCCTTTTCCTATTTCTGCCCATCGCAGCAAGCACGACAGTGTAATGTTCAGAACATGTTTTGAAGGCTGGAGTAACTTCTCTCCTAGCTGAAGAACAGAAGTTTGCAGAGATTAGATCTAGGCACATCTTTGGGGGTGCAACCGCTTCCCTCCCCAGAGCTCCGGAAGTTACAAGGGCCACTTTTCTCCCAAAGCTAGCAGGGACTTGTGGACTTTCCTAGATCAGCAATGGGAAGTGAGGGTTGTTCTCCTCTGACACTCCAAGCTAAGTTACACAGTGCCCAAATTGCCATCTTAATTTTAGATTGTTCCTGGGCATATGTGGGCCCTATACGCTTGTATATCTGTGCATCATCTTCCTACTAGAAATATATGAAACACACATGAAATGAGAGCCCTGAAAGGGAGGTCAGGGTCCAAACCATTATAATGAATGTTTGAGTGTGTGAAAAGAGAAATTTATGTATATAACCATTTAATTTAAAATAATTGCCTAGGCAGAAAAGCATTGAAGGAGGATGGACTCTTGTAGGCTTGAGAGATGAGATTTTGAGCCCTACCATGACCACTGAAAATTGTGACTCATGAGCAAAAAAGTGTCCTGCTGCAGGACCAGTGGCACTAAGCTACTAATATGTGACGTGAATGTCAGTGCTGTCTTTCACCTTCTGCCCAGGAAGCAGCTGTACAGGTCTGATCTTGAGGGTGACCTGGAGATGGCTCTCAAAACATAATGTAGGTCTATACACACGCACAGAAAACGTAGTGTCTATCTGTATGGACAAGCAGAACCTGGGAAGTGGAAGGTTTCAGATTCTGCCCTTGCTTTGGTCATATTGTATTCAATCTTCTCTTGATGAGATTAGTCAAGGAAATGTTGGCCAAATCCTTCACTGACCTAAACCCAAGTTGGTTCTACCATGATGGCAGCACAGAGCACACCTGCAGCTGTGTGGTCTTGATGAGTCCCTGATTACGTGATTGCTCCATAGCCCCCAGTCCCCAGTGCTGCAGGAGTGTAAACGTGCTGCTCTGATCCCAGCTGCTGCTGACAGCCCAGAGCATGCTCCACAGAGAGCGGGTACAAAGGTGACCAGGAATTAGAGTCACTCCTAACCCCCATTCCCTTCCCCTTCAGTTCAGTTCAGTGCACGAAGCCTATTTAATTGAGCTTTTGCACGGAGAGACACTGTGCAATTTTACTGTCAGATCAGTTCTCAGAAGGCAGCAGAGATCAGTGTACCTGAAGAGGAAAGCACATATTGCACTATAACAATAAAGGGTCATAGAAGACTTGTCAGTACCATCACATGGCCTTATCTTCAAAGTGAGTTTAAGCCAAATCAGTCCAGAAATGCCTGGGTTACTCCCTAGTAGGGGGGATCCTTTTTTCCCATGCTTTTTCTTCCTCATCCTTGCAGGCTTCAGTGGGTAGTTCAGACTCGTTTTGGAAACTAAGCATCCTATTTCCAATAGATATAACATGCAATTATTTACAATGGACATGGCCGAATTTCCCAAACTAAGCAATTAAACTTATTGCATTTTCCCCCTCTTCACAATAAACAGGAAGCCTGTTTGCAAGGCCCCCTTTCTGTGGTTTTTATGGCCATTACTTATGCTCCACAGTAGGGGAGAAGAAAGAGAAGAAGCAAGTGTGGGCCTGGTGGGAAGAGTTGGCAAATGGAGAAATATGATGAATGAGCTGGAGAGATTTAATTTCTTACTAAATTCTATACAAGCTGTGTAACCTTTCTTTAGCTAAACAATTACTCTAAAAGGCAATGATTTTCTGCGTTTTCATTGAAAAGTCTTCATAATAACAATGGCCTATGTTCTCCTGCTTGAAGAACTTCTGCCAAAAAACAGTTTTCTTTTTTCCATTCAGCAGGAAACTTTCTTTTAGTATTATTTTTCCAATCTCATATTCCCCACTAACATGGATTTACAAGGCCTACCACTTACTGCAAGAGCTCAGAAGCTTCCCCTCAGGCGAAATCATTTTGGTCCATCTCCTTTACAGGGATTCTTGCATTTTCCTCTRAAGGAGAACACTCCAGCCAGTGTCAGAGACAATATCAGACCAAACTGACTGTTTAATCTGATGAAACCTGACAGTTCCCATACTCACAGATACCCAGAAAGGGACTCCTACATTTGTTATAACTTGTTTTTAGGTGGAAAAGCAGCAGCTTTTGCTGTGAAGGGCACAGTTGAGAGGTGAAGTGGTTGTTGACTGAAGTATGGCAGAGGAGAGAGTCATCCACTCTTTTGGACTTGAACCGAGGATGCTCAAATAGGGACCAGACCAGGACCTGCACCTTGTGGCTCTGYCCCCAGGCACGCTGCTGACATGGTTAATTTGACCGGGGTGCTGATCCCTGTCAAATCGCAGAGTCCTGGGACCGACTGAAGTGTTAGAGGGACTCAGCAAGTGCAGCATGGGCAGGACAGGTGTCCTCCTGCCGCGTCACAGGCGTCTTAGAAACACGCACGCACAAATCAAACATACAAGGCARGATTATAGTTATGTACCTCTTACTGCATTTACTTGACTTAGGCGGTTTCCTGCCGCCCCGCGCCCGCCCCCACCTCCGTTGCAGATAAYGCTGTATTGGATTAGTCTGCCTCACTGCTGCATCAGGTCCCAGATCGATTTATTGACTCTGTCAGAGTGGCTAGTACAGTAATTGTTACAAGAGCAGAATGGAAAGCAAGAATGTGTCCACATAAAATATAAAAATGACGTTTTGTTCTTTCTTTCCTCTCTTGCCCTATAGATCTTTATGTGTTTACACAGCGGAGAGCACTTTACTTAAGTTAATCAGCTCCTTCTACATTATTAATTGCGACAGTTAGGGTGCTACATGGCGGCAAACGTATTATTGAAAACATTGATCTCGCACTCATGGTGTGGACCTGAGTAGGTTTTGTATTCCTTCCCTTCTTCTGCAGCTGCTTTAGGATACTATCAAATCACATTTCCTTGACTGACAGTACACCATCAATACCAGCGATTTTGGAGAGGGGCGGAGAGATGCACACGGGAAAGGAAGGAGTGAGCAGGTCTTCAGCATATTCTCTGGGCTTGGAAGGGGGTCGTCAGGCGCGTGTAATCACAACAATCGCACGCATAGCCTGATTTTGGTATTTTGWAAAGCGTAGTAATTTAAGATCTAAAGTTTCATAACCTTGGAGATTTGCAGAGRAGGCATGATGAGACCTTTTTAAATGCATGTAGAATGTATACTTTTAAAGAAAGTCAAACTGACTTTTTACAAGGGTTTTGAAAATGCCTTTGAAAGACATTTCATGAAAGTTCAGCTTTCACAACTGATACCTATATGAGCTCTATAAATTCCACACAGCCTGAGAAAATCCAGTAGGTGTCACATGTGACCTGGATGGAAAAGGTCAGCAGTTGAATTTATGGCTTTTGCATTTACTGGAACATTAAGATTTTTGCCAACTGCCATATATACTTTTTAACAATTCTGCAGTCAAAGGATTAGGACCACATTGTACCATGAAGGTCAAAAATTACAGGCCACAGTCCCTACGCACTTCCCAATAGATGGGCATTAAGCTACCTCTGTTCTAGGAGTCATCTTTGCTTAATGGCCTTAACATGGAGGTCAAGGAATARATAAGCTCCAGAAGTGAACACCTTACAAAATAGACTGTCTTGTTCTGAATTTAATACTAAACTGCTTAGGGATGGACCAAAAGATGAGAGGCCATTTCTTAACGTAGAAGGACTCTTCAGTGTGCAATAGATTTCATGTTCCCAAGACAGTGAGCATCACCTCCCCTCGTGCTGGATTATCCCAGAAAAATGGAAATTACATACAGGAGAGAGATCTGGACTTCAAAAGAAGTGATACAGCAAAGTGATTGCAATTTTGTTAAATCAGGGCCTGTTTGCATTTTAAATTTAACAAAGGGTCTGTTCTTAGTTAGGATTACTAGCGCCGTACCAGGATTTAGCTTTCAAACTTTCCCTGGTTTTAGTATGACTAGCTCAAAACAGCAAAGGTTGTCTTCTTGTCTTGTTTTAAGCAGTTGTTTTTACAGCAAAAAAATCTTTAACACCTATCTCCCTCCCCAAATTCAGTTTGAATAGAGATATAGCTAGAAACATTTAATCCCCAAAAAATCTTTATTCTAATATTAAGAAATCAAGAGGCTAAATTTGAACGTGTTTTGTAGGCTCAACTGTGTAGCCTTTGGTTACTTTGGTTGTTAATACTCAATTTTGAAAACAGTACTGACACTATAATCATAATCTTTTCAGGCACATTCACTTGCATGAACAAACTCTTACATCTTCTATACAAATACTGGTTATTACACACTAAGAGATGTAGCTAAATGCGTTTCAGAAGCCAATGAAATGTGATCTTAATTATGAGATACGAGTAATGAAAATCATTACCAATAAAATGCAGCCACCTCTGGGGCTGAACACAGTAATTCCCGCATTGCTTGAAGCAGCTTTATACAACTTTGTATAGCTTTTTGTGCTTTTGTGCTATAACTACGGTTTTGCAAACATGACAATTGAAAATGTATCCTTTTTTTTTTTTTTTTTTTTTTTTACGAAAGGATAAAGTTAGATACCAAATTTGCATGTGAGGTTGGATGTTTTTCTTCCTTGCCTGTATTGAACAATGCAGCTGAGGTTTTGCAGGAACTTTCAATGTTCCTGGTTTGGCTTATTTATTTATTTATTTATTTATGAAGCACTTTCTGTCGGCTTTGGGGTTAAAGATTGCTTTTGTAAATCCATGGTATTGGACCCGACAGCGCATTCATTGAAGTCAATGAGAGTAGGAGATGGCAGATTTGTTATTGGCAGGAGTTTGTTTCAGAAATATAATAACGTTTTTGTTTAATTGGGCTCATATTTTGCCTATAGCTTTGTAAAATACAATAAATACAGTCTTTTTTCAAATGAATGAAGATAAAGGTTAAAATTCCCGTTTTCTTTACGGAGAGGGCTCGCAGTGCAGTGATCACGCAGCTTTGAAAGTTTTATTTTGCAGCTGCACGTACGATCTCTCAGCGATTCCGAAGTGATGCAGAGATGGGTTTAGTTTGGGTTTTTTTTTTTTTCCCAATTTACCAGCCTCGTAAGCTAAATCTGTAAAGTATACATGAGCTGGCTGGTTCGTTCCCCCTAACGAAGACTCCGCCGGCTCCACTCCCTGTGTTTGCGGCCGCAGGAACGGGGCAGAGTTTGTCCCGGTAACTGTAACCGCTCTAACAARTCTGTTGATGTTGCAGCGGTCAAAATAGAATTTAGATTCTTCTCCCGTAGGAGTTGGAGGGTTTTTTTCAGGAATATGAGGAGTAAARGTAGTAACATTGAAAAAAAAAAGCAAGAAGGTGGAGGGGAGCTCTAATTCTCGGGGCAACGGAGATTTGCTCTCGCTTTGAGGGCTCGTAAAAGCAAAGAGGCGCCTTTTGGTTTTAAGTTCAAGGTTTACATTTGGGATTTTGTCTGTTTTCTSTGTTACTATTAATTAACTGGAGATCGTTTAATGAGTATTACCAGATTTGATCGTTAGCCGTAACGCGCTCTGCCTGCCGCTCCGCACCGTAAGGCGCAGCAGAAATAACGCAATCGTTCGGTCGCRGCCCGTCGACGCACGGACGCCTCCCGACGCAGGGGACGGGACGGGGCGAGGTGGGACGGGTGTGCTTTTTGGGGGGGTTTGTTGGCATTTCCCCGGGCAGCGGCTGCCGCGGCCTTGCTCCTCCTGCCCTGCGGAGACGGCCCAGACCCACGCGCCCCTGCCCGTTTCTGCACGCGCGGTGTCAGCCAGGTGCCRGGCTTCTGCTTCGCCCACAAACCGCCAGCCGCAAAAATGCCTGAAAACCACCTTTTGTGCCCCAAACGGTCCAAAGCAAAGCGTCTTTGCAGCAGCTTTCGCGCAGAGCAGCTGGTGCCCCCCGAGCCCCTTCCACGCCGGGCCCCCCAGCGCAATCCCGCCTGCCGGGAGCGCTCCCGGGGGCGCGGGAGCGCCGCGTGCGGGGGTGCCTGCGCCTGTGCGCGCGCTTGTGTGCACGTGTGTGTGCGTGCCTGTGTGTGTGTGTGCGTGCCTGTGTGTGCGTGTGTGTGTGTTCGGGCCGTCTAGCTGCAAACCTAACTTGGGAGGCCCCGCGCGGGGCTCGCTTTTCTTTCTGTTTTGGATGACTTTCTCCGATTGTCTCGAGCAATAAAAGTAAAGAAATTTGCTGCAAACGGCAGCTCTAAGGAGATTATTTTTGCAGTGCTCGTGCAGGCAAAACTCCCGAGGCTCCGTGCGAGTTTTGCTGGCTTGAGGGCTGCAGGAGCTGGCTGAAAGTGAATAAAACTGTTAAGTACAGTATGGGGGACTTGCAAACTGGGAGCTCTGCAAAAGCAACAAAACCAGGGAGCACAAAGAAGAATAGAGCGGGTTACGCCGCGGTGAAAGTATGTACTGGTTGTTATAACACCGTGCCTCCGGAATAAATTATGCCCCTTTAAAAAGTAATACTTTAACTGTAGAGCTATATAGAGACAATTAAGACGATATTGTTCTCCCGCTCTCCCTCCCCCCCCGTTTTCCTCCCTCGCTCTGCAGCAGCTCTGTGGAAACTTTTTAATGCTGCAGCTTGAAGCTCGGGGCGCTGGGTCTGGGACGCCTGAGAAAGCACGGCAGGCTCCGGCGGCGGCGCATTCCTCCGGCGGGCCCTGGAAACGGGGCGCGCGGGGAGCGCAGCCGGGCCGCGCGGGAGGGACGGCCGCCTGCCGCCAGCGGCCCCTTTCCCTTAAACCTGAACTTGAACTCGCAGGCGCCCCGGCGAGGCCGGGGGGAGAGAGCCCGGCGGCTGCGGCTCGGGAAAGSAGCCCCCGAGGGCTTCCCGGCTCCTCGGCTCTCCTGGCAGAAGGCTGCCGAGCCGCGCTGCGCTGGTCCCAGCGCTTGGCTGCAAACACGTTAGGCAAAGCGATAAGGAGATCCAAATACGGACACATGTTTTCTTTCACAGAGGGAAAGAAATAGGTGAGATTTAATGCGAGGAGTATAAACTGCCGGGCGTTTTGGTAAACTACGAGAAGAATGAAGTCTGGGGCAGGCTGAAAGGAGAGGCACGAAGAGGGCAGAATTTGCAAAGCTCTTTGCAGCGTGTTTACTTTGCGGTAGTCCACGTGAAGCGCATGGCAGTTTTTAGAGATGTTTTTTTATCTTTCTGCTGCTTTGTGATGCATCGATACTTCCCCTTTCTCGCGCACAAGCGGCCGCAGCAGCGGGGCTACGCCGGAGGGCGGCGATCCGGCGGGGCCGGGCACGGCGCGGCCGCCCCAGCACGCGGCAGCCCCGCGTCGCCCGCCTGGCCGCTCCTGGTGACCGCCGTGCAATTCGGGCTCCGCTTGTGGCCCAAGTTCGGAAGGATGAATGGGCAGGAAAGGGAAAAAAAAAAAAAAAAAGAAAGCAAATTCTTGTTGGCAGTTGCTCAGGAAATATCCGCGACGATGTCCTTTCTGGAGCAAGCTGTTATTTCAGGGTTTGCGTTAGCACCACTTTTATTCCGTGACGGCACATAAAGAGAGCAGGGCAGAGGCCTGAGGTCTGGCAGAGCAAAAATCCCTTCTGTGTGTGAGGTTATATAGTTTATCAATGCAGAAACCACCACGGGCTTTGAAAAGTAAACAGCTGGCTCGGTGGTGCGCGCTGCGCTTCGGCGGTGTCTCCGGGGCTGGAAACGGCTGGCCGCGAATCGCGGCAGTACTGCAAGGATGCAGCTATGAAAAATATATAATTTTTTTTTTCTTTCAAACATGTAAAAAGCTTTTTGCAGCCATTTGTCTTCCGAGCCTCATTTGCCCCGATTTTTGTTTCGTTTTGCTTTTGCGGATGTCTTAACTCTGCCGCCGGGTCGAGCAAACGCACAAAAAAGTTTGCGCGGCGGGCCGCGAAGCCGACGGCAGCCACAAGCCCCGGCGGAYGCCCGCGTCCCCCTCCAACGCTGCAGCCCGCCGCCCGCCTAATCCGCTTGCTGCACCTCAGATCTCAAGCAACTTCCATACTGCGGGCTCACTTTAATGGCTAGCATCTATTTTTCATGAAAAAGCAGGAAATAAGCTGTCTCTCGTACAAAGATTTACAAAATGTAATCATTGTTGAAATATTCTCTTTGAACTGCCTTGTCCGCAGGGGTGTCTGGCTCCCAATACCCCCGTTTCTTTAGAACACCCTTACAAGTTCTTCTGGTAGATCAGGTACACTGGTGGTGCTGCGCTTTGATGTCCTGAATGAATGAAAGAAAAGCATAATAAAAGAGAGCTGTTGATCAAGCATAAAATACTCTTTAAGCTGACAGAATGGCAGAGTTAACACATTCTAAGCTGCTTTTAGGTTTTCCCTTTTTTCCTCACATTTTCCTGTGCTTTGTGTACAGTGGGGGTTTTTATTTTTTGAAAAGTCTCTGATCTATGTAGTATGCCGTCCCCTAACAAAAACCAAAATGGGATTGTTTCTCTCTCTCTCCTTTTTTTTTTTTTTTTTTTTTGTCCTCTCTCTCTCCCCCTCAACTATCCTTTCTCTTTTCTTAACAGCAAGGGTTACGGTTTAGCATCGCTGCAGCGAGTTTGCAGCGTGCGACATAAAGTTTAGAAGTTATTGTGCACGTTTCAAAATGCGTTTAGTAATAAATAAGTCGTTGGCTTAACTACTTAGAAAAGTGAGAGGGGTGGAGGGGTGGGGACTGTGACCGACAAAACGTTCCCGAAGCAAAACGAAGCTCGTGTGCCCGAAAGCAAAAAATTTAAACCRAAATCCTGACATAAAAATGACCTCATGGTGAGTGAACTTTCTTTTCGAGTCCGWGCAAAGGGGAAGTTTTCTTCCTGCAGCTCTAATTTAGATCTTAAGTTCCCATACATAATTTATACATCATATTCAGAGCGCCAGGCTGCTCCTCTGCGTGCCGGCTTACACTGCAAGCTTTTGCCACTGAGAAGTCTTTACTGTATTATACGCGGGCTAAATGCGAGTGTGTCGCGGCGCAGTCCGTCTTTAATCCGCTGTTGCTCAGGTTGCGACGGCAGGGGGGCTCACGCTCGGAGCATTGCTTTGTGCTTAAGAAACATCTGGGGCCAGCTGGGACACTTTACTGGAACATTCAGTTGTCTGGAGCAACAGCAGGAGTTACTGTATTAGCGTGTTTTCATAGGTTTGGGAGGCTTGGGGGTGACTTGGTTAAAAACACTAGCAATTCCCAACTTGAGGTTTGAACCCRAGCAGAAATCCTGCCTGAAGAGAGTTTGTGGGTCCCGGGGGAGACGTGGTTTGGACTACTATACATTTTTAATAGTCAGCAGGCAGAGGTCCGTATTACAAAATTATTGCACATAATTTAATGCAGTTTGCCACAGTTGGCATTCTCACAAAAGCTATTGGAGGCAGAGCTACTGTACACATCGCCTGGAGACTAGTGTCCCCCCCGGGAAGGGGTTTATCTTCCTCGAGACAGTACAAATATGCTGGTAGCGGGGCGCGCGACTCTCCCGTGTTTGGAGTTTGGACAAGCAGAAGATTCACTCACTGTTTTATGTCCCTTCGGGGATGACCAACATGCTACTTCTGTCCCTTTCGGTATTTCATTTTGGAAAATATAATTACTAAATAATTAATCCCAGCTCGAAGAAAATAACTTCTATAGGCACAAAGGTGACCTTGTCTTTAATATTCACCTTTCAGTTTGCACAGTAGGATCAAATTTCATGCCTGGAGAAAGCAGTAGAGAAGTGGGACAAATTCAGACGTGGGGTAAAGCAGCCGCAGTTCCTTTAGCTTCGGGAGTCCTCTCGAAGCTGAAGCACCGCTAGCTCTGCCCCAGGGACAGCCCGCCTGAAAGCCTACCAGAGGCCCATTTTCGGCCTCCTAGTTTCAAAGTGGGAAGAGCCTTACTGGGACCTTTCGCAAGGTAACGTCTAAAGCACCGGCTGGTTACAGAGCTGTTTACACTCTCACTTCGCCTTTGAAACCAGAAGGCCTTGCTACCCCGATTCGCCTTCCTGGAGTTAATGTTTTTGGTTGCCTTCAAGTTCTGGAGATGACGGAGGTGCGGTCCCCAAATTCTYCGCAGCGAGCTCCCACCGGTGTCCGGCAGCCGCGGCGCCCGTTCAGCTCTGCTGCCCGAGCTTGCCTTGCCGGCAAGCTCTCAAGCTGCACTGTGTTTTTT
>NW_028186347.1:1180314-1183383 GCF_003343005.1 Rhea americana | reverse complement strand
AATTTCAGCTCTTATCAGTGCTGGACGTTTTTCCCGCGGCCCCGGCAGGCGTTTGCAAGGCGCCGCTCGAAGCGCCGGTGGCGGCCCGTGCCCTGCCGGCACCGGCTCCTTGTGCCACCCCAGCAGCCGAGCGAGGCTGACACCTACCCAAAACGTCCCGTGCGGACCCGGCCTTAGCCCAAAGTGGATTCTGCCGAGAAAAAACCCCTACGCGTGGAGTTTGTCAGAGTTTCAAACGTGCGAATGTCCTTAAATAACCTGCCTCGCCTGGAGAAATAAGCCAACTGTCACACCCAGCTCTGGATTCCACATTAACAACCTCCTTCCGCAGCGTTAAACTTTGCCCTGGAGGACTTTTGTTTAACTTTTTAATTTGAAAAACAGATAGGGCTGCTGTACAGCCTCCGCTTTCTCCGTGCGAGCTGAAAGGTCTCGTTGTTTCTGCGGGCGACGCGCAGGTAGACGTCGGTCTGACAAGTTCTCGCTTGACTCTCTGCGCGCGTTAGAGCGCGCGATGAGGCTCGGGCGCCGGCGGGCAAAGCAGCAGGGCTGTCGCAGCAGGAGGATGGTGATGAACAGCGGGCCTGATTCTCCGGCAGCCGCCGCCCTGAAGTCAGTGAGGCTCTTCCAGCCTCTCCCCTTGTGAACGTCCCGGGTCGCGGAGGGTTTCCCAGCCGCCCTTCCGATACAAAGGAGCCGACTGTCGGAAGCTGCTTCGGGATTTCTGCGCGCCGGGGCTATCTGCGGAACAGCGCAAGAAACAAATAGACTTGCACTATCAAAGGAGCATAATTGCCATTTCAGACTTCCTGTTTAGGATTCAGTCAAGTAGATATTGTTTATGGTTCATAAAACCTTACTACTGTGAGGATTCTCAGATCCTGGCAGTATAGAGTTTCAACTTTCATGATGCTGTAAATTAGAAAAAAAAAAAAAAAAAAGTGTGATAATACTCCTCCGAGAACAGTAAAATAAGCTCTGCAATGGTTAAATGGAATTTTATAAGCACATTCGGTGTGGAACTGTTTTGCATTACATGAGTTGAATACCTTAGAGATGACACACATCTGCAGGCACTTTATTAAATCCTTAGTCAGCACTTTTCAACCTGATGAGATTACTTCTTCATTTGACTGGAGAAAGGAAAGCTAAGATCTCGTACCGGACTGCAGAATTCTTTTTGATGTTTCACCTTGAAGGCTAGCAGAGGACAGCAAGATGCTCTGCAGGACAACACAGCCCTCTCGCAGCACCGGCAAGTGGGCAGCAGTCATTTCGTGGGACCTTTAGCTCCAGCGGATTCGTTTAGCTCTGAACTCACTAGTCGAATCGTACTGCACAAGTACACGTACAGGAAATCTAATACTGGCTCTCCTATAAAAACGCAGGGAGATAATATCATCCTGACCATACTGAGATCGCGCACATGATTTAAATGGAGATTTAAATTAAGAAATGGAATACGCTGTCGTCCACCGGGGTGCAGCCGGACGGGTTACGGGMCGCGAAGGGGCAGAACGTGCACGTAGGCTAGAAACGACAGCACAGGCAGCACCACGTCGAGCAGTGGTCTGAAAACATTTCGAAACTCCCCAAGTACAGATCGGGGCTCCTCTTCTGCCCTGAACCACCCAGTCGTGCAAAAACAACTCGACAAAGCACAGCTGTGAGATCCATATACGCCGTGTCCCAGGTGCTGCCACGGGACAACGGGACTCGTCAGCCGTAATCCGGCAGGACGCAGGCACGCATAGGAGGCTCGCGGGGCGTATGAGATCTTAATATTAAAATGATTAGCAGGGAGGGAGGCTCGCTCCGCGCGCGCCGTTCAGCTGTGAGACGCTCTAAGTTAAAGCGGCATCCCGAGAGCGGTGCTGGTGGGATCCGGGGAGGAAACGCACCCTCCGCCGTGCTGTCCTGCCGCCGCAGCCCGTAAAACATTTCATCAAAGCGGAGCTGCACGGACGGCCAACGCGACGCAGCTGTTTGCGRGGTGCTCGGACTCGGGATCCTCTAAAAGCCGCTTTTCAGCAGAGGCAGCGCGGAGCCCCAGCACGGAAGTTTAAAAAAATATCCCTGGCAGCCCGGCTTGATCGCGCAAGGGTTAATTAAGTTTTTCCTTGGTATTAAGCCTGAGCAGTGTCTGCAGGAGTCATATTGACACCCTGGTGCATGGTAACTCTACTCCTTTATTGACATGTTGCTAGTCAGGAGCACAATAGCACTCTGTGTCTGCAAATCATTGCTAAAATCATCTCGAGGAAAAAAAAAAGTTTGAAAGCCGAACGCTAGACAAAGCCCCAGCGCTGCACTGCGCCGCGAAAAACTCCAGAGTCAGCAACTTCTATTGATTAAAAACTAACCTTTAAAGTAACTCTCGGAGTGTGTGGTTAGCATTTAAATTTAAACATGTCATGAGTTGATTTGTGTTACTGAATACCAACTCAGAAGGAGTTACATTCACATCAGATTTTTCTTTTTTTTTTTTTTTCTAATTCCCTTAAGCAGCTAAAGTATTTCGCGAAATGTCAATAGGGCAGAAGGGGGGGGGCGGGGGGAAGGTGTTTCTGCGGGGAGGGGTGAAGTGGGGCCGCTTTTCCCATGCAAATTGCGGCTCCCCCCCCAAAAAAAAATATATATATAAAAAAAAAAGCAAAGCGCGGGGCACGCCGCGCAATAATTAGCCCTTTTGTCTAACTTTCCCAAGTGCCAGAGGAAGACAGATTAATTAAACAGACAACAGTGTTGGTTTTCGGAGCGGGGGTCCCCCTCGCCGGGGAGGTCATAAATTAGGCAGGGTAAATAGCGCGGGGCGCTTGCAGCGGGGCTGCGACGTCAGAGCGGCTGGGGCGGCCGGCGGGGGCCGCGCGCTCCTTGCTAATGACAGTCACGTCTGGGGCTGTCTGGTTGCTCGTAGCAACGAGACATGATGTAACACCGGGATGAACTTGAACTTGGGGGACTTGAAAAGGGAACAATAGACCAGAGCAATCAATAAAGCCCATTTCAGTGAAGGATTACGGAGCCGCGCGGGGGTAACCTTGCCTGCGAGGCGCGGGCTGAATAGCA
>NW_028186347.1:1178382-1179943 GCF_003343005.1 Rhea americana | reverse complement strand
CGGACCTGTGCGGTAGATACTTGAGTGATGGGGCTGAATTTTAACCCCTCTGCTCCCTGCTGCCGACTTGCGTGGTTGCCGGCCCGGCCGCCTCCAGCGCTCCCAAAGCAGCCCGTAGCGCTCCAGTTGCGGCGATGAGCGACGGTGCTGGGCAGAAACCCAGCAGCGATTTCAGTGTTTCAGTGCACGGCGCACGGCGATGGTGCAGAGCGCGTGGTGCACCATGCATGGTGCACGGCAGACGATGCGGAGTGCACGGCGCACTGTGCAGGGCGTGCAGGGCACAGCGCATGGTGCACGATGCATGACGCCTGGTGCATTGCACGTGATGCACAGCACAGCACGTGGTGCACGGCGCACGATGCACAGGGCACGGCGCGTGGTGCATGGCACATGGCGCATGGTGCATGGTGTGTGGTACACAGCGCATGGTCCGTGGCACATGGTCCATGGCACATGGTGAATGGTCCACAGCACATGGTCCGTGGCACATGGTGAACGGTCCGTGGCGCATGGTCCATGGCACATGGTGAATGGTCCACGGCACATGGTCCATGGCACATGGTGAACGGTCCATGGCACATGGTGCACGGCACATGGCACATGGTGAATGGTCCATGGAACATGTTGCACGGCACATGGTCTGTGGCTCATGGTGGATGATCCATAGCACATGGTCCATGGCGCATGGTCCATGGCACATGGTCCATGGCACATGGTGAACGGCCCATGGCACATGGTCCACGGCACATGGCACATGGTGAATGGTCCATGGAACATGTTGCACGGCACATGGTCTGTGGCTCATGGTGGATGATCCATAGCACGTGGTCCATGGCGCATGGTCCATGGCACGTGGTCCACGGCACATGGCACATGGTGAATGATCCATGGAACATGTTGCACGGCACGTGGTCCGTGGCTCATGGTGGGTGATCCATAGCACATGGTCCACGGCGCACGGTCCATGGTGCATGACCCCAGGCCCGCCGTGGCCGCCGCGGCCCAAAGCCGTGGGGCTGCCTGGGAGCAGGGGCCTGGCGCCGCGCCACAGAGCCTGGAAGAACTTTCTCTGTTTATCAGCCTCTCCCACGAGAGCCGTTTCGCTCGATCACGGCCTGCTTAAGCCTCACCACGCGWTCCGTAGGCGAGGGATGGAGCTGAGCGGGGCACGGCGTGCTCGTGCCCGAGGGGGCAGAGGGCTTCTGCCCGGCCCGGCGTCCCGCGGGAAGCGGTGGCGGGGAGGAGGAGGGGGGGGAAAAGCCGTCGAAACCGGCGGCCGGGCGGCGCGGCGAGCTCACCGGGCCTCTGCTTCCCTTGCAGTCCTGGTACCTGGGATAAAAGGCTCCGCTTCCCACCGCCCTCCGGACAGACCACCCGACCCCTTCGCACCCCTGTGACCGGGAGCAGCAGCACCGCCGCGCGGCGGCTTCACACCCGCGGGAGGGGAGGCCAGCGGACACCGGCAGCACACTCGGACCTGGAAATGGCAAACGTTCTGGCTGAACGGCGAAGGCCGTAACTTTTTCGAGATTTTTTTGTGGGGAGGGGACGGGGCGGG
>NW_028186347.1:1171876-1178127 GCF_003343005.1 Rhea americana | reverse complement strand
GTTGTAATTCCTCACGTGGTGCTGCAAATGGTTGGGCTCCGGCGCCGGCGCCGCGCTCGGCCGCCCGCCCGCGCGGAGCCCAGGCGTTTCGCAGCAGCGTCCTCGATCCTTCCCACGCAGGTGTGAGACTTCTTGAGAAATCATGAAACACACGCAAACTATAACTTTTGTAGTAGCTGAATTCTGCATTATATAACTTACCGGACAGACGTAGAGCATGTTTTTTCTGTAACATGAACCATAAGAGCATTGTCAACGATTTTTTTTCCACTCGATTGCAGAGCGATTTAAAAACATCAAACTACTACTATTCACTTAAAAAAAAAAGAAAAAAGTTTGAAATGCTGCACTTACATTTAAAAAAAAAACATTTTTCAACAATTTTCAACAATTACACAAAAATTCACGCAGAAATGGGGAAGTTGGTCTGTTTTGACAGAAACTGACAGGAATCAATCAAAACAATCGAATTTTGAATTGAGTAAAGTGCAATTTCATTGGATAGCTAAATATCTTTGTAAGATAGAGATTGTTGAAAATTCTATTTTTGTTTTCCAAGTCCTTCCACCCCAGGACTCTAAATTATTGGGGTAAAAAACAGCCTTGCGAGAAAAAGGGGAGCTATTTTTGCTTTTTATGTTTTTTATTGTTGAACTTGTATCCCTTTAAAACTGAAGGAAAATTTAAAAAAAAAAAACAAAAAAAAACAAATCTAATGGTGCTTTTACCACAATATGTTAACTACATTAAATGCTAATTAATCATTTTCTGTTATCAAAGCACATAACTAAAATTAAATCATAATATCTGTTAATTTTATAAGCTAAAAGTCACTATAATGGATTATGCCAATTCTGACAAATTTTACGTGTTTCCGGCAATATAGGGTTTATCGGTTCTCAAACACCTTGGGAATAATGTAGACTGGTCCAGAAATTAAAACACCTTTGTGTCCCTGAACTGGTACATTTTCTGGACTATGAAGAAGACAATACAGAAACAAATGCTGATATTACAACTTATGCCAGTTCAAAGCAAGGGCACTTGCTGAAGAAGAGAAAAAAAAGTTTGGACCCCAAACGTCCTGTATCTTATGTACAAAAAAAAGGAAAAAAAAAGAAAAAAAAAAAGAGTGCAAGTGATTTTTTCTATCAGACAGCGGAGCACCCCTTTGCTTCACATGCAACTTTAAGAAGGTTTCCTATACTATACATATATATACGTTCTGGTTGGCAAGTCCAGCTAATCAGAGAAAGTCTCTGCATGTTCTAGTGTTAGTAACTAATTTTTATATAGTTAATGTAGGGTAAAGTAGAGTGCATTAAGACACAATATTGTAATCCCTATTCCAGGCACTTGCCTTTAAACTATGTTTGTTCGACCCTTCAGAAGGGTTTCTACTACTGTCCTATACAATCAAGTAACTGAAATTCTTGGGAAGACACTTTGCTCCTCATCTTTTCCCTGAAACGATGTTTTGTTTTGTTTTCTTAATTTGCACGAAACAAAAAAAAAAAAAAAAATTCCATATCAATGTGCCTTGCCCTGGATAGCGATTATTTGTGGAATTGTTGCACATGTTCCTATATTGAAAGGGGGTTTTTCCCTAGTCAAGCATTTGGAGACACTTTTTGTAAATGTGACTTTTATGTCAGCCATTGTCAGTTCCAACATCTAGAATTAAGTAGGATGTTAGTTGTTCCGCAGATAGGAGTAGTGTTTATTGTCCTGTATGGTCAGTGGCAGTGCTATTCTGAGATCTGTAGATGCTAGATTATCAGTATTTTTGGATGTTGCTGCATTTTACATTTTATTTGGAGTCTTCCTTTTGTTTTTTTTTTCCCAGATATATGAAAATATGCAATACCTGCTTATATCATGTAGAAAAGCTTAGCAATTATTAATTTTTCTTTTATTTTTTTTTATTTGACCAAAGTTGGTGCTGCACTTGACGCAGTGTGTTTTAGGTGTTTGTCTTTGTACTTTTGTGATTTTTGAATGCACATGCAGGAAGGGCTCTTCTTAGAGAAGCAGTCAAACTGTGAAGCACTAAGCTGAACCCTGCTTCAAGCAATTTTTGTTTTACAACTGTTCCTTTCACAAGCAAGCCTTAAAAAAAAAACTTCCTTTTTCTTCAGATCCCACACCCATTTTTATTAGCAGACTGCAATCAATCCACATTCAATAAAAGTATATAATGCCCATTTTTATATGCACGTTTTTAAACTTCCAAGTTCTGAAAATTGTTTACTGGTTATTCTCTATTTAAGGAAAAAATAAAATGTTTTGGATTTTCATATGTGTCTGATAAGTGGTTGAGTAGTCATTTTGCTCTATTGTATTGTGTGATTGTTAGTATATGGTATCACATCCTCTAGCCAGCATCCTTTGCCTTCCCTATAGCACTTAGCTGGGCATTACTTTATTAAGACATATGTGCACTAAAAAAAAAAATAGCAGCTTTCAGTGCTTCACAGTGAAGGGAAAAAAGCCTAGACAAACATTTTGTCAGAACCTTGCTATAAGACAAGGTATTACCAGTAAATTGGTTGTATATACAATAAAATTGCACCCTTTTTTAAACAAAACAAACTAAGCAATAGTTTGGGCAGTTAGTTGTTTTTAGTGAGCATGTTGTAGTCATGGCTGCAAAGAGAGAGAATTAAACTGCCCACTCAGAAGATATGTAATTTGTATGTTGTATAGTTTTATTGATTACACTGATTTATTCTACCCTATTTTATAATGCAGGACTTTTGTAATGTTGTTTAAATGAGGAAAAATTTCTGTCAAATTAGCTTAGTGGAATTTCTGATTGTTCGTTATAAAGGCAGCGTTCATAGAATTGCTTTTTTTTTTTTTCCTTTGGGAACTGGATTTAAGTTAAAAACTTTCCTGTTTCCTTTTTGTATGTATTTAAATACAGTTATTTTTCTTCTCTCAATGGTATAGCATATTCCTATGCTTGAGAAGTATAGGCTACTGAAGAACCATTGTAAATGGACATTACAGGTATGCTGTATTTTTGAAGGTATTTTGTCATATTAAGTTTGATGACGCTAAAGTTAGGGAACTCTGAGCGGAATTGCGAGAAAAAAAATGTTTTAAAGGCTTTAAAACATTAGGTAGGCGGTCGAGGGTGTTAACCGACAGGGGTTGTAAAGTATTACACACTAAATTAAATTTTTGTTCACCTTATTGTCATGCAGAAAACCCCGCGGTTCAGCTGCGTTCAGGTGTAGAGAACAAAGCGGGGTCGGAGGCCTCGGCCCCCGGCGCCCGGCCCGCGGCTTTAGGGATTATTTTTCCATCACCCGAACAACTTTTTCTTTTTTCTTTTTTTTTTCTTTTTTTTTTTTAATAACACCCCCCTCCGCCATCCCCATCCCTATGTCCTTCTCCCCCAAAATTGTCAGACGCACAAACACTCTGACCCGGGTTCACCCATGCAAATTCCAAGACCTAAAAATTGCTTAGCCTGGATTGACTTTTATCAGTTAATTCCTCTCTTTTTGAACTAGGGCACTTGCTTTTATCATGCCGCCCACCCCAGCAATGCCATTATTTATTCTTCTTCCTTTATAATAAAAACTTACGGGCTTAACGTTAGGCAGCCATGGTACACTTTGTCTCTGCTGTTTATTCTCCCTCCCCCTTAAGGTCGAAGGGGAAAAGAAACACAAAGTTTTCTCAACTCCACAGTATTCAGTCAGCCCACAGGAATATGCAAAATCCCTCTAACATTTTTTTTTTCTTTCTCTATTTCTCTTTGTTCCGTATATTTGCAGCTTTGTAGTAACAGTGTTATAAAATATTTACTGTACAAAAAATACAAAAAACCCAGATGCATAGCCTAAAACAGTTTTTTTTTCCTTGTGGTGAAATTTTTTTAAGACTGTCAGTTAATATTGTACTTTGCATTGTGTCTCTGGAAATATCTTTTTTTTTTTTTTGGTAGAAGGCCTCCATCGAACAAAATTAAAACCATAACCGGCATGACAATGTAAGGAGAGCTTCAATGGCACCTAAACAATAAATAAAAAACAAAATAAACCTCATGAGGTCTGTCGGAGGCAGGCCTTGTGAAGTTACCACTGCCTGCTAGGCAGGATTTTCATTAAATCAAGCTTACAATGCCAATTTTGTCTTGAAGTCAATGCATGTATTACTGTTTGACAGTAAACCCAGCTATGCCATCATCAAGTCCAAGGCTGCGCAATAGTCTAATTAGTATCGAGTACATTTTCCTTTTATTTTTTCCAATAAAAAAGCAGTGGGATGAAAATTGCTTTGATATATAGCAGGTAACATTGAAGCTATTCCATAGCACTTAACTGTAGTGAATACTGTGTCACCAATTCTGAAATCAATTTAATGTTTAATGCAAATCCATTACATGGTGCTATTACAGGCTGGCAAAATGATTTACAAAAATGTGACAACTTGGGCTCAATTCACTCTGCTTTCCAACAATGTAAATGCATAGCAGTGTTTATCTGCATGAAAACTATGCACTAATCTATCTGAAAAAAAAAAAAGAGAAGAATATATCAACTTTGGTATCTACTTTCCGTTTACTTCAATCCTTGCCTTTTTGGTCATTGTTATAATGCCAGCTTTAGGACAGAAAGAATTATAAGAAAACCAGCATAATACCTGATATATTAAAATGTAGTGCCTGTGAAATCTGTATTATATTGCTCTTCTGAAGTAAGATTTTTCTACACCGGTAGCCTTCGCTGTCTGTCAGAACCTTCTGATATAGGTGATGTAAAATAACCGTACAATATTAATGCATGCTATTCCATAATGCTTAGTAGCTGTATGAATATTACTCAAAGTTATGTTAGTCTTTTTTTCTGACTTGGTTCTTGTCAGATAGGTTTAAAGATATTTCACTGAGAACGCAAATTCTGTCTTTTCTTGATTTGGGGTGTTTTCAGTATTTTGGAGATATACATTTACTTAAATTCAGTATTACTTGTGTTTTGGGTTTTTTTTCTTTTTTTTCTTTTTTTTTCCTTTTCTTTTTTTTTTTTTTTTTTTTTTTTTTTTTTTTTCTTCCCTTTTTTTTCTTATATCTTTCTCTTATTAACTTAATCCTAAAGTTCAAATTTAAGGGACAGTCCTTTACACCCATAAACGAGATATTGAGCTCACGTTGCAAGAGATTTCTTAATGGGCAGCGGTTTAACCAGGTACCCATGCTTGACCCTTCTTCACACCAGACTTCCTCATAGAAAAGAAAAACCCTTAAAAAAAAAAAAAAAGAAAGAAAAAAAGAAAAAAAAAACCTCATGTGGTTGTTTAGTTTCATGCACAGTTGCAATATTTTTTCTTCAGACAAACTCTGTACAAACTTCGGGCCCGATTCATAAAAGCTCGGTTGCTATTAACACGGGATGCTGGCGGGCTTTGGGCGCCGCGGGGCGCCCCGGCGCGCCCTTCCTTACGGAAGCCGCTTTTAGAGAAAAATAACGCTCGATCGCTACCTCTAAGCGCCAGAGAAAACCCTTCCTAAAGGAGCCCGCTTGTATACGACGCGAACTTTTGTACTTTGTACGCCGGTTTTTTTAGGAGAGGACTGTTTTCCACTTAGCGACTCTTTTAGGCTCCAGCATGAACAAAAGCAATTGTGTTCCCTGCGCTCTCCCCCTCCCCCTTAGCTCCATCTGCAAATTAATATGAGGAAGAACACACAAAAAAGCCCAACCAACAGGTGACTCTCTGGGCGGGGGCGCCGGGGGCGCCGGGCCCCGGCCCTGCCCCGCGCCCGGAGCCCGGTGCCCCCAGGCCCGTCCTAAACACCGGGGGCACCGAAACGCCCCGGCAGCCGCGGGAACCGTCTGCTGCGAAGTCACGCGACACCCGTGTTAATACCACGTTGCGTTCGTTTTATTTTATTTTATTTTTTTTTTATGAGTCAGGCCCCTCGTGCCTCTAGTATACTTGTATTGACTCTCATAGTTACCATTTTAGTTTTACTGTGTTCTGTGAAAAAAAATTGTAATTGGTTGAGAATCACTGTGGGCATCCATTCTTATTCAACTAAGTCTCCGCAGGTTTTTTGAGCTGGTGTGGATTAGTTTAACTCTTGTATTCAACCATTAGTGCTACCACCTTCTCACATTACAATACAATTACTGGAAGCAAGTACTGCATTTCCTATGCAACAAAAAAGGAAAATAAAAAATTGCTAATGCTAACGAGCCGCGTTGTTATTTGCGCTGAGCCGGGGGCGGCAGCAGCCC
>NW_028186347.1:1087973-1171256 GCF_003343005.1 Rhea americana | reverse complement strand
ATATACACACATATACATATGTACACACACATATATATAGCCTCTGAGAGGAGAGGGGTAAATCTCTCCTGCGCAGCAATCCTGCTCGCACGGGCCACGGCCATGCACGAATGCGGTCTGCAACCTCCTCCTTCCAATGAAGAAATATTAATCCATGAAGAAATGAATGGCAGCTCCCTGCCTGGGGCTGCAAAGAAATTGGAAAATGTTCCTATAAATGTGATTCATGCTACATAATACCTGTCCGCATACTGCGTTATCCGAGCCTGCTCCAGTGAAAGAGATGCGGGCAACTATCCTGTTACATAGGGTTTAATTTTTCCTCCACTTTGTTCTTTATTACCCTACAGAAATTTTGCATTTTTTCCTTGCTAGTTGTCTCCTTTTGCATTCAGCCAATTTGCCTTTTCCTGGGATTTGCTGCCGGGACAAAAGCCAAGTTTCCGAGGCCCAGCGGCCGCGATGGGTGGAAATCACCCGGGATGAATCCGGGCCGGTTACGTCCCTTTGCCCGACCGGCAGCGCCGCAGGAGAAGCAGGGGCATCAGCCACGCGCTGCCGAAGCCCCGGGACTCCCGCGGCCCCGGCCCGAGCCACCTGGCGACTTGGYCTCTCTCTCAGGGAAACAACGAGCTATATTTTCAGTAAAGTGCGTGATTTCTGCAATTTCCCCAGTTCCCTTTACATGCAATCGCTTCCAAAAAATTAATCAAGAAATGCTCTTCTTGCTCTTGGGCGAAGCATGCACAAGTTCTATATGAAATTTACCTAAATGTTGCATTTATTTATAAAYATGACAAATGTAATAGGGCAGGATAGGTATTTGAATTATTGCTTGTTAAATATTTAAGCTCAGCACACCCATCCATCAGCACGTGGGAGAAAGCTAGGGACGGATTTACTGGTTAGCTGGCACTTGGCATTTCTWTTAATTATAGCCCACACATTCAGGTTTTTTTTTCCTGAAATTGTGGGAAGTGTTTATAAAAGATGTCCCTATTATACCGTTTAAGTATTGTTTGTGCAGCAGGACCAGGTTTTCTATCGGGGATTAATACCCTGCTTGATTTAGGGGAAAATTAAATTAGAAGCGCGAAGCCCACCGTTCGTTAGGCTCCTCGGCAGAAATACTTTGCTCCCGGCGTTTCCCGCGCCCGCTGGCCGGAGCGAGATGCGTCCGTACTGCGGGATCGTGGCATATTCATTAAAACCAGCGCCCCTTCCCCAGTTACGCGCTCGCCCGYGCATCCCTCCCGCTGAGCTCAGAGCGCAACAGCTCCGGCTCTGCGGGGGCCGCTCAGGACCGTCAGGTCAATACTGCACTATTATATTSTAAAATATAATAATAATAATAACAACTCCCTAAATATGCATCTGTATACAAGATTGCAGCTGCTCGAGAAGAGCCCTTGCGGCAGGCTGGGTCGCTCTGCCTGCCCAACGGATTTGTGTGCCGGGTTTGCTCGCGGCGCCGCTGCAACGCTGCAAACTTCTGATTGCGGCAAMGAGCGTGAGGCTGCGGCGCCTCCTCCCCCGGAGAGGCTCAAACCCGCCGGGACGCGACCCCGCGCAACGCGCGCCAGGTGACCCTGCTCGAGCGGGGCGGGGGGGGGGACTAGGTGGTTTCCAAAGGTCCCTTCCAACCTTACCGATTCTGTGATTTTTTTTTTCCTGATCTTTAAATATTTCAGGGCCAGGAAGTGCGTTTTCCCGGCGAAGCTGAGCGAGCAGCGGGCTCGTCCCGGCCGCAGCGCGGGAAAGGCGCCGAGCGCCTGTCGCTGCAGCGGCCCGGCGACGGGAGCCAGGAGCGCTGCAGTAACGTAACATTAGATATTGCCTGATGCAGAAGAGGGGGAAAAAAAGAAAAAAGAAAAAAAAAAAAAGCCAAAGGCAACGACTCGAAATGCACGGGGCTGGGGTGGAAAGAAAGCAGATGAGAAGCCGCCTTGGCTGCAGCGCGGGGGCAGCTAGTCGGGGCAGGGGGCTGGKGCAGCCCRTCCAAAATCGGCTCCTTCAACCACACGCGGCTCTGGGGCAGCAGCTGCCCGGAGTCACCGCGGGTTTCGGGTGCTGGAGGCGTCCGGCCCCCGTCTCCTTTCTCCCTCCGTGCGCAAAAACGGCCCGTTACCTCCCCGTGCCGCAGGTGACCGTCGGCCCGGTCGCTTTTAAGCGCAGTCTCCTTGCTGTTCGCCGCAGAGAAAGTCATTGGTCAGATTTAATTCAGCCCGAGATCAATCAGGAAAGGTTGTGACAGACGGTTAAGTCACCAGCAAGTCCTATAAATTGTGGGGAGAATTTCCTCCTTTGCCATAGACTGGTTTAATGTAGGAAATGGCTCATTTGCAAGTTACAGGTTTAATTAGGAGGGAAAAAAAAGGGGGGAGGTCAGCATGGATCAGACGTGAATTGCAAAGTGCTAAAAAAGTTTATTGCGGCAACATATTGACGGAGAGCCCCGTTCAGATCCGCCCGCGACGCTGAACGGGGCCCCTGGATCCTCAAACTCCCCGGAGGAAACGGGGCTGTGCCGGACGGGCTGCTTCAGAGCGGCTTAATGGGAGCTGTGCAAATCATGGGATTTATGGAGTATTCGCTATTTTAATAGYGCTTATTGACTTGGGGTCAAATATCTTTTTCCAGCCTTTTTTTTTTTTTAATCACGTAAGGCGCGTGCCCCCATGCAGCGTCTGCTTCGACCTTGACGCAGCGCCGCGGCGATAATTCGGGGGAATTCTGACCAGAGCGCGACTCGAGCGGGCGCTCCTGCAGGTCGGCGAATCCCTCGGAAGGGCACCTGGCCCCGTGGAAAAGAGGCCCGGGTGCAGCAGAGCCGGGCCGCGGTGGCGCCGGGCTCTGCCGCCCACTCTCGCACGCTTTTTGAGGGCAGAGGCTGGGGGATGCTCAGCTGCCCTGAGTCGGGAAATTACATGACAAATTGAACAGCTACATCTTCTAGCGCTGAGCATCTATTTAGGCATTCGGCACCGAGCACACGTTCAGCACRAGCTCCACAGGCATTTCCGTACTCCCCCCATCAGCCCCGATTCCACACTGCAGCATTTCACTGCGTATCAAAAGCAGCCTTGCTCCAGCATCTACACCTTGAAGAGATTTCGTTATCATTTAACTTTATTACGGTAGGCATTGCCTGGACACTGTTAGAGTGACAAGGACTATTTCCTTAATTACTGTACATTGATAATAGCATTTACTCTGGCAGCTCCAGTGCTATTCAATCAAGCAAGATTCAATACAAAAAAGCTGATTTGCCAAAAAAGAGATTAGCATAAGTGCCTACAGTCACATTCTATTTTTGAAGGTAAAGCTACTGTGTCTGTGAGCTTTCTTGTGGGAACTTTATAAAGGGAGATTAATCCAGTTTATCTCCTCCAAAAGATATTCGGGAAATCGCAGAGAGAGTCAATGTTTAGCTCTTTCGATAATATTTTTTTTTTTACAAACATGTAAAATAAAGAATTGCACAGAAAGTGCTACTCAGAAAAAGGAACGTATATTTTTTTCTCTTATGTGGACCTAGATCCTTGTTGTGAAAAACTTGTGTGTTCCCCAGTTTGCTATTGCTGCTCTTTGTCATTTGATCAAGTGACTGTAGCTGTTGCACTTTAAAATTAAATGCTATTATTTATGGTAGAACTTGTTCTAGTTAAAAATGCAGACTTCAGCACTATGTACATTTGTAAGCAGAAGGTTAAGCAGGACATTTTAAATGGTAAAGCAAAGGGCTTAATCAAGGCTGAAGAGCAAACTGCAGTGGGATAACAGATATAGTAAATAGGCATTAATCACTCTACAGGCATAATCCAGGTATTAAGCATCTTGGGGCTAATACAAAGACTGAGTAACGTAATGACTGATTTGATCAACACTTAAGTATGTGAAAACTTTATTCTTGGGAGAAATATCATCAAAGTTAGAGGCACTTGCAAGATCAGGCCATGATACGGTCATCACACATTTATTTTGCCCGGAGATTTCTGAGTTAGGAGACACGTGTGGAAGCGTGGTTCAAGAATAGCCAGAGCATAATGAGACATTTTGCCATGTTTTTCCCTTGACGCTATTTCTGTGGCATCAAAATCTGAGAAAAGCAGTTCTTGCCAAAGATGGACCAGAAAAAGTCATGCAGCCGGTACCGTSTCAAGGGAGAGAGCCCGCGCCTTAGCGACGAATTCCGTGACTGCGAATCCAGGCTGAGGGCGCAGTCCATCCCTAGCTGTAATCCAGCACTCGCACACTGGATTTGCTCTTAACTACTGATGAACTAAAATTTCAAGACAATAATAGCAAATCCGCAGGTATGAAATTCACTGTGCGAAAGTTCTTTTAGCAGATGCTTAAAAGATTAAGGTGCCTCCACGCTTAGCCGGACGGCAAGCGTTCCCAGCCTGTGCGCGAGCCCTCGTGCGTGGCCCGTCCCACCGCAGCGGCCCGCGGCCCGCCAGCCCCGCAGCGCGTCGGAAACCAAACGCGCCGGCTCGCGGCAGGCGCCCGGTAGGACAGCCTGGCGTGGGGAAAGAGGAGGAGGTGGGGAGCGGGGAGATGGCCACAGCTTTTCAAGGCAAGGAATAGCAAGATGAAAAWAAATAAATAAATAAAAGCTAGAAATCTTTAATTGTGAATGTAGAAGAGGGACAGTGATGTAACTGTTCCCAGGGAACACTATTCTTATTTTGCAGGGGGAGGTGAGCCAAGATACTTAAGCTCTAGAGAACCTTTAACACAGGAAGCTATTTATCATAACAAGCTTGGTTGATACTGCTCCCATACTGAACCAATTAGATTAGCCTATTTCGTCATACTTCATAACGCGGGATGATAGGTTTCCAAGCATGGTACAGTGCAGTAATTGAATTTTGATCAAACACACATGGCCCATAACCCAGTATGTGAAACTTTCAGAACAGTTCACAGCTTTTAAATATCCAGTCAACATGTTGCCAAAAGTACAGGATGTACTTGATGCAAGTGGGAGAGGAGGGGGGAGCACGAGTCCGCGCCGTAACTTGGTACAGCTGTAAAACAAACATTTTTTTGTTCCGATCCTGTTCCTACTTTAGCAAAGGAGTGGGGAGGAAGACAGTGAATGTCAAGTAAGTCGTTTTTCTCCCCAGCCCCCACACCCCTCCAGCACACATTTCCCTTTTAACGTGCTTAGCTTACCGCAACCTTTTAAATTCACTGCACTGTACTTCCATACTGTATTAGGCACACCAGCGATTACGTTTGTTAGCACGGCACATCCATTGCTTACACTTAGTTAAAAAAGTAACTTGCAAGTCACATGCATCATCCTCTTAACAGGGTTATGACCAGCGGGACCATGGAATCAAAACCCTAAAATTTTACCACGGCCTCCCCCGGCTCCCGCGGGTCCCGGGCGGCCGCCTGCGAGACGCGCGCCAGTGCTGAGGGCGGAAACGGTGAATTTTGGCGTGCCGACCGGCCGCGGAGCTCGCCTAGCCTGGCTGTTGGCTGGGGACAGGTACACGGCCTGGTGAGAACGGCTGCCCTGCCGGAGCGAGCGCGGGAGCTACGCTGGATCCCTGCTCCCTGCCCGCCCCGCGCCCGACTGAGTTACAGCACTGCAGAGAAAAGGGGGGRAAAACAAGGGAAAGCGCTCAGTGTTCAACTTATCAAACCTGGTTCAAGCCTCAGCCCACATCAAGGTTAAATAGGCCTGTGCTAAGCCTCCTAAAGGCAGGATTTATATAGTAATTACATTAATGGAAACTGATCTTTATGATTTTCATACTGCCGAAAATTCTGCTGCGTCACGCGCATCTGCAGAGGCTGCGAACTGCGCCGCTCGGAGAGCACGGCAATCTCGAAAGCAGCCCTTCAGACGTRTAATGGAGAGCTGCCGGAGCAGGAGTTTGCCCAAGATATAACAAACCACCAAGAGTAAGACTCATAAATCCTGGGAAAAGCAGACAGCGTTTATTTGAGACAAGCAGTACGTTTTAACTACTTTAATTCGTTGGGAGTTTGTGGAACTAGATCTCCATCGGAGGCGGCACAAACAGTGCCCTAGACTGCCCCTTTTCGGTTTTGTGTCCCCTTTCCTTTTCTTTGCTCMAGTCTGAGGTCTAGAGAACGCAGTGCAAACTGCATCTTGGCCAGACAGACTCCTCATAGCCACTTTCCAGCCGTCTCTGTTCTGCAAGGGAAAATACAGGAGGGCTAAGTCTTTGCTGTGTGATAAAGAGCAACTTCAGAAGCTTTGGAGACCTGACAGGGGGTTTGGCTCCACCTTCAGGAAGCAGGAGGCAAAGAGAAAGCGTAGGTTTAAGTTGCAGATGTACTTTCTGCAGGAACTAAAACTTACAACTTCTCTTATAGACATCTATTCCTCCCCAAAGAGTCTTTCCTTCAAACATAAAAAAGATTCCCTGATCTGATGCCGTGACATTTCCACATATTATTTGATCCAGTTCTGAAGTCTAACTCCTCCTGGAGAGCTTAAAAACGTGTGGAAGAAGATCTGCAAGTAGCTGATATATGGACAGAGCTGACATATGAACAAAAGCCAAAGCAAAGCAGCTGTGAGGTGAAAAAAGTTGCCACACATAGGCAACTCATAGGCAGTTCCTAGAGCTGTAGGGAATATTATAAGCTATTTACACTTTCAATGCTACAGCTTCCATAGGGAATGCAATTTTCTTTTGTAATTCATGGAGATTACAAGTCTCTCTGGGTAACAGAGATAGGCTGAGATAGGAAGAAAGTGGGAAGAGTCTTGGTGAAATTTCAGTCTAGCAAAATGCTTAAGCATATGCGTAAAGTTCAGCCTTTTCCTCCCCAGGTCTGGGCAGTAATTGCAGGAGGCAAACAGACCATTTCCTTGAATTTCACCTCTGGCCGACTCTGATGCAGGTTGAAAAAGCACGTGCCCAGAACGTAACAGCTGCTTTAAAAGCACAATTTAAATGAATTAAAATGATGCATTTGTTTAAAGAAGCCATAGAGAGACCATTTATAATGATGAAAATGGCAAAATGGTTAAAGATGAGACTACCCTGAGTTTAAAAGACTGTATGATCTATTTGTGAAATAACAGGCAATCACACAATTAGCGACAGTCCTGCAAGGCAACGTAAATGTACGGTTGCTTGCAAAATCTTGCCTCTGGCGTTTCCCCAATTGGGTGCTTAAGCGCCTTATTGTTTTCAACATCATTTTCTGGAGGAAACAGGTTTGAAAATTGCAGAGCAAGCAACAGGAATGGCTCTCAATGCAGAAATGGACTAAACACCTAATGAATCTAAAAATACATAAAGAAAAAAACACTGAGAAGAGATGCAAGAAGACTGAATAGACATAGCTGCGTAAGCAAATATAACTGAATATACTCCTGAGGAACAAAGGAAACAATTCTTGATGGGGTGACAACAGATGTTCTCCAAAAAAATTCTAACGGAGCATTTCAAACACAAAGACCTTCCTGTGGAGCTGAAAAGTTTTACTGGCAGCGTACAGTAATACATCTTTGGAAACATAATAAAACCTAACATTTAAGGTGTTACCAAGTTCTGAAAGCAGAAGTCATATCTTCATGTATTAAGTGATGGGTGGTGCTAGAGATGGAAACAAGATAACAAAATATTGTCACAGGAAGCTGTCATAGCGCTGTCRTGGTTTAAATTGTCAGAGGAATAGCTAGGCAGGGAATTTGCATTCTGAAATATCTCTAAACCCATTCTCTTTGAAAATGTGCTCTGCTTACAGTTGAAAAGATACACAGGTTGATGTAATCACGTACRCAGACCTAAGTACAACCACTTTTGCACTGTGAGTGAAGACAGAGAGCCCAAAGCTGATGCTTTCACTAGTTACTGTACTTTCACATCACGGTTAAGCACCCTGCAGAAAATCCTAAAACAGAGGCTCAGAAAAAAGACCGGTTTATGGAGTCATGGTTTTGCAATGACTGRACTGCACTGGTACTTAGGGAAGATTTGGATTTAATTCCTGGCTTGGGTCTGCAGCATCTTCACTGAACAGCTTTACACAGGTTTTTAAAGGCTAGGCACTTCAAATTCATTTTTTAAAACTCTGGCCTTTACTGTTCATGTTCTCTATTTTACAGACATAGAATAATACTTCTTTAGCTTGTTGGAATGCTGAAAGGATTCCTGAATATCTGCAAGACAAGCAGATATAATTTTATCTGGGGATGAGGCAGGAGGATGACACAGTACATTTTTGATTATTTTTATTGCTTTACAACTGTTTGGGGGAAAAGCTACAACCCAGAGAAAAGAGTATTCCAGGGCAGCAGGAGCAATCAGAACTACAGCAACTCGAGGATGGGCRAACTGATTGACAGGTGAATGCTAAAGCAGACAGCAACACAGAAAATCATCGTAGGACAGACATTTCGATAAATATTACTGTAGCCAATTTATTATTAACACAGTGGGACAGCTTTACATCTTGCATCACACTTTTCACAGTCCTTATGGTAAACATGCCATATCTGACAATTACAAGATGAAAACAAAGACCTCACTAACTCTCTACTGGCCCTGCAGTACTATCTGCTTCCTCAGTTAACCCTCTCGAAACTTCAGCCATGCAGCTACGTAAGCGTATAGAAACCCAAGTGTGTTCAGGCAYGTAACACAATTCCAGCAGTATCCAATACAAGTTGCAAAGGTTATGTCATCTGCAACACTAATTTCTAAAAGGCTTCACAGACAAAGGAGAGGGACGTGAAAGACAAGTGGAGAGTTGTTAGTACAGAATCAGAGGATCAAGTAGAATGAAGTCTAAAGGGAACAGAAATTAAAAGTTGCCGAGACTCAAAACATTTTTCTGTCTGGTCACCTCTGGCTTCATTCTCACCGGTATGAAAAAACAACGCACACCTGACRCAAGCACGCACTGGCATAACAAACAGAAGATCAGGATGAAAGAATCTCGTATTATTTTTTGTTTCCCAGCTTAGTTGACATAAACAAATAAAATACATTTGTTTCTACAGAAACATTAACCTAATTCGTAAACACAAATCTTTCTCTGTGCTGACAGTTTTGTTTTTAGGAGAAACAAACTACCTGATGGACCTAATAACTAAACACATTTTCATCTGATTCATACAAAATAGTTCCTGTTTTATTTTACAAACAACGAAGCACAACATGGACTGTTGAACCCGTAAGTCAAACCCTCCGCTACCTGTACACATGAAGATGTATTTTAGAATGAACTCTTGTGTGAAAGAGCTGCTCAAGGCTTTTTCACTCATTATAACGTCCATGTTGTCTTTCTCTTTCCATACCTCTACTATCAATGTCAGGGTTAAAAAACAAAGGCAGACWAGTCAGAAGGTGATCTTAATCATGGAATTTTATTTAGTTCAAACATTTCTTTTCTATTTTCACTGTCCCTTTTTGAAAGCGCGTATTTCAGCAATCAAAACTGATGTGTACAAAGAGCGTTCAGTGAGAGACAAAAGGGAGATGCAACTTACATACGGCAACTGAACGAAGCTAACAGAGTGTTCTTGTCTCTTCGAACCCACATGCAAAATGCACGTTAGCAAGTATTCCAAAACTATGCCTTAAGTGAAGGAAAGTAGCAATGTTAAGCACAAGGTACTCCTTGTGGTTCATTCCCATTACATGATGTATTCAGTTAACAGTTATTTGGATAAAAACAGGATTGCTTTGCAAAGTTTTAYGTGCACCAGTAAGGTAGGTTCAAAATAGACTAAAAACCATAAATTTCACTTAAAAAAAACAATTTAGGAATCTGGTTTATGTAATTCCCTTAAAAGTACTGATTGCAGATATATTAATAACATTTTGAAAGTTTCATCTAAAGCAACCACCACGYGCTGCCTCAAGATTATTAAATAAAATCTATGCTATTAACATGAATTTCTCATTCAGTTACTGCATGTTTTCATAAGTGAAGAGAATGCTTTAAATTGGTCAAATTGTAGAAAGATTCTGTTGAAACAGGGGGTGGGGGGGTATGTGTGGATATCTGGGCTGTCCTAAAGAATTTGGTCAAACAGTTAAACAGCTTTGAAGCACATAGAATTTATTTCACTGAAACACAGTTCATTTATCAACAGGTGTACACTTGAAAGAACAACCTTTCAAGGGCTTTATTAATGCAAATAATTCACATTTCTGACATTCTGTATCTGCAAAACACACCACAATTTCTTTTTCTGAAAAGAAGGCATGCATTTCAACAAAAACKGTTGCAAGTGGGGGAAAATCAAAACAAGCAGAACAATTATGTCCTATTCTAATATCAGTGCACTGCAACATCCGCCTTCCTTTTTGAGATGCATCACATATAGTTTTTTTTTTCTGTATCCATATTCCTACTGTTGATCAGGACTGATCAAATTTTGCAACCTTATAAAAATTGTTCTTTAAACTTAATAGAAAAAGTATCTTCAAATCAAGGAAATTTCATAGGAATTCATAGAGGAATTTCAGCACAAGATTTAGGGCCACTGGATTTTAACTAGCATAACTGAAAGAAAAGCAGTTTCTGTGTTTTAGGTTTTTTAAGTTAAATTTCAAWCTCCCACAAATAGTTCTGAAAATAAATCCCAGTGTAATTCTGGCCCTACTAACATCCATGTCTCATCAATTTCAATGGACTAAAGATCAGCAAAGACGTTCTGCTGAGCAATGTCTTCTGCCCACTTAACTCTCTGAATCATACTGAGATGCCAAATATTAACAGTGCAAATCACAAAAGTCTGCAGACTTCACAAATGATACAACTTAGCAGCAAACTATGCGCTCACAGAAATAGAGCAGTCACAGAGAAACTTGGCACCTCCGAGGTAAATTCATTTTCTTGATGAATTTTCATATTTTATCATCTTTGTTCAATGTACAACATTTAATATACAGTTCTGATGAAATGTAATTAATAAGTCATCAGCAATTTCAGTGGACAACTGGATCCATCTGTAAAAACAGAATGCACCTGTGCATACATGACACTTACTGCCAGGGTTAAGGATATGTCTGCATTTTTCTGAATGTTGCATTGGTAATAGTRAGCCTTGTAAGCCTTGCTCCATAGTAATCTATAATATAACTAGAGCCATCAGAAGGTCCAACAATCTGCAGGAGAAAAAGAACCAAGATTTTCCATTATGAAGTGAAATATACACTTTGTGCTAACATCTCCATTACTGCTAATTTTCCCATCATAAAATTAGTCATGCTTAATTAGTCAAACAGAAACTAGATTTATTTTGAAGTTATGCTGTAGCTTAACTATTTTAGTGAACACCGTCTCTGAAGGAACATCTCCCTAGGGCTTCTAATCAACCAAATTACACAGCCGGCTCTGGTGCTAGGTTAAGCCGATGAGGATTTGAGTCACAAAATCAGGCTAATGAACGAGTGGCCTCCAATGTGCTTTTCTTGAACAAAAGAGGGTAGGCGCAAAGTGAATGAGGCTGGTGACAACTGTCTTGGAAATGCTGCACAGGTAAGGAACAAGAAGAGAGAAAGATGACCGTGACTTTTTTGTTCTGGAACAGATAAATTGATGTAGGGTCAAAAGGTAGATGAATAAAGAGAGATGAAAGCCACCCGCAACTTTATCTGTAAGTGATACGAGGCAAGATCACTGTCGTAGCATAGAAAGGAATTTGAGACTAGATATACATTGAAAGATTAGTGATATACAAAAGACTGAATTACAAAAATAGAATTTTTATATTTTCTATAAATACATAAAAAGAATTTCTATGTCCACAACATTTTAAGCTTGTCAAAGGCAATCTATAACCCATGCTAAATGGATGATGCACTGTAGAGTAAGACAACTTGGCGATTTCATGATGTCTAAGATGTCACCTCAGATAGGGATTTAACCATTAAGCGTCCCACAGTCACAAGTATCAGGTGATACAGGACTTCTATGTGGAGGAGAAGCAGAAAAAAAAGTGGCAGTCTTCCTTCCTGCAATGCTGTTTGGACACCCCAGATGATGGGCTCCAACAGAAATTAAACACACGCAAGCATAGAACTTCACTGCAGTTCTTATCTCAGGAATATAGGACATCTCATGTAATTCTAACCCTATGTGTCACATAAAAAGCTCATCAGTTTTGACACAATGAATTTACAGTGGTATAGCTTCCAGGCTATAGTCAAGTGACAGATTAATTATGATAGTTAGAGATAGCTCATCTATCTAAATTTTAATTCAAATTATAAAAGTATTCATATTTTGTATCTATAATATCAATTTATGCTAAAATAAATGTCTTGATTTTTCAATATTCCAAAGGACAAGTTCTTAACGCTGAAATGCTTACAAAGGCTTAGGGATAGAATCGAAGCTTTGACACACACAAATGTATTTGTATCTTGTTTTGAAAGCACCAACTTACCTGCATTGAAATAAGTATGAAATCAATTAGGCTACCAATTCCACAAAATCCTACAGTGCAGAACTTTAGCAAGCCTAAGAAAGGGAAACAAAATTTAATTGCATCTTTAAGCTAGTTACTATAAGGTTCACGGGTTTCTGGTGGCAATCCATCCAAATCCTCTTCTCATCCCACAGAATATATATACTTCTAAAAACAGAAGTAAAATTAAAGATTTTTAACTATCAGAGAAAAAACACCTGTATATCCATATTTCTGTACTACCCTGAAGACACTTAAAAGATTTTAAATACAACTTTTATTAAACAAATAAAAATTTTTTGAAGGGAAAGGCAGAAGTTGATGAATAAGTTACTGAAAATTTTCCTTTCTTTGATYAAAGACAGAAAAAATCCCAACTTGAGCTAGAAAATTTACATATGAATAGGATTTTGTACCATCTCTTAAATTGCAGCACACACTGATTAGATTTTCTCCAAAACATGCTGCTTTGGAGAACCATTCTTAGTATCATTTTTATAATTATGCTGAAATAGGACTTTATTTATACATACGTGTGTGTGTGTATACATATACACACACGCTCACTTTTTTTATATATATATATATATATATATATATAAATATATATATACACACACACATATGTATATATAAAACCCAAACACTTATGTTTACTCACTATTCAGAAGTAGTTAGGGATTCTTTTGTATGAATAAATGAAAGGTTAATAGAAAATATATGGAAATAGTGATGAACCTTCTCACACTGTGAGCTCTCCATGAAAGGCTGACATTACATTTGGAAGACGCCTTCAGAAGAAAAAGGCTAAGAATTTTATTTTAAATATCAACAGTTTCTCAAACAATGAACTGTATTTATTGTAAGACAATACTTCACCTTTCAGCTAGACAAACATCTAGGCTATTTTGAGAATGAAATGCTCATATTGAAGACATTTTCAACTTTACCTTGGATCAGAAAGTTTGAAGAGGAATGCACAGATTTTGCAGTTAAGTTAGTTGTAAGCTATGCTGTACAGGCTTTGAAAAAGTTCCTTGCTAAAGAGTACTGGCACACTTCTGATGCAAGAGACAAGCATGTTGACATTGTCAGCCAGTGTGGCATCCCATGCCACCTCTTCCCACAGAAGTTAGGACTGCTGCCACTTGTGCTGTCCTGCCTTCTAGTAAAAAAAACAGATATTTTCCAAAGAGTGAGCTTGCCTTCAGTCAAGGTCTCCAGATCTCTTCCTCCTCTTTTCCACTCCCCCTCTCCCAGGAGCAGCTATCTGTCCAGCATACCGCCTCTTCTCCCCTTGTGCCCTGTTTATGTGGCTGTGTATGGAGGAGAGAGAATTTGATGCTTCACTAGAGTGGGGGAGTAACTGTTTGCATGCTGTAGGAATAGCGTCCCAGCATCTGGGGATGGCTCCCATAGTTGACATGATGAAACTAGTCTGATTTATAAACTCTAGGAGAGAGTTTATAATCACTCTATGGAACAGAAGTAAGAGAAAAGCTAACAGGAAAAATAGACCTAATGACCATGAGGCTGAAAGAGTAGTAGCAGGACAGTCTTTCACCTGATTAAAAGGAAAGTCCACAAACATATTACAGCTGAAGTGCTGCCATATARATCTGGAAAAAAACTAAATCTATCAATGTTTAAAACAGTTTGTTCCCAGTGGCTGATGTGTGAGACTTGCAGCAGTCAAACATAGTTAGCCTGGATATTAGTATTGGCAGTCAACTAAACAAATGTTAGCCCTAGGAAACAACAGTTAAGACATCCAAATAATATCAAACTCTTTGGTGAACACAATTCACTTCATTATTATCTCTGCATCAAGTGTAGTCACCATTTAAAATATTGGTGACATTTATTACGACATCTCTTCTCAAGCTCCAGTCCTGAACATCACTGTCTGTTAGTGACTCGGAAACCCAGAAGTTCTCTTACCACCGCTGGTTCCAGCAGCGGTTCCAATTCACTTGAGGAACTGGCTGCATCCTGGTGAGCCATTCTCCATTAGGTTACTAGGTGTAGAAAAACTGTTTCTGAACCCCGCATACGTTTCTAGAGTACAAAGTTTTCTTTTCTTTTTCCTTCCTCCTTGCTTCCCTCCCCACAAGYATATTGCTCTGAGAAAAACTGCTCTAAAGCACAGATGAAAAAATAGGCGTCCTAGGCAGCAATAACCTATGGTTTACTTCACAGTGTGTGGGAGAGGAAGGGGTTGCTCTCCATACAACTCTACTAGTTTCTTCATATTCAATAGCTTGTTTGCTATTTGTGCTCCCTTTAAGTACAAAAGAGAAAAAAAAAAGAAAGTATTTAAAGTTTTCATTACATTTGCACAAAATATTTCAATGCTATTACCTTTCTTTAGCACAGCCTTTGCCAAGGCATGGATGACCTAAAAATTAACCTCTGCAAGAAATCCAATTTATTGATTTTATTTTTCTGCATTTCTACTCTTATATATTTGCTTTTTTTCTTTTATACTTTTCAAAAGCTTGAAAACTTGCTGTCAGAAGAGTTTAATTGCAAGTCTTTTAACTTTGGTTGCTGGCTACAGTATATTCCAGTAGGATTGGCAAGTATGAAACATACAGGACTTCTATATAAGAATACAGCATTCATAAATCTACGATATATTACAATATAATTACTGTGAATTATTATACCAAATACACTACTAAAATACATTTTCAGTCACTGATGTAACAAAATATGTGTACCTTATCAATTGCTTCCAGAAATATATCTTTTTGTGAAACAGATGGACAAAATAAGTGATAATTATAGAATCTCAAGGAAAAAGACACATATGTTAACACATGATTAGCCAAAAGGACAGATGATATTCTTAAAGAACCCAAGAGTTTGCATATAATGGCAGAAACTCAAAACTCTCAACAGAAGTGACAGTAAAATGCATAGCTTTTTCCAATTTATTGCTCCATGCTATCTAGACTTAAATGTACTTCCATTTGTCTGKCTCAGTAATAAACAAAGAAAATCCTAGAACACTGAAAGTGGTTCTAACTTACTCAGGTATCTGCATAATTTAAAAGCCAGTGGCATCATCACGCTAAGAATTAGGTTCTAAAAGCACTACCAGARCTTATTAAAGGTCACAGTTTCTGCAGAACTGTTACTAATACTATGAGCTATCTCGAATGTCTGCAGTTTTAAGAATAAATTCTGTGTCTCAAAACACTAGTTTTACTATAAAGTTTGTCCACTATTTTGCTGGTAAAATTGAGCATCACTTAAGTAGCTGGCACATCAGTCAAAACCACTTCTGTTCAGAGCCTCACAGAAAATGCAGTGGTAAATATCAATCTAAAGCAAAACTMTGAATGGCAATAATCTTGTTTGCTTATGACAGTTTTATCTGCTGGACAACTATGTATCCATTGTCACCTCTCACTCCAACAGCTGGATTTTATTTCATATCCATTCTAAGAGGTAAAAACAGAGTAGAAGGCAGAGGTATATACTGAAGGATTTTATTTCACAAGAAAGTAGAAGATTCTAGTTTTAGGTATGAAAACTATGACAGTCAGAGGTCATTACTCAAAATATAAGTATACACATACAACTCAGTTAAACAACAACCTTTACCTCAAAGAAAAAAAAAAGAAATAAACTCACCTAAGGCAGGATAGCCTAGATAAAATCTATCTGCTCCCAGCCATCCAAGAAATAAAGACAGAGCCACTGCCACTTTGTAGGAGTATCCATTTCTGCCAAAACATACAAGTAATACATGACTGCAAAAATATATTCACTCATAAACATATTTTAAAAATTTAAAGTAATGATTTGTCTGCTGCTTCAGCTTACAAAACAAAAAAGTCTTATTTATCTTCAATTAATGGACACAGAACTGAAAATGTTCAGCTTTCAAACTGCTTAGGCATCCTCCACAAAGCAACCTCAGCCACTGCAACTCAAGTATACTMTTTCAGAATATAGATTCTTATTCTGAAACTAAATCATCATTCCTTGTCAAGAGAGATGTAATTCAGTTGCTGATACATTCCTGTTTACAGAGCACTTCCCAGTAGTTCAGCCCTATTGAGACAACACTGGAAAGCTGAGCAGTACATGCATACTGTCTATAAGCATTAGTCTCACATCCAGCCAAAAAGACAGAACAGGGTATGCACATGTGAGATGTCAATAAAGACAATGACTGTGATGAGATTTGAAGAAGACATGAACCATGGCCACTAGCTGAAGAAGCTGCATGAAGCCTTCAGCCAAAAGGAGTAAGTGACAAAACCATCCATTTACACAGCAAAGGTAGTGGATGGCACATGTTCTTACAAATGAAGAGAACTGTTGACCATACAAARATGTATTGTGGTAGAGGCACCCTAAAGTTAAGCATCCTGTTGTTAGGCATACAAAACGCACAGATAGAAGCAGCAGCAGAATCCTCAGATTTTCTGAGATCCGCACTAATCGTCACCATTCTTGCCAACAATTGGAGGGATGCGGACACCCAATCAGCAGTAATTTTCAGTCACTACTGATGTGAACTTTATGCTAATAAGCAAGCTAGAAACACATAGCTATTAATCCTAGAACTATCCTCTGCTGCATTGGGGAACATCTAGACTTTGAAAAGAAAAGCAAACACAAATGTAATTAGAACTTTAAAAATATTCAATAATTCCCTGTTTTGATATGTGCATTACCATGTGCCAGCAACTACTGAATAAGCCCAAATTAAACTCTTGGTTAACAGCTGAATAAAACATACAGTTTCACAAAGACAGTAGTTAAGAAAATCCGAGCACCTTTATTAAGCAGTCTTAATGCCAAATAAAGATCTACATTTTTGCTTATTATCTAGATTTATTGACTTTAAAACTTAATGGCAACATTAAGTGATTAAACCATGACTCTTACCTCAGTATTTGTTACTTGGTGCTTATTAGCAACACAGAACATACTGGGCCTTCCAGGAACCTAATGTAATGTAATGTAAATTACCATCTTTAGAAATATCTAGTTTCCACTGTAAAGACGACTAATGSTTTTACTTAAAAGTTGAGGTAAACTTTAGGAAATTATTTATCAACTGTCAAGTGTCAACAACCTTCCAAAGACACTGAAGTATAAAAACAATTCTTAGGTAAAAGGTAGGAACCACAATTTAATTTGAGATGTTCCTGATCAAACACAGTAATAAAGTAAACCAAGCCCTTGCCTATGCATTGAGATGCTTGTAGAGCAGTGTGCTGCTGTCAACATGAAACTGAAAGGGCAGAAGAGATCTAGTATGAAGTGAAATCATGTTCATACTGTATTAATTCTGCATCCACTCCTTTATTTCCTTTGTCTTACTCATTCTCTTAGCTAAAAATAAACTCTTGAGACTAATACAGCAAGTAGGGAAATAACATTCCCAGCCATCTGAAGTAATTTGAACAATTGGATAAAAGATATCATTTGCTTTCAGTTATTCTTCTGAATTTTTCTTCTATTTGTGCTTCTCAGCATTATTCAATCATTATTATTTCTGCATGTATTTCTCTCAGTTACCATGTTAAAAACTCTTGTTTTCTGCTCTCCATGCCATTTGATACAATGCAAGTATTGCTATAGGCCACGTTTGTTTCTGTAYGCTTTCAGGGTCCCTTATCAATGTTTAAAGACCTGTCTACACCAGACTCTATAAATTTTACAGACTATCATATTACAGACTGTTCACCTGGAATGAGAAGACCTGAGTGATGAATATATTCAAGTCTGCAAAATCAGGGCCTGTCCATATTAAGCAAAATACAAAGCCAATTTAGAGAACTCTAGAATTTAGCAAAAATCTACCACCAAAAATCAAATTAAAACCAAAGCAAAGTAAACCTAACTCCCACGCCTTCTTTGCTGGAGCAAACTCCTTAGTGCTTGYGAAGTTTTCCTGGAAGAAACACTAGGAAGACCTATCTTCAACATATCCATTTAAATATACATACAATGTAGTGTGCTAGTCTTGTACTAAAAGCTAGCACTATTCAACTTTCTGGATTCCAGAACTGTAAATGCGACTGCTGCTACATTATGGTTTTGGCTATGGGCAACTTGCTGATTTGCCCCTTCCTACAGGTAGGAATAGACATTAACCTACAGCCCACCATGCTAGGACAATCCTACAGAGATGCCTTCTCAAATCAATTTCCTGATTCAAATGATGTGTAGTTGTTTCTTCCTGAAGACAGTTACAATTTCTAAAAAACCTCAAACAAGACGTTCAAAAAAGCAGTAGAAGTGGCAGGCTTATAGCTGTAATATTAAGCTAGAGATTCCTGCTTGAAATAATGCTTCTAAGACTTACATAATATTTAAAATGCCTTATAAAAGGTTGATACAGTGATTAGACCACTTTTTAACAAACATATGTATGAAAGAGSGAAATAATAATCTTTTTGCTGTTTTTACTTGTTTTGGGGATTTTATCAAGGGGATACTTTTATAACTCTTCCTACAGTCACAGTGGGATTTCAAGGGTGTTTTCAGCAAGTCCCCAAAAGTTCCTCTTCCTCCTCTGCCATACAAGCATCATGGGACTGGAAAAGTCACAGCAAGTTCTTTTGGTAGTATAGCCATTGATTATTTCATCATAAACAATAGTCACAATAGTCATCATAAGCAGCCCACTATTTTTACTGCCTACTGAAAAGTTAACACAGAAAGACCCCTATATGGTCTTTAATTTTTTCAAATGTAAAGAAAATACAAATTTACAAGAAAGCTTCTAGAAAAAATAGTAAATAAAAATGAATATATACAAACGCCCAAAACATAAAAATTACATCTATTTCAAAAACTAAGCAATTTTTATTGAACTAGTATAACCTCATCTTTTTCCCAGTCTCCATCACAGACAGGACTGAAATGCAATTGTTTCTGGACAAAAACATGACTGCAGTCTAGTTTGCTAGCATTTTAATTTGATTAGATGTAATAATATATTTTCTTGAATTTGCTGAGCTTTGACTTCTGAGAAGACTATGTACAGAGAAAAATATTGATGAAACTGAGAAGCAGAGCTGTACTTCTGAGTTAGGCAAATTATTGAGCAGCAAGTACCACATCAGAGTTATTTGCAGCTAGAGTGATGAGGAATACTCAAGAGGATTACTGGAGCTATAATTTCCAGAGATTCCACAGTTGGACAAAAGAAAAAGGCTCCTGTGTGAATTCCATAAAAAGGAGAAACAAATAGTAGCGATGGGTGTCCTCTGATCACTAACACTGGCCAGCTGGAACATTTATTGGTATCCATTGCTCATGATCTGCCTCAGAAAAACTAAGTCCATTATTTTCACATTTCAGAAACAGGCCCTCGAGAGACACACTGGACTGGATTATACAAAAAAGTTCTTTAAGAAGAGAGAGCAGTTCCTCTTAAATAGATATTTAGGGAACTGGAGAAAGACTTCAGCAGCCCCAATACTCACGTGCATTACATCTTAAACCGAAATTTCCCAGAGGCTTCAAACTGCCATGAACCTGTAGTGGTGCTGAACAGAGCAGCCAAGACCAGGGCTGCTTTATCCATTCTCTCTCATCCTCGTGTTGCCCTCATCCTTGTGCTGACACAAGCACTGATGTGACCGTACTGCAACTCTAACTGGGGAACTGCTCCAGGTTAGTTCAAACTCTTTTGAGTTTCCTGATTCAGTACACAATGGGGTTTGTCAGGCAAAGGGATGGAGAGGAGTGCAGTGTTCTATCTCCTTATTTTTCTTTTTTCTTCTGCCAACACATCATACTATTTTAGAAAAACTTCAACGTGAAAATAAAGGAAAACTATTACAAAATACCGTAATGTACTTACACGTTACGACACGCAATAGGCTTGTAAAATCCAACTTCATTTCCAGTAAAGACTTTTTCTATGCCAAGATGATCTTTACAAGTAATATTTGGTGCTGGTAGACATTGAACTGAGGACAGAAAAATTATTTAAATGTAAGCAAAAACCAATCTGAGATTGTGACACTTTTCTGACAAGCCACATGACATAAGTGAAATAAACAGATGAAGTTACACTGCGTAACAGTCATGATGCACATCGTATGTAAGGGCTTGTTACTGGTAATTAAATTGTTCAAAGCCAGCCAGCCCTATGACTAACTTGACTTTTTGCATGATACATATTAAGCAAAATATACAAGGCTAATTGCGCCCCTAATTCTGTTGGAATTTCCATTTCTGTTCCATTACGAGTCAGTGAGAGATCCAAACTGGACATACGGAAAACATTTTCATCTTGAGAACAGTCAAGCGTTAGAATGAGCTGCACAGAGAGGTGGTGCCATCTCCATCTTTGGAGGTTTTTGAAATCTGAGTGGACAATGCCCAGAGCAACCTCATGTGAATTCAGTGCTGACACTGCTCTGAGCATGAGGTTGGGTGACAGAAATTCCTGGGGTCTCTTCCAGCTTAAGTTATTCTCTGATTCTAATCTAAGGCTTGACTCATAAAAGAACCAAAGTGGAAATCAAAGAAGAAAGTGACATCTGCAAAAGGTTTGCAATATATWATCAGAATATTAATCACTCTCTAATGTCAAAGTAGGTTGTTTCAAAGGGCCAAAATCCAGCCCTTCCTCTACTTTCTATTACTAGCTTTCAGTACTTGTGAGTTCTATCTAACTTCCAGCCAGGTTCACTATTTCCTTCCTGATTTTCAAATCATACTTACAGGCAAGACTACAAATGGATTTTGTTGCCTTTCTTTTTTAAAATCAGACCATATTATATATGGATCAAAATACCTAATTTCAGCTGGTCAGTATCAGTAACACCTAAAAAATATGAGCTGTATCTGGACTACACGGATGTTACCGATTAATGTGCCTGATCTAAGACAGTTATATCTTAGCTTAAAAAGCTACACTGTGTCTTTAAAAAAAATAAGCTAAGGTAACAGTGTGTTCTTTTATTTAGAAGAAATGTACAGCAATTAAAATGTACTGAGATAGTAAAGGACGCATTTTTTCCCATCAATGTCATGCCAGTAAGCCCCTAAACCTGCTACTAAATGAGACTACTCAGATACTTCGAATTAAACTGATATTTGTTTGGGTGATGCGATCTAGAAAGATGCTTGGAGGCTGCTGTGCTTCAATTGTCATCTAAAAGAATAACTTTTTATTACTTAGATAATATGGAAAGGCAAAAATCAGATACTGTGGAGACCACTTAAAGACTGTTATATGCATAAAAACTCTGTATTGTCAGAAAATAACATGTTAAGTAATTCAGCAACCTTCCTCACTCTGAAGCTTATCTCTTGTTTAAAAGTATATTGCATTAAATGCACATGTCCACAAACTAGTTAGACATAACTAACAAATTGAGTTGTGACCCATCTCCAGCTACAGAATACTCTGACTGACTTCTTATAATCAAGGACAAGACATTTAAGATAATGAAAAGGACTGTGCACATAAAGCRAAAGTGTTATACTATTAACTAACCTGCAGAGACCATTTATTTCAAAGCCTTAGAACACAACACAAGGTAAACACAGGTAATAAACTAAATAACCAATTTAAGTATTCATCTGTTATACTCAAATGAGCATCAGAATTTAAAACCAAAACATCCTGTGCTTTCAAAACAGTCTAACGACACCAAAACCTCCTGATAATGAAATACATTATTTTTCCTYAGAAGAAATTAAAAAGGAAGATTGAGGTCTAATGCGTAATGCCAATTCTTCTTCCAAAAAACATATGCAAAACTGAGTATGATAGGAGTAGGTTGTTTTAATCACTGTAGTGAAGGCTAGAACCTAGAAGATGTAAGATACATTGAAGAGATTTACCAAAAATCTCACTTACAAACATACTAATGAGATATAACATATTTATTCATTTTTAGTAAAGCATCCAATCTATGCAAGTGTTTTAAGCTTTCTGAATAATGCAATGACATTACTGATTCCATGTTTCAAAAAAGATCATCTAGCAGATATAAAAATGCATGAACTGAACACATTCTTGGAAAAATGTAGTTACCATCAATATATGTCAGAAGTTGAAAGTCCTTACCATATGCTGTGTGATTTCTACAATTCACTGGTTCTTGTGTACTATTGTCTATTTTAGGATCATCACAAATATATGTTCAGTTAATTGAGGAAAATATTTTTCATATCAAACACTACTACAAGTTTAATACTAATTTATTCCACCTTCTTTAACCCCTGAGGATTTAAGACATACCTTGATGTCAGTATTCCTTCCTACCCGTCCCCCAAAATACAAACAGCAAATCTCCCAATTCAATAGGTGAATAAATTGCATATACTTCACATTTAGTTAGTGCTGCAGTCAGCACTACCTGAAGGAACGACAGTATTTATCAATCCCGGCCTCTGTATTCAAAGACAGCAAGGCAGCACACCTAATCTAGTCTTCTTTCCTTAGCTCACTATTGCAGGGCATTTAAACTGAGATAATTCGGTTGAGAAAATTAAATCAACAATAACATCCAAAACTCAAAGTGAACGTCAGAAAATGAGCACTCGAACTGCCAGGAACTGGGACTAGAATAAACCTGAGCAGCAGCTAACTTCCAGAGSTCTCCTCTCCTGCGGCCAAGCAAAGCGGGAAATGGAGCTAACTTTCCCGGACGCGCTGGATCCGCAGCTACATGAGTAACCGTCACCTGCTATCAGGCGAGGCCTGACGCGCCTCGGGAGAGCCAGAAACCTCCCAGCTACCTGCTAACATCTGAGACCTGTTAATTCGGACTCCGGAGGCAGACTCGATTTTTGCAAAGTCATTGCATCCCAACACAGTGTCCTGAAAAGTATAAGGCGGGGGGAGGGGGGTGTCTCAACTCCCATAGGGTTTTATTGCTGAAAATCCCAGAGACACCCCACACCTACACACAGCACACGCTAAAAAAAATCACCGACCCTCCCCAAAATCACGCGCCCCCCCCCCGCTCCGTTTCCCAGACGAGATCCCTTCTTGGGGGGGGGGGGAAGTCCTGAGGCTCTCCGTGGCYTGTGAGGAGCAGCGAGGGGCGCCCGGGACCCCCCATCCCGGCCCTCCATCTCCCCCTTCTCCCCCGAGGAAACCGGCTCCAGCCGCAGCGGCCCGGGGGCGCCCCCCAACCCGCCCCGTCGCCACAGCGACCGCCCCCGCCGCGCTCAGGATATTGCCCCAGGCGCAGCTCGTCGCACTTGAGCGGCGCCTCCCGGCCCRCTGCCGTCGCTGCTGCTCCCGCTCCCGCTCCCTCCGCGGTCGCAGCCGCGAACCACAGGAGAAGCAGGCACCGGGCCTCCGCCGCGCCTCGCCGCCGCCCGCCCCGCGCCGCCGGCAGCCGCCCCGGCCGCGCGGCCATGATGGGAAGGAGCCGTTCCCGTCAGCTGACTCGCCTGCCCCCGGCGGCGCGGCGGGGAGGAGCGGGCCGCGCTGCCGCAGCGGAGGGTAGAGGCGGGGATTTTTTTTTTTTTCTGGTTGTTCTCGGGTAGTTGACGTGTTTGGACTTCTTTGTTTGTTTTTTTTTTTTGACCCGAGCAAACACGGCTCCCGAGGCGCTCTTGCCAGCGTTGCCGGCACAGCTCGCCCCTGGTCAAGATGGCGCTTCGACCGCCGCGGCACGGCGAYGGGCCGGCTTGTGCCCTGAGCAAAGATGGCCGCCGCGCGCTCCCCGCCGGTGCGCGRCGGCGCCGCGGCTGCCCTTACTCAAGATGTCCGCCCGGGGGGTGGGGGCCGTGTTAACAGCCGCCGTGTGTGTGAAGCGGCTCTGGCAGCGCTGTGGGGGGGCGCCCCGGGGCCGAGCGGCAGGAGAGCCGGCCCCCCCCTCCARACCTGCTCCTCCCCCGTGCTGGCCCTGAGGCGGGGAGAGCTCGGCTAGGGCAGACGAGCGCGGCGGAGGGGGCGCGAAGGCAGGTATGAAGCCGAAACAGACCGAACGCCCGTCCCAAAAGCGAAGTAGTAACTTATCAGCCAGGCCCTGTCCAATCGCCCCGAGTAGCAGGTGCCTGTGAGGACCTGSCGAGTTGTCCCGAGAGAGCCACGTCCTGTCCCCAGGACCAGGCAGCGACAGTAAAAACGGAGCTTGGCCTGGCCAGGGGAGAGGAATTCCTCAGCTATGGATACGCCTTCCCTAGAGTCCGGCCGGGGATAAGACTCTTAGGAATTCTTGCATTTTTCTGGAGCAAATGCAGAGCCATCCTATAAAAAGAATATTTACCTTTAAATTCAGTGTATGGTTAAAAATGCTCTTGTAGCTTTTGTTAGTAGAACAAGAATATTAAATGCCCAGAGCAGGCACACTTTATATTCATTAATACTTGCTATTTTTAAGGAAGTCTACAGAAATTACCATCCTTCTCTTTCATTCCTTAAAGTTATTTTATTTAGGATCTTTTAATTTTTTTTTTAATTTAGTATTTGATTTTAAGGCATTGGTTTTCAGTTATAAACAGCCCAGGATCGCCAGCAGTTTATAGGAGATGAAGAGACCATTTAGCAGAAATAYAACCTGGAAAGGCTGCCCTGCTGTTACCAGTTTTTAATCTGCTCTAGAAGCATTTCCTGAAAAACTTTTAGGGACCTAGAAACTAGAAACGAATGAAAGCAACTTACAGATAGTATATAGGAGAATGTCATTATTACCCAGCATTTCTGAAAATCTTTTGGTTTCATAGTTGATTATTTTCACGAGCAAATGGTGACAAATGCATGAGTCTGTCAGTACCAGTGAACAGTCTGYTACAGTCCCAGCTAATGTAAAAATGCAGACCTAAAATATATGGATGGCTGGCAGAGATGTCTTTTCTCAGTCAGTGATGTGAAATATTGCCATCTAACAGCTTTTGAGAGACTTGTGTAAACCAAATTGGCAGTCTAGAGCTCAACAAAGTATGCAAATCAAAATTGATATTCCTTTCGTCAACTGGAAAAGAAAGGCCAGGGACAGAGTGCACTTCATAATGAACTCAGCCCTCCAAGATCACGATTGAGGTATGCTGATGAGAAAAGTGCTTCGCTCTTTTGTCTGCATTGCATCTCTCGGGTGGATAAATACAGGCCTTGCTCTTCATCACTGTCAAGAAAATTGTTGCTTCTCACAAGCACTATGTTAATTAAAATTGAGAGTAAGGACCAGGAAGTTAGGCATTTGGAATCTGAATCCTTAAAACAGGAGGACAACATGTTGTATGTTCTTAGCATGTGTGTTTTTGTGCAACTACTGTTTAGTTAAAAGGCATTGGGAGGAGGGAAAGTCAATTATCAAATTATCACTTATGAAGTGAAATTAATTTCCAAATCTTTTTTTAGTGCATATCCTATGTAACTAGCAGGGCCGCATGAGATCTGCAGTGAGCCAGAATAAAAATTATTTTTAGCGGGGTTCATTTGATATTTTTGATAAATACATAAGTGAAAGCAGACTAACATACAGTGTGTGAGGGSACAAAGCATCCATAGTTCCCATTAAGCTTGGCCTCAGGCTTTGTGTGTGCTCGGTATTTTGAGACTGGCGGTAGAAACTAAAGGGAAAGGTGTCCCTGTCAACTCTCAGTATTTCTTAAGCCGCAGGTAATGTGTGCTTCAGAGCGCTGCCTKGAACAGCGCTGGCTGTAGTGAGCGCTGGGTCACACAGCTGTGCGATTTTGTTTCGGTGCTGTGTCGGGGCAGCGCTGAATTGCTTAACTCCGTCCGAGCCTCAGTGCTGCTAAGGTYTGGGCCGCTCCCGCTGAGCTGCAGCGGCAGGGCCTGCTTCCCTCACCTCTGCAGGCGCCTCGGCACGCCGAGCCTCCGGCGCACGGAGAGCACGAACTCCCGCCTGCCACCGACTTAGTGCAAAAGGAGCGTGAATAAAACTTCCCTACGGCCTTTTCTAAAGCTACGTGAACCCACACGGCGCCGTCCCCCCCGGGGGCCGGCTCTCCTGCCGCGCCGCCCCGCAGGTGCGGCTCCTCGGCCCCGCTTCCCGCTTCCGCCCAGGTGCGAGCCAGCGGCCATCGCAGGTAACGCGCGGCGGGGCCACCTCGGCGCCGGCCCTGCCCCTCGCGGGGAAGTGCGGGGGGATGCGGAGCCGGGAAGGGCCGGGGGGCACCCTCCCTCGACTCTCGGAGGAGTCGAGTTCCCTCACCAACCCCCCCGAGCTCTAAATAGCYTTTGGTAGTAGCTTTGCTAGAAGCGTTTCTGACCTTTTTCTMGCTTTTTCGACGCCTGGCCTCGCAGCGCGGTTTGGACACCGCGGGCCTGCTAGCGTTGCCTTCACTGCTTATGAAGAATTTGTTGTAACTAGGCGAGGAGGTGCTGATGAAATAGCTTTCCGTCGGAGACACTTTGGTCAAAGGCTTTCAATTCAGAGATCCTTAAAGAAGCAGGCTTTTATGCAGGGGTTAGTTAGTKGGGTGCAATTCCTTGAATTTCTGAGCTTTAGAAACCGGCACTATGGTTCCAAGTCTAACAACTCTCCTCCCACATGAAGCAGTTTATTTGTGTCACTGTTACCTGTAATAATTTTCAGATTTGTTGTTTAATTTCAGTAGAACATGACAGTGTTCGGATCCCAGAAGCACAATCCTTGTGAGAATAGGTTTCTGAGTAGAAGCTGCGTTATTGCTCCACTGAGAGTGGCTTCAGCGTGAGCTCACCCTTTTATTAGATGTCGGAGAATCCACACAGGCACGTTCCCCTCAAGGCTCAAGCCCACAGGAATTCAGGTTCTGCTTGTTAAAACTTAGCATGTCTTGAGAATGAGTAAGGTTCATCCTGAGCAGCATGGAGGCTGGTAATCTCAGGTACACGCAGTTTCATTTGCTTTCATCATCTTGTAGTCAATAATCCTCTGTAACTACAGGGTACGCTTGTCTTGTCTGGGGATCAGTTATTTCATACGTAAGAATACTTAGCTTTGACCTGCTTTATCCTGCAGATATATGCTATATTTGTATTTAGGTATTCACAGCACCATTCAATTATCTCAAGTGCCTGAAGTAGTCAACACAAAATATGTTGTATAATATTTTGAGATACTGAAAAACATTGAAGATCTATTGCACTTTTAATTAAAACCTGTAATATTTATGCGAAACAGCAGGACCTTTGCTTACAGTGGTCTCTGAAAAGTGTGCACATGCTAAACATTTTTGGACTGAATTTTTTTGTGCGTTACTAAGATGGTAAACTGAGTCAGCCTACTGTGTAGAACAGCAAAAATATATTTTAGAATAATGTTGTTTCTTCTGTAGCACATAGCGGCATGAAGACTTTTTAACTTTTTTTTTTAATATCACAAATTATAGGTGATGTTGAGGTAGGACCATTTAAGATTAAGATAAGTATATCAAATGCTGTTTTTTCCTTTTTTTTCGCCTTTGCCAAACTTTAAACTCTTCGAGCTGAAATTTTCCAAGTCAGAGATTTCTCCTGGACTGATGAAGGAAAAACATGCACCGTATCAGTCACTTCTGGAAAAATTCCAAATGCATTAGTGCAGAAAGGTGACTTTGAATAAGGATGTACTCTTTGCTGTTCCCGTGACAATCTGCCCAGATTGCCTATGTTAGAAGCCTTTGAAAAATAGCAGCAGTTAGCACTTGCGCATCAAGGACTTGTGTCCTGGAGCTAATGTACCAAAAGGTGCCACTCACGATGAGCATGGGCGCCCTTGGACTAGTCAGAACTCTCCCTGCAACCACAGCTCTCAGCTGCCATGTCCTTGGTCTGTCACCAGACCAAACAAATCCAGCTCTCATTTGCTTTCCTTGACTCCCCTGAACCTGCTCTCTTCTGGCAGAGTGTGGAGAGTCAAGTTGCCTAACTCCAAGCCAGCTGTACGCTGCGTGTGTTATGGGACAAAAAGCCCGCAAGGAGGTACGGAGCTGTGAAGCCAGGAGGTAGGCCTGGGACGGGTGTCAAATGAGGGAAATAGCTTTTGGAGAGGCTGGTGATTGGGACTGCAGAGGGCTGTAGAGCACAGTTAGAAAACTGGGGTGAGATGGGTCCAGTGCCTTGCAGAGCCCACTTGTGGGAGCCAGGAGGCTCGGGCAAGCTTGAAGACATCAGGCAGAAGCAGTTGTAGTAGTTAGGTGAGTGGAGATGGGCAGAAGAATCTGTGCCAGCTTAACTGTGTTCTCATTCAGATCCTAGGAGAAAAATTCATACTTCTGTGTCTCAGTAATCCTCTGCAGAGGGTAAGTGTTTGTCAAATCCACTGCCAAGGATGTCTTGATCCTCTGTAGCTCTGAGTTAGGCAGCAGATGATCACTTAGTGTCTCAGCTCAACTAGCAGCAGTGTGGGGACTGGGTGGAGGTGATGGAAGATTTAAACCTTTCGGCTCTTCTGGTGTCCTCATTGGCATGGGGAAATTCTTTTTTTCTTTTTTTTCTTTTTCTTTTCTTTTTTTCTTTTTCTTTTCTTTTTTTTTTTTGTTCTCCCCTCCTCGAGGTCTATTTTTGAAAAGGATCCAAGTCCTCGCATTTCACCCAAGACTTTGTGAAACTTTCCTGCTCCCTGTGATACATTGAGTTCAGCTCTCAAAAGTGAAGAGAGTAAAAACTCATATGTACGTTGTGCTGAATAATATATTTTTTCCTGACCATGCTAACCTTTATGAAATTCCTGATTTTTGGCAATGATTTTATGGTGATACTGGGAGCTGCAATGTGAATTTTAAACTTTGAGGTTTGTCATTTTGTCTAGCAGATAAATAGATGGCTGTAGAAGTAAGAGAATTGAGCTGGGGAAGTTCAACACACAGTGGATGAGCTGTTTTCAAGAGATGAAACCATTGTGTTTCGGATCACTCTTGAAGATTAATGTCTAGGCGTGGGTCTCCTAATTTAGCAAATTCTGTCTGTTGCCACCTCACTCAAAATTAGCATTAGTGTTTAGAAATTGTTTAGCAATGACCTGTTTGGGTTGCCAAACATAAACTGATCGGTAATTTCTGGGGTTGTGTATTTCACTGGCCCCCAAGAGCAAGTTAGGGAACTGTCATCACTTATGCATTACTTGAAAACATTCAACTTTAGTTTATATTCTCAGGGATCCCCTTACAACAGAAGGGGCTGTTGGTTTGCTTTAAAATAAAACATCCCCCTTTTCACTTGGAGAAAAGAAAGGAGAAGAAAGAAATACTGATGGCGGTTTTAATGTGTTGCCCAAAAAAATCTTTGCAGTCTGGCTAGAGGCCAGCTTTGATCACGAGGGATCGCGAAGTGCTGTGTGAACTTGAAATGTTACATGAATTGTACCTGAGGTCCATCCACTTCAGCTGCCGCTGGAGCAGAGTGGTCTGCAATAGCTCTTAGCAATACTTTGCAGCAGTTAAAGCAGGAAGGAGAAACTTGCTCTGTGTGTATGTTTTGGTCTTTTGTTTTTTTCTGCTTTTTCACCTCCTTCTCCAGGGGACTTCTGCGTGTTAGATGGAGCCTAGATGTCTTACCTACATTTTTCTGCTCTATTTTTTCTTCTTTTGGCTCTGTACTCATTGTCATAATTGCTATTGCTACACCCGCTGTAATGGAAAAAAAAATTAATCTTTTAGCCTGTCAATGGAGCTCACAGAGGTGGTTTCTGAATGACGCAGGCTGTTTCTTGTGGTGCAGTTTGCCAGTGCAGCAGAGCTGCTGCAACTGCTGCTGCTGCAAGGTGGGGGTCTCGCTCCCTGTTTGCGCCCCTCTGCCCTCTCCGACGTGCTGGTATGGGTAACTGCTTGTGCTGAGCCAAGCGTGCAGAAAGCTAACCCTAGCAAAACGTGAATGTTAGTCCACGTTTAGCTCCCTGCACCAACTCACTGCAGGATCGGGTGAATGAATGCAAGTGCTGATAAAGGGGAGGAAGGACAAGTTCACGAAAGGATGCTGGAGGGTTGGACCGCTCTTACGGCTTCAGCTAGCCCTGAGGTTGGCATAGTGGTATAAAGTGATCTTATTTCCTGACATACTGGGATTTCTTTTCTGAGTTTAATCTTTCCCTCACTGTACAGCTCTTTAAAGGTGTTTCAAGTCACTGTTCCTCCTAGGAGTTATTCTGCATCTCTTTCCGATGTTGGTTTGCCTGCTTTAGGGTTTTTTTCCGATTTTAACTGCTGATGTAAGGTGGGAGGAAAAAAGGGAGCGAGATAAATGGAGGAAAGTAAAATTTGAAAGAAAGTAAAATTTTCATAGTCTTTGTCCTGTTTTGTTAAGATTCCTGCAATATTTTTAGTCAAAGAGGTTAAGTTTAGCCTTTTTGTTTAGATGTAGACCTAAGAATGTATAAGGAAATGGTATTTTCATCTGTTCTTCAGAATCAGATCTCAGCATAGAATTAAAGGCTGCTGTGCTCTTAGAAGTGTTTTATTTCAAATGGAAAAGAAAATAAAGCTGCAGCACTTACAGAAGTTCAGATGCATTCCTGAAAATCCTTCGAGGTTGTATGGGTTTGCCGCCTCTACTCTTGCTATGAGTTTGATTTAAAATGACCTCCTAAATCTGTTAATAGCCTTGCAAGGCGACTCATTTTGCTTGGCCCTAGGTGGAAACCACGCAAACCCATTGAGTTGTGCAGCAATTTTTTTTAGGAGCCAGAACTGCTCAGATACAATAAAGGTTGCATAAATACAAAATTGTGGCTTGTAACACGCCTCCTTTTTTTAATTACTTTAAAACAGCTTAATCTGATTCTTTTGGGAGAAGAGAAGCTATTGTATTACTCTGTTTTCATCTGCATGATTAACGTTATCTTGAACATACCAGTGTCCTTATAGAGATCGGACTTTCTCAGTGTGAGCACAGCAAGTATCAGAGGCAGAGCTGAGAGAACAGGAGCTCTACTGGGAGATGGTTTCTGGCATATGCTTACCATGGTATTGTGTTCAGATGCATATGACCATTTTGTCTCTTGAATTTCAGGATTAAAAGAATATTTTTTTTTATATGGCTGGGTTTTGTTCCAAAATAATGAAAATACATTATTTTGAAATTACATAGTTATATACTGGGTAGGGTCAAAATTAGGTAAATTGTGCTGTTAAATATTTGACTTTGTTCAGAGGAACTTGTACTGAGTGAAGAAATCTTGTGTGTGTTTTGGTTTGACTGCCTTGACAGATTTCAGGATGACAGGCTCTGCATCAAGGTAATAACATGCATGTAAGGGTACACATTTATCATAACTACTAATTGCAAGTCAATTGTTTTTATACTGCCATCTAAGCCTCAACCACAGCTGGAGACCTGTTTTGTTTGGCACCGTAGAGGAACATGATAAAGGATATTCTGTTCCTTCAAAGCTTGTCATGTAAAGAGAAAGGACAAAGGATGGCACATGGAACAGAGAAGGGAAAGTGTTTCTTTTACCTATTCAGCAGATCAGCAGTGGGGCTGGGATTAGAACTGAGGTCCCTTAAGGAAGTGTTGAAGTAGGAATTGATTTGACCAATTTTAGGCCTTAATGGTATGCTGCCTTATATGTGGAGGCAATTCTATGGCTCTATGGAATCGTTTTATAAAAGGATATAAGGTTTCACCTATCTTGCCCTGTTGTAAGACTAAGCTGTTGTGATAAAGATACTGTCTACAAATAATTAAATGAGAGTAAAGTACCTCTTAAATAGTAAGATTTATCTGTATGTGTTTGAAAAGGTCACAACTTTGTTGTCCGTATTTAAAATAATTTGACTGAACACAGCTGCCACTCAATTTCCTTGGCTAATGTTTGATTTTATAATCTGCATTCTTCCAGATACTGTAAAGAGATGTTCATCATTTTTGTATATGAAAGACAAAACACACAGAACTCACAGAAATATTTCATCTTTGTTGAGGTCACAGTGCAACTAGCTGTATTGAGAGCCGTGTTGAGTGCTCCGTAAACAAAAGGAAAGAGTAGGGTTTTTTGATTGATTTTGTTGTAGTCAACTTAGCATTTTATTAGTATAGAATAAAGTGAAATTAAGAAAGTAGTGTATTTATTGATAATTTATCTGCTATCTCCAATCAGAGCGCTGTAATTTAATTCACTCTTCCTTTAATTTTTTTTTTATCTTTGTCTAGGTTATTCTGAGTAATTTCAAGAATACCTTTCAACATGCCTGAAAATCCTGCAGCGGGTATGTAATTGAAAAGTAATTGCTTTTGCTAAGCTGTGAGAAATGGAACTCGGTTCCTAACTTGTACTACTTTGGGGTGCAGATAAACAGCAGGTGCTGCAGATCCTTGATCGTCTGCAAACAAAACTCCATGAAAAAAGAGATGCTCCACATAATGAAAACCTGACTGTTTTGCGTGACACACTTAGGAGCCCTTTATTTAACCAGATTCTGACTCTCCAGCAATCCATCAAACAACTGAAGGAACAAGTGAGTGTAAAATAACAATTGTTTTGTGTGATAATAACTATATTTAACTTGGAACTTAAAACAGGATATGTAGGTTGGTGTTAATGAAGACACTGTCATTAATAGGCTGTAACTTGGAGCGATTAATGTTGTCTTTTTTGTTTTGTTTTTTTTTTTGTTTTTGTTCTTTTTTTGAGTCAAGTTGGTATCTGCACAGTCCCTACTGAAATGAGAAGAGATATTGCAACATAATGTAGTCATAGGGGCAACATGCTTTGGAAAGTATGCAGAAGAAGCAGAAGTTGAGAACCACATCAGTCTTGAGACAGGTATCTGCAACAGGCATCAACTCCAGTAGCTGGAGTTTTGAACACAGTGGGAACTGGGACCCTTTGTTTTTCCCAGAAGCTAGATGCTGTTTATCAGCTGACTGGCAGCATCTCACCTTTTTAAAAGATGGCATCACTTGGTCCCTGCTGACTTGTACAAGCATGGTTAACCTGCTTTGGGAAATAAAATCTAGAAAAACCACCCCTGAAGTTTTGCCAAGCGCTGATGTAGATATATCCAAGCTAGCTTTAAAAGAGCTAGCTCCAGCAGCAGAAGGGACTTGTGTGGGTTAGTTTATAATGCCATCTGGCACTTCGATCGTGTGGACACAGGGATCGATGACACATCTGTATGAACAGATCTCATCATGCAATTAGCTGTCAGGAATGCAAACTTAAAATCAGGGACTAGTGTGGCATACTATAAGCAGCAGCAATCTCTGCCTGTGCTGTTATTACACCTGCCCAGCTGCAAACATAGTGGGGCAGATCTCAGGGGAATGAGGTAACTTTGCCATCGTTTCCAAATGTATTGCACGTGTTCTTTGTGGCAGTGGCTGTGCCATTCATTCTCCCTTCTTCCCTTGTTGCTGTATCTGTTCCTGCTCCTTCCTTCCAAAACTTGGATGCATCTTGCTGCAAGCTGGGAAAAACCCCTTAGATTATTCTAATGCCCCCAGAGCATTTTGCATTTAAGTGGTTTTTTAAAAAAAAAAAAAAAAAAAAAAAAGCTATGAAAATGCGAATAAATCTAAGATGATGTTTTGTAGCCATGGCATAATGGATTTCATGTTCAGAATGTTTGTAACTAGCAAATTTTGATTTTATTAAATTTTTAAAAATCATGTTCTTCTCCCCCTCCCCCCCCCCCCAACAAGTAGTTTCATTCAGGACAAATTCTTCAGTTTACTGTGTCACATTATTTTTACACTCCTTTGCTGTCTGCCAAGGCTAGAAACTGACCCACGAGTTCTAGCAATGGTAGCATATTCAGTGATAGGTAGTTTGTACTTTAGTCTCCTCTCTGGGGAGGACCTAATATAGACCAGGCCTTTGGCTCCTGAGTGCCTAAGTCACTCACAAAAATAGTGATTCCTGTGCCTGAATTGTTTAGGCTTGTCTGGTGATTGCACCAGTGCCTCTTTAATATTTGATGCTTGTCTGTGTTGTTTCTGGAATATGAGGGTGAAAAGAGAGGAATGGGCACAGGCAAGGAAGGTGTGGTACAAATGGGGAAAATGAGTGGAATAGAAACACAGCTGAAATCTTTGGGAAACTCTTCCTTCTGATAACCAGTTTAAACTTGGCATGACAGCTTGACTGTAGCTTATATGTAAATATTGCCTAGTTTATATAGGTGAGTGTATTTCTGTGAATATCTATATATAAACATGTACATGCTTGCTTATTTGGCAGTCTTTACAAAACGTCCTACGTGTGGAAATCTTTCCTTATGTTTTTAATAGTTTTACTACGTTTTTGTTCATTTTCAACAGCTTAATTATATGCCTCCAGACCGTTCAGTAGATTTTGATTTTACTAAGAGAGGGCTACTAGTGTTTGCTGACAAATCAGTTGCTAATGGGAGCTTGTGTACACCTTGTAATTCACCTGAACCCGGACCATCTACTTTCATTCCAAACCTAGGAGTTAATGAATTTAACACAATCATCCAACAGATGGCAAAGGTAAGGCTCTCAAGTTCAGCACACAAAACTTATTTCCCTCTAATGTCAGACTTTTCCATGTGTGCCTTTGGAGTACATTGCCAAACACGCTCTTCTGTTGTGTATCTGAGAATGCGGTGCCTCCTAGTCAGTAAGAATTTAGAGCTGCTGAGGATAACTTTTCCCTGTGCAAGATACCATCAAAAATGGAAAGTCTTTTCTTTGCCATTTTTTTTATTCTCTATCAAACACACCAACATAGAAAAGAAATTTCCGTTTCCAGAGAACATTTTTGGCATTTGCTGACACTTAATTGAAAATGGACATTTTCTGCAGCAACTTGTTTGAATGGAAAAAGGCTTTTTTCATCAAGTACATTTTGAATTGGAAACTTACCAGCTTTCTTGATATATGAACAGTGCAAACAATTAAAAGAACCRGTGTTTAATATTTTATTTAACTCTTCATTTAATTTTTCTTAACTTTGCCAGACAGATGCTGATTTCGTTAACATGTGATGTAGCATGTACCAGATGCTTTTGGAGAGTTACACAGGTGCAGACATTCACCCATGCGGGATTGGCATTTATACCATGAATATATTGTTCTGTGTTACTTTGAACCATTAATTTAATTGGTTAGTCGTGCCTTTCTATATTAAGTAACTGTTGCTAATTGACTACCTTAATGTAGCTGTAATATTTTGAGCATAACTCTTCTCATTAGTGTGTCATTAACTAATCCAATAAAAGATCTAGCGGTAAAGACTGCACATTATTTTGGATAAAACAGCTGTAATATAAGTGCTTTCTCTAAGTAATACTTCCCAGTAAACAACCCCAGAAATTTTGTATTAGAACTGAAAAGGTAGCTAGAAAAGCAAACATTTTTAGCATCAAGTATGAAATGGTAGGGAGGGGAAGAAAATTATTTTCTTTATTTAAAAGCTGCAGTCTTTTGAACACAAATCTAAAAAAGGTTTGCATTAAAAGCAAAAGGAGCCAAAGACAAGTAATTTAGTTTAGCTGTGCAGTATTTCCAGAAATCCCAAATATATTGCTCTAGACAGCACTTCATTCATAGTTTTCATCCAGTTTGGAATTCATCTCATAATGTGAATGAAGTGTGAAAGCAGCTCTTAAATTCCCTGAGGTTTCAGAACCTCAGAGTGCTTGCATATCCAATACTCTGTTATATTAAAAATAATAAATGGAGGAGCTTTTATAGAAATAACATATTCAGTATTTTGTCTTTGTTTAGTCGTAGGAGGAGAATAATTCTCGTGATGTTCATAAATTTTAAACTAGCTCATTCTACTGCATTAAAAATCAGTATTTTTTTTTTCTTTTTTACTAGGGTAGACAAATAGAATCAATAAAGATAGATAAGCCTTCTGTTGGAGGTCTTGGATTTAGTGTGGTCGCCCTTAAAAACCACAGCTCGGGAGAAGTTGGTATCTTTGTCAAAGAAGTCCAGCCAGGAGGCATAGCTGACAGGTGAGATTTTTAGAGTTGTATCTTAAATCTGCAGTATTTCTATGAAGACGTAAGCCATGATTTTCACTGAAAACCTCATCAGACATCTTTGTCTGAGTTATCAGATGGGATATTTTGTGGGAGGTAGCCTGAATTCTGGCTATTCAAATAAGTGAACTCATGTGCCAGGGACCAGATTTTCAGATGAGTTTTAAATATCCTAGCCTTTCATAAATGGATTTTCCAGGAATTGCTCAAGAGAATCTTGAGCAGTGATTATAAAACAAAGAAAACTCACAAAAGAATACAAGGAAAATAAAATTAGCCTCTATTTGAATTGTTATCCATTGTATCCCTGGAAGATATTTTTTCCCTTTGTTTGTTTATTTGTGTGCGTATGACAATGCTTTTATTTATAGTTGATTTTACTGTTTTTCCTGTGTAAATTTAGATCCAATCCTCCTGACAGATCCCTGCACAGATGTCATCATAGAATCAAGGCTTCAGGCAGTCTTCCCCCGTATTGTCTGTGGGTTTTTGCCCAACAACAAAAGGCAGAGCAATCCTTTAAAAATAAAATGTGATTGTAAAACCACAAGAGTTGGCATGAGACAAATACAGTGCTTGGAATTATGTTTAAAGAAAATGTGTCTAGATTTCAAGTCACTGGTGTCACTTTTTAAATAACACATGTCAGGAAGTGCCAACACAGGATGACAAAAAGAGTGGGGAGAGGTTGGAATGATAATGGCTATGGGCCCACAGAGAACACACCATAGAGCACTTAAAGAAAAGCGTATTAGGCTCTTTCAAAGTGGAGACAGATGGACTGATCCGGATGTCAGAGGAGGGTGAATATCTCACGTTAGGATTTGATGACCTGCTGCTTGCTTTCTTTGATGAGGGAATCTAAAATATGGTTAGTGCCTGTGAAAAGAGATTTCAGGGAAAGATCTTAAATATTGCATGATAAAAATGAAGTTTAAAATGTGTTAGTTAAGACATGCAGTTACATTGTTTTGGGTTTTTATAAATTTCCTCAGTATGCTTCAAGTTTTCCTTCTGAGACAAGATCTCCTGGAGACTTTTTTTTGGATTCCTACAGAGCTTTGAAGGCAGTGTCTGTCTAAGTAACAGTTTGGTCTCGTGCTCAGAATGAATATTTAACAAAGCAGATGAATGATCGTTTCACTCTTGTCACAAATCTAAATTCATTGCTAGGGTGAATTAACCATGAGATTTATACTATTACAGTGTACTATTTATGATATATGTATAATGTAAGTTGAGCTGTCTATTGCCTGAAGAAAGTTTGATGTTGGAAGTTCGATATTGTAAATTCTTTTGAGTACAATATAAATATCTTTATGTTAAATAATGATACAAAACAATATCATAGCCTGAGTTTTGGGTACTTGGAGATGTCACATAGTGCAGACAGTAGAAAAAGAATAGTTCCTTGTTCATTATATAACTGCAAAACTGGAGTTTTCTGTCCTGTAACTCAACATAATCAAGAAAGAATGAGGGAATTTCATTGAATTTTGAATAGAAGCAAAGGAAGAAATCTATCAAACTAGTATATCATGGCAGTGTTGCAACAAAATTTGATTTGGTTGGTCTGTTCAAGACAATGTGAACGGCATGTAATTTTTCTGTTGGCGAAGACAGTCTATTAAGCAGATACTGCTTTATATAAATCATTTAACCTTTCATAACTGTGTATTTTGCATGATCGTATTTAGATTACACTAGCCTGTTATGAAGTTACTGTGCTGCATTTTAAAATTTCTTTTAAYGTTTTGCTAAGGGATCAAAGACTAAAGGAAAATGACCACATACTGGCCATTAATTGCACCCCATTGGATCAGAACATTTCCCATCAGCACGCTATTGCGCTCCTCCAACAATCCACAGGATCTTTACATCTGGTTGTTGCTAGGGAGCCAGTTCAAGGAAACAGCAGAACTTCGGCTGTCTTACCAAGTGATATAAATCCACCTGAGACTGTAAGTTGTAAGACTGTCAAAATCAGATTTTGAACTAGCATGGGCTTTTTAATAGTTGTAACTGTTTGTGTTAGCTAGCTTTACCTATTTTTTTATTTTTTAATCAGGTTTTATATGCAATGGCATTTGATTGAGACTGATCATGCAGTTAAGTAGAATGTTTCCATTGCAAAGCTGCATGAAGGTGTTATAAAATAGATCCTGGGTCTTTATGGGCTAGCAGAAGCTTTAGTAGATCAACATATTTTTAGCAGCAGGGTCTGCGATTTACAAGTATATCCAGCTGAAACCTTGTGCTCAGCAATTAAAGATGTTGCTCTGATTGCATCTTAAAAGAGGGTAAACATAGCCTATCTTGAGCACTGCTTGAAATATCCCAAGCCATTAAAACTTGAATTGCTCAAAACAGAAAGCCTTTTTTTTTTTTTTTTTTTAATCTATTAAGGGAACTTCTGAGTTCCTGTTTGTCTTTTTTATTTTTTTAATCTGTAAATTTCATTGATTGTGAACACTTTAATTTTCTTGAACAGGAGAGGTTGTCGGTTGGAGGTGTAATAAACTAGGGCTGAATTGCATCTGTGTTCAAATCGTATGGTCCAGGTGGCTTCTCTGAATTTCGTTGAACTACACACCTAAATACAGGGCTTGCAATATTGGAATCTTAATTTATTATACAAGTAGATTTCAATGAAAATCTGGTTAAGAGTACTGCTTTTCCTTATTCTCGGTAATTATTTCCCTCATGATTATTACAGAGCTAGTGAAATCTGAAGGTTTTAGTGGATAATCAATATTGTTTATTGCACTGAAAATTTTAAAGAATTAAACTTTAACTGCCTTTTCATTGAAAGATCTGCACAGAACAGACTAACAAAATAAAATACAAATATATATCTCTACAGGGGGTCTTTAAACTTCTTTTATGATATTTAACTGGCTTTGGCAAAGATTTTTCAGTATGCTAATAAATCCTTTATTCACAGAAGACTTAAATCTGCCTACTTTGCTCCATTTTGGTTTCTATGAGATATTAATCTGACAGAAACATTGGCTGCGTTTGGGTTGCTTAACAGCTTTGTTATTTTGAGATTGTCTTGTAGAACACAAGGTCATGATACAGTGTAGCTTGGAAACATGCTTCCAATTCAGTATGGCAAAACTTTATATTGTGCTGTTAATTCAGCATGTACTAGTGTTTAGAGTATGTAGGGTATTTAGAGGATAAGTGAAATAACAGAAATAAGAAGCTGGGCAAGAGTAAATGAAAACTAGGCCAATGCGAGCTTCTTTCCTCTCTCTTTCTCTCTCTCTCTCTCTCTCTCTCTCTTTTTTCCCCTCCGTTTGCAGTATTCCTGATTTATGAGAAGCTAAAAGGATAGTTTTCATTTTGGCAAGAAAATCTTAAAATTGCTTTTTCTTAGTGTCCTGTTATGAAAGTAAAGGACAAAATGTATGGTTAAAAACAGATGAGAAATCCCATTGAGTTTTTATTAGGAAATGAAGCTGACTGACCAAACTCTAGTATATCTCCAATATGTGGGGCAGAGAGAGAAAATTGTTTTGATTAATTCCCATCGTTGCCACTGCATGCAAAACTGGGAAACGTTAAAGATCAATTGAAATTAAAACCTTCTTTTTTTAAATTAATTGCAGATTCATTGGGGCCACATTGAAGATGTTGAGCTGATTAACGATGGTTCCGGATTGGGCTTTGGAATTGTAGGAGGAAAGTCGAATGGTGTGGTTGTAAGAACAATTGTTCCTGGGGGACTGGCAGATCGGGTAATTTCTTGTACTTTGTCGCTTCTTGTTTGATTGCAAAGTATAATTAACTGCTTCTGACAATCTTAAAATAAACTAGTATACTTAAACAAAAGGAAGGTGATAGCATTGAAGTCTGAATGCCAATGTGTACATTATAAATAAATATGTTAAAGGTATGATTGAGGAAAAAGTCAGTACCTAATCTGCATTAAGTTGTTTCTCAGGCATGTTTTGGCTTTTCTAATATTGTAGAACATCCAGAAATTTTGAAATGTTGTCCAAGTTGTTCTAATACTTTCAATACTTTCAACCTTTGGTTAGTCTGGGGGGACAAGTACTCCTATTGGATTGCGTATTCTGTAAAACTTGATACATTTGGCAACAGCTGTAAGGACAAACTCTGGAAACAATTCTCAGACAAGGGAATCTGTGCCTTTGGAGTAGTTGTGTTGCAAGATCCAGACACAAGTTAAAGTCCTATCTTTATACTGGTTTTGGTTTTAAAGCGATTTGGATCTGTGTCTTGCAGTCTGAGCAGTTCAAGGAGATGCTTGGGATCAATACAGAGCCTTCTGTAGTTAGTGGTGTCTTTAGAGTTGCACAAGTACAGTTTGCAACCTTGGTTTGCTTGTCTTCAGAGACCCAGTACTGCGTGTTGCCACATCTCAGGAGTAGAACATATGAATAGCAAACAGATTTTGGATTTTTATTGTGAGTTTGGTCACGACGTGGTGGTATTTGAGGTCTGGAACCCTAGGTATGCAAACAAGATCTGGTAACATGCAGAAAGAGGCAGCCTAGGGTAGGTTTTTAGTATGGAACAGAAATGAAAACTGGAGATTCGAAGAGCTTTATTGGAAAATGTTAGCTTTTGCTTGACTGCCTTTCTCTGAACCTGTCATGTATAAGTAAGTGTCTCTTAATTATTGTGTAACACCTGTTTTGCTGTAAGGAATGAAGTGTTCTGGCCACAAACGATGCCTGTGAGTTAAGAACTCGCACATTATTCTCAGCTGAATGAGAGATCATTAAAAACATGAAATAATGAACACACACACACACACACACACACACACACACACGCACACACACACACCTTAAAAGCTGGATGAGTTTGTAAATGAGTTTGGGTTAGTCTTAGGAATAACACCAGTAAGATTGCTGTGTAAATCAGTGTGCCTAAGATGGTGGAGCTGTGCTGATCAATACGAGCTGAAGAACTGGTTCCATGAATGCTTGCTTATAATAGAAATAATGATGTATGAATCTTAAACTGTTTTATTTACATGATAATTGTGTGTGTATGGAGTCTTGTTACCTTCAGTGGAATTACTCTCTTGAGTAGCAGCTAGTCACATGAGAAAAAAATTGCAAAGTTAATACACAAGTATTAGGAGATTCCCTGAGGAGTCTGAAATCAACATGCTGTGCTTCGTATTCTGACCCCTATTCTATGAGGACTGTTGTATGAAACAGCAGAACCTAACAGACTATGAGATTATAAAGCATTGATGRTCTCCCCCTTCCCCCTTCAATGAGAAACATAAACACTTGATTAGGAACAGTACTATTCAATCTGCTTATCTTGCTTCATTTTAAAAAAGTTGATGCACCAGTGTTAACTACTTTAGAAAAAAAATGTGCTTAATTGTTCGAACACCTACTTGAATTATTTATGTTGCAGTGCTGATTAATTATATGGTATTCTTATGCATTGGGTGACCTGGCCATGAAAATGCCTGTATGCAGTTTCAATTTTGTAATGTGAAAGAGCTGTTTTATTTACAGACTGGAAACATTTTTTTTGCACTTGTGTTTGAAGGATGGGCGGCTCCAGACAGGAGATCACATCTTACAGATCGGTGGGACGAATGTTCAAGGAATGACCAGTGAACAGGTTGCCCAAGTGCTGAGAAACTGTGGAAACTCTGTTAGGATGACAGTTGCAAGAAACCCAAAGTATGAAATTACAGAGACTCCACCAGCTCCTGTGAGCTGGCCAGTTAGTACATTACCTTCCTTTCAAAATGGGAATGTAAGTATTTGATGTTTATTTTTGACATTTTAAGTATGTTTGTGGCTTGTAGGAGGTGGAGAACAGAGTGTTCATGAGACCTGAAGTGCTTCTCCTCATCTGAGTTTCCAGAACCATTTATATGTTTTTAAGTGGCCATTATTTTATCCCTGCCTTCTATAATTTTTCCCTTTCTCTGGTGTGCTATAAATACCTATAATCTTGGGGTCAGAATGACCAGCCTTACAGAATTTATTTCAAAGTGAGTGATTTAATTACCAAGACCATAAACATTATCAATAAATGGCACTCTTAGTTCTCCTTCATAGCTCATTACATTTTTGCTAATCAATCACTTGTAAGTGGATTTAAAACTTGAATGTGAATTTCTCTAGTCTAAAATCTAGTGCTGTGGCCAAAGCAGAATTATTCAGCACAATCATCTTTTTATGAAACATAAGTGTAATGTTTTCATAGTCTACGGTACTGTCTGTGATAGGAAATATATCTACAAATTTTGAAACTTGTTTTAGCAAATCTTATCATGGTCATATCAAAGTCTCTTGTTTTTGAAGTCATTCTTTTCAGTTTTGAGTAATTAAAATCAACAAATGCTACACTAAGTGTACAGTAGGTCTTGAAACATAAACAAAGCTGTGCTTGTGCACCATCTGCTACTACTGTGCTGCTTAGATTTAGGTGTAGAATCCGAGTAGCCTTTTCTTTCTTGTCTAGTTTCTTGAATGTAACTTACAAGTGAAGAGCTGTTTTTTTTTAAAGCACCAGTTTTAAAGGTGAGGCTAGCAGTCATATTGATTCGTATTTGCATTCTTGCTTGTTGGGCCATCTCTGCAAAGGCAGCCATTAGCATTTGGAAGGAGAAAAGTTGTACATCTTTCTGGAATGGCTACTGTAAGTGAAGCCAAGAGACAGTGAAGTATTGTGGGTCTTTCACAAGCTCTTCTTCCAAGAAGAGAAGTTGCTGTAGTGGCAGAGAGATGGAGAAATGGGTAAGCCACATACTTTAAAGTGAGATTCTTAAAAGTGAGCCCATCTTATTTAATACTCTCAGGGGAGGGGGGAGGGCATTCCTACAAAATCAACATAGTTATTAAGCACTTTATCTCTGGCTACATCTTATTTCCGAAGACTTGTTTTTGGAAAAAATAACATGGTTCTGATTGCCGTCTCCTCTACAAAATGTTATTTTTCTCTCTTTCCTGCTTCAAAGACTGATCTGACTTGTTTAGCAGTTTGTCATTGAACAACCCTGAGCCTTATAGATTCTGCAGCCTTTCTACAATGTTATTTCTGAGTATCTTTTCAGTGTCCTCCTTATTCCTGGTATGCAATTTGAAAAAAAAAAATCTATTTGTATAACTGCATCTGTTTCTTTCTGAATGTCATCTATTGCTTTCTGGACTGATGGAGCCTGCACATTTACATTTGAAGAAATCCCTCTTTCTGCTGTGATGATAGATTTGCTGAAGTCAAGAGTGATGGCCAATCTGAATGTATTTATTAGTTTATTTATGATTTTCTTGCTCCATCTTTCAGTTTGTGTCTGATTCACAACAGAGCTTTCTTCTTGTGATATAATATTTCCCTCTAATTTCTGAGTAGTCTCACTAGTTGTAAGCTTTGGAGTATCAAAATTTTTTTCCTTTTTTCTGTTTTTTTCCCTTCTCTTAGGATTATTTTACAAATCATCAGAAATGCATTTTTGATTTTTTTGTCATTTTTCTCTATGTATACGCACAAGAAAACAGACATACTATTTGTACTCTGCAAGATATTGTCTGCAGTATTAGCAGCCTGCTTGTCCTGGCTGTATTTAGGACTCTGTACCATGATATTTCCAGGCTCCACTTACAATATCTTTGTATTCTGCCAGTAACATTCCTCGGGGAGTATTTCTGCAGAGCTAGAGCAGTGGTGGTGAAGAACTTCTGACTGCCAGAATAGCAGGACTCTTGAGACTGTAGTTCCATTTCAGATGTCACTAAGGGCTTGGCTGCTGTTTTGATTCCCTCTCCTAAAGATAAGTGACAGAGCACAAAAACTGTCTTCCTCCCCATCAGCATCTTATGGAGTGAGAGAGTTGAAAMGCACTTAAGCAGCTGACTCGCAGAGGGAGATGTGATAACAAAGGAGATAGCTGTCTGCTGGTTTCTCTTTCAGCTAAGGGTGAAATAGGCACAACCATAGCTTTGCCTTGCTTTTGATGTAGGTTCCTCCATAGGCGATGCTTGGCTGGCATTTGATTTAGTTTTTCTTTTGTCTTCCCTTGTGCTATCTTCTCAAGAAACCTTTTCCTTTTCCCAGCTCCGTGTTAATTTTATTAGCAGTGACACTAGCCCTCTTGACTTCATTACCTTCAACAGACCTTACTTTGATCGTGTGCTTGTTTTTGATCTAACTGGTATAAGCAGATAGATTATTGAAAATGAACAACTTCATGTATTTTAATTTATCCCTTGATATCCCACTGTTTGGGAGTATATGCGCTCGCTCATTTTTCTGTTCTCTATTAGCAGTGTCTTTGAGGTGGCCTCATCTTGAACTTATCCTGTACTAATTTGTCTTGTACATCTGATTTTTACTTGTCAGACTAGAATTAACTGCACAATGGGACATAATGAAGCCAACTTTTGGAGGACTTCTTTTCTGTACGCTTCTCCAGAGTAATATCAGTAACAAACTTAGCTGTTGGCTTTTAGGTTTTCTTAGTAATTGGAATAAGCGAAGGGTTCAGAGACCAGAGAACAGGTCATGTCTTTTCCCCCAAGTATTGTTTTTATGAGAAGTCGTTTTATCTGTTCAGTGAAGTGTTTACAGTACAGTATTCTCTCTTTTTCTGTTAGGCCTTAAAAATAATTTTCATTTAGTGCAAACTAATGCATCTTTGGCTTTGCGTTGCCTTTGAYATTCCAGTGGCTTCCAGTGCTCTTTGCAGTTTGATGGAGTTAAACTCAGAATAGAATTGTATCAAACTTCATAAGCTCATGTGCATAAAATTACTACCTTAATGTAGAGTTTCGAGTTTGGTGTCTAGCATAAAGGCATAAAATACACTTAAGCATCTACATGGTTTCCCATATGTGTTTAGGCAGAGAACTCCTTCTGTAGTAGAGATGTGCCTACTGCGCGTATGTGTGATTTCTTTCATTTCAGGGGATAAAACCTGTTTCACTTATGAGATCATTTTCCTGCTATCCCTCGGTTCCTTAGTAGATGATAACAATGAGAGATAAGCATCTCTTTTTCTGACAGGAATGTATGATATGATGATGCCATGTTTTTGTAACAATTTTTTGCTTCTTAACTGCACAACAGAAGCAACTCAGGCAGGTGGATTCATGACACTGCTTGTGTCATGATGACAGATGAAGGGCAGAGAAGAAATTCTCAGGGCATTCAGGATTTCTGTTGTGTTTTGGGCTAGACTGGGAAGTTTGCTGTTACTAAGTAGCGGTGGAGTCCAAGGAAAAATGGCCCCTGAGCAGTCTAATGAAACCATTTGTTTTCAATAAAATAAAAATTTTATGCCTCTGACAGGTAGGTGAAAAAAGTAATAGCAAAGAATTTCAAAAGCAAGTAATGACTTTAGTGATATTTATTTTCATCAAATGCTGGGTACTTCTCTGTAAATGTGATACCTGCTAAAGTAGGAAAATCAAAATCACTGCTCACTTTTGAAGAGCTTAACCTGCAATTTGCTAATGGTACTGAGAAATTACAGGCTTCTTTGTTTTCTTGTGCTTTATTTATAGGATAATAACGACCTTTTTGAGACCTACGATGTTGAACTTATAAAAAAGAATGGGCAAAGCCTGGGGATAACAATTGTTGGGTATGCTGGCATATGCGATACAGGTGGGTTTTATGTGGTTTTGGAACGTCTAGGACAGGGACTTCTCAAACAGCCTTTATTCACTAACAGGAAAATGGATAGCACTTCCTTGAAGCAGAGTAACCTACAAAATCTGTGGGAAAAGATACTTGGAGAGGTCACTGCAAAGTGAAGTTTGTTTAGCCACAAAATTGTTTAAGAGTTATAATTAGCTTAAAAATTGATTCTCATCAAACTGCTGACTGCGAATTTCACATGTTTAGATCAAAACTGTGCAAGATTTAAAGCTGTAACAGACACTTCCTGCACATACAGATTTCAGTGTAGTCAGATTCCTGTCCTCATAGTTTATTTTTGCCCCATAATACATATAACAATTCACATAATACATTTTAAGAAGACTTTTAAAACAGAGCATCAGATGTCCCCAGATCACATCAATTTTTGAATGGCATCTTCAGTACATAAAAAATAGCTCAACATGCACTTTCATTTATTTAATGAATTGCTGATGTTAGGGTAGAAATGATCAATCAGATTAACCAGTCCGTCTCTCTGCCAGGCAGGCGATACAGAGGATGTTAGCTGTGCCACCTTCACAAGGTGATGTACTTTTTTGTGACAGATGGCTGCTTTGGTGTCTGAATTCTGGGAACAGATTAAAATATCTGTGCTTGCATATGGGAACATGGAATCAGGTTTTTTCTACATTCACTTTAAATTAGAACTATAAACTCATTTTTCAGTTGTTGGTTCCACAGATGATAACTTGTTTAAAATTGACTCTACTGAGTACCTGATTCTGCACAAAGAGGTAGTGTTTTTCCTCTCCTCCCCTTCCTTGTGGAACTTGAGAAAATATTCTGGGAATGGAGAAATCATGATGCAATTGGAGTTGCGTATTCTGCCTTCTTCATTGTCGGAACATTCTCTGGTGCTGCCCCTTGGGATCTCTCAGGCGAGGACAGTGAGCACTGGGAGCAACAGGGGTTGGGGAGGAGTGCATGTGAGGCTGCAAACCCTGCTTTTGCCACTGCACTAGTGGAGGGGCTTTGCTGAGCATGGATCAGGCACATTGGACAGGTGGGTGTATGCCTGTCTGAAGAAGGTTAGTGAGGAGAGGATGGATGATGTGTCAAGATTCACTAAGATTAAAGATCAGCATGTCATATTTATTGTGGAGTGGGAAGGGAAGGATTAATGTTTCAACTGATGATTGTTTTTACTGTGCCTTGTGTTGTGTTTTTTATTTATTTTTTAATTCCCTAGTTCTAATTAAAAGTTAGAATTAATAACCAAACTTAAAATATGACAAAGGACAGCTTTTCTGATTTCCATGTTTCTTTTTTTTATTAAGTTTTAAAGTTCTAAAGCTGTAAGAGGATAGATTGAAGCCTTGATCAAAGTACTTAAGGACATACTTTACTTTTAGCTTAGGTAGTCCTATTGAAATCAAATGCAGCATGGATTTAAGTGATTGTGGTTTAAAGCCTGTGTAAGCACAAGGACAAATCCATGGAAGAAGTGGCCTTCTGTGAGCCACATTAAGGAAAAATTATAGAGGTCAATGTACAGGTGCTGATATCGATGCTGTTCTTTCTATCGGAGATTTTCAGTCGTTCTTAACAGTCAAGCTACATAAGTGGTATGTGCGAATGTCAGTGGTTTGCAGAATCATGACTGTGTAAACTAAAGTCTGTGGGAAAGGCTATAAATAAAAATTTACTGAGAGAAGAAAAGAATTAAGTTAATTTACTATCTTGTTTCTCTCTTTCTTCCTCCCCTTCCCCAACAGAACCTTCAGGGATTTTTGTGAAAAACATAATACCCGGTAGTGCTGCTGACCATAATGGCCAGATTCAGGTTCATGACAAAATTGTTGCTGTAAGTAAAATATTCTGCACATACGTTGCTGTAGAATTAATGCTTCATTACATATATCAGGGTTAAAAAAAACTATATAGTAAAATCTTCTTAAAATTAACTGAACTTTACTTTGCAGAGGGAGGAATTTGGTGATCCATATTTGTTTAGGCACATACTGTAACAGAAAGGAGCCTTGATTTTTTTTTTTTTTTTTGTGGTTAAAATACTACCTTATATTTAAAGAAGTAGTAAATAGTTAGCTATAAAATAGGCAAGCATTTGGACTGAACTGGTCCAGAGTGGAGAGTCTTGGCTTTTGGCCTGAAGTAAAGGTGAGCAGTATCAGCTTTTGTTGAAGTCAATGGGATTTGAGGATAGTTAAGATTTTGCAGGAAGTGGCATATTATTTATGATCCTTAATGAGTGTATAGCATAATGTGGCTACAATCAAAATACTAATAGTCACAATTTGTGTTTAAAAGCCCAAGGTTTAAATGTGGAGAAATTAAAAACCACTGAATAATAGCAAACTGGGTAACGACCAATTTTTGCATTCACAAGACAAACAGGAACGAATTATATACTGTCTTTTCATTTTATGAAATAATCTGCATAGAGATATGATTTTAAATTACTTAAAAGATGTGAGCTCTGCCAGATCTCCCAAAGTCAGTGTCTCCCTTACAAGAGCAAACTCTGATGCAACCTTGTGCTTTCATCTGCGGTTTTGCAGGAGAAGGTCCTACTGGTGCATGATCTAACAGAGAAGTGAATGGTGTGTTTTTGATATAAACTAAAACATCTGAATCTGTTTATGAATAGGCTGTTTAGAGTGGATTATACAGACAGTTATTTTCATAGGTTTGTGTGTAGGCATGTTATGAATGCAATTATGAACTAAACAGACTTTGACTACTTTTTCTGGGAATCTTCATGCATAATACTTTTCAAGCTGCTCTTTGTAAACAAAAAAATTGGCAGGGATGGGGGAGGAATAATTGGTCCATGCTTCCCTTGGATTAGTAAATTCCTGTTTTGTTGTTTCCCCATGAACACAAAATAAATTACTATGATGCTTTATTTTTAAAATGCATTTTGAAAATATTGTCCAATTTGTGAAATGATTTAGTGAAATTCTTTCCCAAATAATACCATTTTTGGGTGAATAACTTCTGCAAAAAACAATCTAGACATTGCTTACCATGAACAGTACAGCATAAGAATGTAATGCAATTGCTATAATGTGACAATTTCTTGTCTTAGGTTGATGGAGTTAATATTCAGGATTATACCAACCAAGAAGTGGTGGAGGCATTGCGTAACACAGGACAGACTGTGCGTCTTACCTTGCTTAGAAACAAACTTTCTTCTGCTACTCTTTCTTCAGAAAGACCATTAGATAGAGGTAATCCTTTTTATCTTTCCAGTGATTTATTTTATCCCCACTCAATTTGCAGTGACCTAATTAAACAGTTAGGACTAGTTCCAGTACCACCCTAGATCTTGTAAGGGCATGCCGTGGAAGATAAGATGCTTAAGAAGGAATGAAAGGAAACAGAAATGAGGGATTCAGGAAGACTGAGAACCAAACTGAGTACGAAACTCATGTAGCAAATGAAAAAGCTATTAATGAGAAGTAGTTATTACTTCATATCTTTTGCAGCATGTATGTCCCGTCCCCTCCCACCCCCGCCACACACACACTTGTTTTCACAGTGCAGCCAACTATTCTAGCCATAGTGTCTCTGGAGCTGCAGGGATTGAAACTAGTATGGACAGAAAGAGTAAGGAAAACTAAGAACAGAAGGATAATCTTCAAAATGGATAGAAACAGAGTCTGTATAAAACAGGTGGATAGAATATTTTGCAGCGTCTCTTCGGAGTCTTTGAATTTTCTTTAAGGTAGTGTCTGTTCTGATGATCTGTCATCATTGCTTGCTTTGGCTTTAGGTTTTGCTCTGTAATGCCTTTTATTCAGGTTCCTCTGAAGCGAAGCTCTTTCTATTAGAGCTATGAACTCTTTCCACTCCCAAAATGCAGTAGTGTGCACAGGTTTGCTGAGGGTGCATTCTGTGACATCATGGAGGCTGCTGCTGAAGATGCTGAACAGTATTAGTCTCTGTACCCTGACCTTCTCTCATAACTCGCTGTCAAGCCAGTGATTAATACTCTTTGACACCAGTGATCTGCTTTTCTCTTTCTTTTTTTTCGGTAGATCATAGACAGTAGCGTCACAACCACATTTGCCAACCCCTTCAGTGCTCTGGAATGAATCCCATCAGCCCTATGGATCTGAATGCCTACAGCTCCTTTACTTAAAGAAGTTGGCTGTTTTTCTCTTTTCAAGGCACACTGGCATGCACAGAGTTCTGGGATTGTTTTCTCTGTGAAGACCATAGGAAAAAGGACATAGAGCACTTGTACCTCATCTGTATTTTCTGTCACTAGGTTGTACCTCCATTCATCAACAGATCCACTTCCCTCTAAGCTTTCTTCTGCTACCTGTGTGCTTCTAGATCTGAATGACATGTGTCACCATTGCTCACATGAATGAACAGCCATGGATAGCTGCCAGCAGATTGGATGAGTGAACCATACTGTCTGTTGGTTCCCAGACCAAACTCATTTATCCTGTGGTATCAGTACTGTTGCATACTGCTTCCTCCCATGCCACTATTGGAAACTATTTAAGTCTATAGGCATGTAATTTTTGACTTGTTTGTCCTGAGCTTACTTGCCAAACTGGATAGTTACTGACTTCATCCCTATGCAGGTAAATGAGAATCTGTAGTCTGGAAAAGGCAGAATACCTGATAGCTGGAAACAGTAGGCAGAAAGATAGGAGATGAAATAGGCATGTATTTCTATCAGTAAGGGCAGCTGGACATAGGGACAAATCACAAAGGAATGGATTGCTTTAGTTTTTAGCTGTCATCCAAATCAAGGTTGGAGGCCTTTCCAGAAGGTATGCTTCAATTCCCCTGCAGATTTTTAGGCTCATCTACAGGACCTTCTGGGTGAAATTCTACAGCTTGTGTTAAAGTCTGCATAGCTTATCCTTATGCTTTGTAATTTCTAAGCTATGTATATGTAATAGAGGATTCTAAATTATGACTGTCAATGAATAACAATTTTGCTATGATTGTGGAAGATCTGTCAGTATTAAAGACAACCTGGAAATGAGAGAAATATAGCAGTTCCTATGTTTCATTCTGTTTTACTTTTCTATCCAAGACTTATAACCAGACATCCTGTGTTATGACTTCTGCATATTCCCAGAAATAGGAAGCCAAAATGGAGATTGTTGAGTAGCTAAGATGTGAGGTTATCAAAGCATGATTTTAGTTGCATGAATGTGAAGGCATATAGGGATTAGTATTTGCACTGGAGGAGTAATTTAAAGACTTAGCAGCAGTACATGTAGCTGGTAGGACTTACAATCGTTATTATAAAGGCTAGAAAAGTGTTGAATGTGCACAGTCCAGTGTCATTTATCTAGCCTTTTTTTTTTCTCTGAATATTGTGGAACTACCTGTGTATAAAATATTTTCTCTTTCTACTGAAGTGAATAATACCTCTATAGTCAAATCTTGATTACTCTTGATTGGGTTATCTTGTGTCACAGACTGCAGATGTTTGCCATGATGCAAAGAGAGCTTTCTCAGGAAGCTGTTACCCAATGCCTAGTGCTGTGCAAATAATGACTTATCAATGCCAGGATCAGTTTGGTCTGGGAAGTAAAGGTGCTTTTGCCTAGCTTGAACGACAGAATCTGTTGGTTGGTCTCAAAGTGTGCTATCTAGAGAGGCCTTACAGATCCCTATTCTTCAGAGAGTCAGCTTAGATCTAACTTTCTTTATGAGACCTTGCCACAGCAGATCTGAACTGCTTTGATATAGATCCACTGCCTCTCCATATGTACTCCAAAACCATTAATTTCAAGAGGAGTTGTTAGGCTAGATCACGTGTATATGAGTGGCTTCCCCTCAATTGTAGTGCCATGCCAATCTCATAATCCTTTTCCTTGGAGCTCTGTGCAGATGGCAAGGATTTCATTGCTGGGAATTAATAGCTCCCAGTCAGACCCATCCTGACTTCTTGTGGAGGCTGTGTGGTAAATATGCACAGCATTTCCCAGTGCATCATGTAGCAAGTGTATTATGGGATTTTTCTATTCTTCTGGATATCCAAGCTCCCTCTGCTCTGACTAATACAGTAAGGTATGTTTTGCATGGACAGCATATCTTGGGATACCGAAATTTAAACACTGCCGGTACTCTTGGTTTACAATCAGATACTGCCCTTGATACTATTTAGTATTGTTGTTCTTATTGGACCTTCACAGAATCATGAAATGGGCATGATTTTAAAATTGAGAAACAAATCATTGGCATTTAATGCAAAGGTAAGCAAATCTCATTGCTTGATTGAACTAATATAGTGAAAAAGCACTTGAAGTTACAAGGTTCTGCAAAAGGTTTTTGCTATTGTAAAACGTGTGTGTGGACCTCTGTTTAAAAAGGTGAAATATGCATTTTCAAATTTTGTTCATACTGGAATATGGTACATATGATTTCACCTTGGAATAGAATTTAATGGCCAAGTTTAAATTCCAAAGACAGGTGCTTATTTTGGACATGGTGATGGACACTTAATTATGATGGTGTTTAAGTGAATACTGCTAATTTAAGGCTCTGACTAAACTCTGGAAATGCTTTTGAAAGTTTTATGTAAAAGGTATGTTTTATAAAATACGTATGCCTTCCCTTTAGGCCCGGTTGTGTGAAATTCTTATTCAAATTGTGTTTCCTGGAGAGGTATTAAATAGTAATTCTGTCCAGGCAAAACCATGCTTAAGCAGTTCTATTACAAAGGCAACATGGTTCAGGATGCAATGTATATGAGGCCTTGCAGACTAGAGGCAGTTAACTTAACAGCTGCATCTGCAAGACTGCAGACTGGGCAAAACTGCTTGTTTTTGCCTTGTGGCAGTATGCAAAACTCAAAGATACAACGATGCTGGCCAGGAACTTAAAGATGATTGGAGAACAACATCCAGCAGTAGAGATGATAGAAGTAATGCATTAATGAAATGTAGTAGAGTACAGCACACATCCGTATAGAGTGAGTTTGTGAAATTAGGAGAAGATTGCAAGAAAAAAGGATTTATCAAATCCAATCAATTTACCATCAAATACAACACATTTGTGATTTATTCTTGATACCTGCTAATAAGAAAGGAAAACTGCATGGAAGTGCAGGCAGAGAGGCTGAAAATTGTTGCTAATGCAAGCTGACCCTGGGACGTTTTCCTTTCTGAGTCCTCACGATTTGCAGATGTAGTATGTATTTCAGGCCATGAGAAACCAAGACTAGAAAGTAAATTCCTATTAGTTGCCATGTAGAAAAAGCTGTTTATGAAAAAGGAGCATTGAAACGAATTGAGTGATACCGCTGGAATTACGTATATCTAATTCAAACCCCTTCCTCCAACATTTCCACAGTTCAGAGGAAGTTATAAGCAAAAATCTCAAAATCTGTCTGAAAGAAGGAAAGGGGACAACTTTGCATGGAAATATGCATCAGCACCTGTTCTGAACAACCATAGATACTGGTAGTGCTTTTTGGAAGTGACAAAGAACACTGTATTCAGCCAACTGAACACAGCTTAGAGTTACTGAACTGCACTTTGAGCTTGATCCTAAGATTTATTACTCTTGGTGAGGCTTAACATCCATATCTGACTGCACAGGGGATTGTGGGTGCTTAGGTCCTATGTGTTCAGGCTGTAACTTCGTAATAGCAGAAGAAACTGTGAAGTGGTTTTGTCCCTGCATATTTCTGCAAGTGGGAAGAGTAGGAAGATCCACTCGTGTTTTGTTTTTCGAACAGCTGAGAAATAAATATAGTGATCAGCTTGTGCTTGATAGCAAGGCTCATGAAGAACACTTCTCAGAAACCTCAATTCAATTTAATTGGAGGAAGAAATCTTAAGATGATTAAAATAAGATGATCTATTTCCAAGACAACTGTGATCTGTACTTGAAAATCACAGATGTATATTTTAAGTGGGATTTCTTTTTGGTTACAAAAATAGTTATCTGAATTGTGGGAATTCTTCAATATTTATATCTCTTTGAGCCTATGGATAGCAGAAACTCTGGTTAGTTCCAGTTGAAATCTCAGGTGTTAGGCTCTGAGGAGTGTGATTTCTCAGTGCAGTTCAGATGGCATTTGACTACCTGGTCTGATAGATGGTGTCTGGAAGAAGTGCAGTGGTTGACTGTGCTGTTGTATAAGGTAATTTAAATCTTTATTTTTTAAGAAGCTGAAAACTTGAATGTTAGGCAATTATGTAATGAGGATTCTTTTGAAAAGCTTGTAAGTTAGTTTTATCTTGCAACCTACAGAGGTTTTAAAAGCCAAGGATGTTAGTCATCCCGTTTGCATTGGCTTTTGCTGGTAGGAAGGTCTGAGCTTCTCCTGGTGTCTTAAAAACCTCCCATTGAGGTATTTTGCTTGCTAGTTTTTGTGCGGCCTGGGAGATTGTGATTTACATTCTGAATTTTAGTATGACACAGCAGCATTACTAAGTGGTCTGTGCCTTGTCTAGACATCTGACAAACTATTACAGTCATTCAGGGGAAAAGCAGTTTTCAGTAATTCTGCCTCCAGTTGCTGCTGCTGTAGCTGCTAGATGGAATTTGCTTTAGAGTTTGATTCTTACCAGTTAAACATTTCTTCGGTGTGGAACTTTATATGTGTGCTGAGCTTCTGGATAAGGTCAAATGCAGGGCAGCCAGTCATTTTATGCTGTCTAGCTCTGTCAAATTGTCTTACATGAATGTAATACTGCCTTGGTTGCATAAGTAAGAAAGCTGAAAAGATATAAATGTCAAGATAGCCAAGTTCCCACGGAAGACTGGTTTAGAACTGGAGCTTATATTAAGGCTCATGTTACTTACTGGCCTAATTAAACTAGACAAGCCTTTGTACCTGCCAAACGTAGAAATAAAGTCTATGGCTGCATTTGTGCTGATGCAGCCCCCTGATATCGACAGTATCTTGTCAGGTGTTTATTTCTTAAGGGGGTTCATTTTGGTAGGAGATGATGCTTCCCTGGAGGGGCAAGCATTTATATAGCTGCAAATTATGAATTTGTGTGAAATTTGTTTTGCAGCCTGAAAGACTGATTTATTTACAGTACTGTATGGTACCGAATTCACAACCTGTCAATGCAAGCATTAGCTCTTCTGCTTTTTAGTTGAATAAATCACACAGTAGCGGTCGTTTTCTTGAAAGTCATTCTGTGATTTGCACTGTTTGGTAGACTCAACTTAATGCAATTTCCTTTCCTTGTAATCCATTATTTACACTGAATTTTATTGAAGTATTTAGAAATAAATGTATTTTTGAATGTACAATGTGCTTGTAAATTTAATATTTGCTTTCATATTTAGGAAGAGTCCCATTCTCTCCAACATACGAGCTGAAATCCAAGTGGGAAAACCTGTTGGGACCTGATTATGAAGTTATGGTATGTTATCCTTTGTTAAAGTACACTGATGTATATTATTTCTTTAAATTGCAGATCTGTGAGCTTAGCGTTACAAGCTGTTTATCAAACAGTTTAGTGTTTGGAACAGATCAGTAACATCAAACTTTGTTTCCCTTAACAGGGAAACAAGGCTGAAATACAGTAATGTTATAATTCTTTTTTTTATTCTGTTTATATAGATGCTATTGTTTAGGTAGGACTAGTGATTTAAGAAAATAAACTTTCCCTTTGCTTATCATAGCAGCCGCTTAAAATATTTGGCATTTTTATTTTGTTTATGATCCATTTGTTTTATTGTGCAGCGGGAAAAAAAAGGCTTGGGATATTACTCCTGTGTTTCTCAAAGAATCTTACAATTTTATTCAAAGAGTGAAAGAATGGTTTTCAAATGTATTGGAAGAAAAGGAAGTAGTTCAAGGTAGCATAACTTTGTGGTGCCAGTTTCTATAATATACTTGTTCATCTCTTACTGAATGATTACCAAGCAAAAGATTGTTTACTTTTTCCAGATACGAATTGTCATGAGTTGACTGAAATTTTAATTCACTACTGCTTTGTAATGCTATATTAACCACTGAGCATAGATAAGACTCCAGCCACATTCTTTCCAAAGTCTTAACAAAATCTCACTGCCCCAAGAAAATACCTTGTTTGTCTTTGCAATACTTGTCCACTTGATTTAGAGACACTTATTTTTACTACTTAGGGTAGCTATCATTCCATTCTCTTGCTGGAAGATTTAAAGTAGCTTTAAGAACTGTCTTGAGAAACTGGCTCTTCTTCTTTCCATTAGCACTCCTTTAAGATCTGAAGTTCATATAAGATTATGTACATGATTCAATAAATCAGCTTTGCTACCCACTTCAGTTGCTTGGTATTCCCATTCTTACATTTCCAGAGTCTGATATTACTTCCCTTAGCATTATCATGCTTCCCACAGAGGATGAAAACCTGCTTAGTTTGTGAAACCGTGCATTTCTAATTCTTCTTTAACTGCTGCCAGTAAAATGGCACAAGTGAAAATATTAATAATTGGCCCTTTTAAATAATAGAAGGAAACTGCCATGGCAGCCCATATTGAAAGCTGTCTTCAGTTCTTGCAGGTCATGTCTTCTGTATGACCTCTAGTCTTGCTTGGCCATGTTCAATAACAACGTTTAGTTTGATTTCAGCCTGTTAGCTCAGTCTGTTTGACACTATCCTCACTCCTGTGTTTGGCTGTGCTGAAACTGGCAGAGCTCCTGAAGGGGACAAACTTGCGTATTTTCTTTAAGGACTTATCTTAGAGGAAATATCTACTGAAGAAGGGATTTAGCATCACCCATGGCTTCTGTGTTTCTGATTCTTTGTGGTACGACCTTTGGGAACAAAACTGAGATCCTGCTGTAAGAGAGAAAGAGACCCCAGTATACTGTATAGGATTTATGACTGTATGGTATGTGTTACCAGGTATCTAACCGTGAACAGACAGCTGAGGAGGTATCACTCATAGATTCATTTAGTTACAACTGAATGGATATGAAATGGATTCTGTCTGTTGGGAAAAGTACCTTAGGGACTGGGAAATAAGACTCTGGAAGCCGTAATAAAAGCTCAGCTGGAAGAAGCTGAGACTTAGTGTTGTTCTGTAGATACTTTCTTTAAACTGGAAAATTCCAAAGGAGCCTGAAGGAAATAGTTACTTAATTTTACAAGGCTGTATCTTTCCAAATCTAACAAGTCTATCAATCATTCCTAACATACTCAATTTCAGTGTCCCAAGCTCCTACCCTAGGCCACAGATTGCCATAGATTTAATCTTACTACATTTAAAATTTGAGTAAATAACCTTTCTAATGTTCCAGATTAAAAAAAAAATCTGTAAAAGAAGAACAGTACAAGAAAATTGGTGATAAAGTTTATAGTCATTATATTCAAAGAGAGAAGTGTCAATAAATCCCTATACACACACAGAGACACACAGACACACACACACCCCTATTGTGCATTCAAATTTAAACTCATTAAACTCGTGCATTTCAAGCCGTATTGGAAACATGCTACAGAAGACAGTTGTTAGTCTAGGTGCTACATGGCTACAATACCTGAAGGAATAACTGAAGCTGTAGTACTTTACTGATTGGCAAATCAGTTGTGTCACACATAATTACGTTTTGTGCTTATACAGGATTATTGAACTTGATTTCAAAATTGGCACTTGGGCTTCAAGAAAAGGGTAACATTGCAGTCTGCTAGTTGTGCATAATTGCACTATTCCTAAATGCAGGTGTTCTGTGTCTGAAAGATTTTTCTAACTTTTGTTTAAAATTATTTTGCATCAATATAACTTTGATTATAAGTAAAATAAACTGTATTTAAACTTTTTTTTGCGAGAATACATCATTCTGATAAAGTCTGTTGTACTGCTATTGAAAAATGTTATGCTGTACAATCTTTAGGTTGTGAATGTGGATATGCCCATTACAGATGATTCAGAGCTCCAGAAGTATTCGAAGGTATGACTTACACGATGTTTTCCTTGATGGTATTTGTTGGCAGATGAGCATGACCTAAAACTCCAGATCTGTACATTTTAGAAATTTGGAGCAATTCCAGTTTTGTGGGTCTATCTTACTCTTCTGAAAGAGGCTGCCAGTGCGCTGCTTGACTTCTGGTCCAGTACCTTTTGAAGCATGGGAAAGTGCACCTGCAAAAATACGCAACTTAGCTGAAGCTTAAGGAAAGGTATAAAGGAGATGCACACATGTAAGCCTCAAACTCTTGAGGTCTTAATTACATTGAAATTCATTTGTAAAATAATCAGTGAAAGCCACCACTGAGTGGAGCAGCATTGCTGCATTCAAGAAATTTCTGCTGAAAAATGGCATAGGCCTGCAGAGGAGGTTGCGGTAACGATGGGGCATTCTATGTGGTAAAATTGATCAGAGCTTAAATTAGTTTGTCTTGTGAAGCTTTCAAGAGACTTTCAAGATATGTGTGTTAGTATCATACAATACTCATTTCTAGAGGTGACAGATTTAAATACCTGTGAGGGATATCTTGGTGAAGAAAGGCCATAAACTCATTATCAGGCATCATTGTGATGGGATGCAGGAGATCAGGTGATTGACTCTTTTTACTGGAATATCCAAAATAAACTGAAGAAGAAGAGGGAGTGTCAATATTTCAACTTAAGTAATAAAAAAGCCAGAAAATATCCAAATTGAATGAGCAGATACTGTTGATCGCCTTCTTCCTCTGTCCCCACATTACTGTCATTCTTCCTGTCTTGTCTGGGTAATACCTTAATCTTATCCTAGTCTTCCTAATATTAGCAGAAAGGCATTGATGGTTGGAGGCTTCCTGGAGAAAAATGTAGGGTTAAGGAGGCCCACTAGAAAATGGCCAGCACAAAATCAATAGAACGCCATGCAGCAGTAAAGATGCTAGTATTGGCAGCTACTTGCAGAAGATGTTTTATGGACATTTTTTCTAGGTGAAAAGTAGTGTTGGTTCTCAAGAAGTGAGAGCGCTGATTTTGTAATGGCATTTTACTGAATTCCTCTGAACCAGTGGTTATGGAATTTCTTTCGGCTTTGTTGAAAACATCTTTTGGGTAGGATAGACTTCAGAGGGTACCTTTCTTCCCTGCATTTTTTCAATATGATTATGTTATTTAAGAGTATAGTGAAAAATGCCTTTTCCCCGAAGGGAAAGATTGTTTTTAATTATACAATCTGTTTGTATGGAGAAATTATGAACATTTGTGCTATAGCACAGATGATGTCGGTGTGAAGACTTAATCATCTCACTATGTGTTTAGTTTAATTGGTGAGCTAATTGTGTTTAGAGTGCAGTATGTAGATATACATATATATTGCTTTCTAGACATACTTATMTTTTGGCAGCTATTACCCATCCACACCTTGAGATTAGGAGTTGAGCTTGACACATTTGATGGACATCATTACATATCATCCATTGCTTCAGATGGTCCAGCCGCAACACTTGGCCTTCTGCAACTGGAGGATGAACTGCTAGAGGTAAAACTTTCCAAAATGAGAACAACTACATTTCCTGTTTGTTCACCCTTCTTAGAAAATGCTTGTGTTGAATTTTAGTTTGGCTGATATACGTATGCAATAGTAGTATTAAAGAGTTGGTGGTGGAAGTGGTTGAAGCAGTGCTTTTGAAGCCAGAGTTCTCTTCTACCGCTGTTTCATTCCTCCTTTACGAACAAAATGGTGAGTTCTTGTGACCTCAAGTGACTTTCGCGTTGGCTTTTGAAATGTTTAACATGAGTATCAAGAGTAATGAGGGAAGAGACAATATTTGTGTATTTGCATCTGTGGTCCTTCAGCTCAGTATTTAGAGCAGTTTGGCATTAGCTTTGGCATTTTATATGGTGGGTAATCTTCCTTAATCTTTCTCACTCGTGAAAAATTTACAACAGTCTTGGAATAATGGTTCCTGTTAAGCATTACAACTTGCTTGTTGAGCGTTGAAAGACAATTTGTGTGCATGAGCTAGTACATCAGTTTGTTTAAATATGTATAAAGAGGTATCGTGGCAGCTTTGAAGTGATCAGAATTGGACCAGACCTGATTGCTCAAGAGGAAAATGCATTTAATAATACTAAAATAATATCTAAATTATATGTGTGTGTGTGTATACATACACATAAAAAATATTAAAAACTGCAAGAAAAAAGGTTATTCACTTTCTGTTGAACTCCTACTCTTGGTAGCGTATTTTGAATATGAACCTCTTCTAGTGTATGCAAAGAATTTAATAGACATTGGGAACAGAATCAGGCCTTCTGAAAGATTAATTTATGTTAGCATTACAGCTCTCTTGCCTTTACTTGTTGTTTACCCTTTAGCATCAAAAATTCATACTCATATTAGTAAGACCTAAAACATTGTCTTCAGTTATTGCTTAATGGAGGAAATTTTGGTTCCTAAAGGAAGGGATTAATAGAATGCTGAAAGTGTTGTTTAAATTCTTTGGCCACTAAACAAAAACTTGTATACAAAAAGCAATAAAGCAGTGCTACAGAGTAAAGTAGGAAAATTTAATTGTGTATTTTTAACAGTTTTACTTATTACTGAGCAAGTTCACAGATATGTCCAAATCTAGTGAGCATAAACTTTTTTCTACTTTGTAGCTGAAAAAAACCCCAACAGCAACAACAAAATAAAAATGTGCTCCAGGGCTAAAGCTATATATGCCAGATTTGAGCCCAGAGTGTGTTTTTGCAGCCAAGTTATAAATCCCCTTAAGTAGGGGGTTTGCAGTGGAAAAAGTGACAACTTGTTCCTAAAACAGGCAGCTATACCTGGTCCTGATACAGTTGGGATTAAAATGTGATCAGTAGTGAATTTTCTTTGTTTGTTTCTGATACAGAGTGAGGTTAAATATTGATTTGTTTTTTGATGAGATGTTTGCATTATGACAGAAAGCGTGGAATTTTCATATTTCCTAATTTTAATTAATTTCATTGGGCCTTCTTTTTGAAAGAGTAAATTGCTTCCTTGTGTCCCTCTCAGTTTGTTATAAAATTGACATTTTTTTTACTCTTTACTTATACTTTTTTAATTTTTGTTATAAAATTGCTAACATAGCAACTATCTTGGGTGGTGTGGTAGTGGAGCAGGGTGTTTGGCACCTTACCTGTTTGGGGGCTGGTCTCTGGCAGCAGTGAGAAGGGAAGCGGGAGTCCCCCGGGCTGCTGCGGAGGGCCCAGGAGCTCCGCTCCAGCCATCGCGGCACACTAAGAAAAGCTGGTAACTTTCCACTCGGCCGCCACTCTCAATGCATTAAAAAATCCTTACGCGTAGATACTTCTCCTTAAATAATTAACTAATGGATTAGCCTGATAGCTCAGCAGTTGCTGTAATTCTTACAGGAAAAAAACACGGCAGTTCACTTTGCTGTGTTGGAGGCTGGTTACTCCTCCCTGAATTTTTCTCCTCAAGTGGGATGTAGTGTGAGAGGAACTCTGTGTTTCTTTGCAGTAGAGGATGTATTTATGCTATAGAAAGCACAAAGAAAAGACAGAAAAAACAGAGGTGATCTGAAAGGAAATGATGTATATGAAGTGAGGTTGCTATGTAGTTTCACACAAGATAGTCCGTCTGCAGAATAGGGGGATTTGGGAAGAGCATGGATCGGCTCTGCCTTAAGCACTTCTGTGCGCAGAAGTAACTGCTGTATTTTCTAGGATCAAATGTACATCAGCATTTTAGCTTGGATCTGGAGTGAAGTTTTGAAGAGAATCTCCAGCTATCTCCACTTACTGTGCTTTGGTTCATGCTGGGGAGCAGTAGGAGTGTGTGAACTGGATTCCCAAACCAGTGGTTGCTCTCCAACCGCCAAAGGCATTTGGTATAAGAATAGGATAGCAATACTCTCAGAGGAATCCCTGAAACATGAGTAGCATGGGAATTGAGTCCTCCGCACCAACTGAGTTAAATCTCTGCTCTTTTTGGGCTGCTCTACTTGTCAACGTAGATGATGTTCACACCTATGACACCTATTGAAATTCTGCTTTCCTTGTATTTAAAGATACTGTTACAGTGCAAGCAGGTGTAACCTTATGATATTGCAAATTATAGAAGAGGATAAATCATTGTAGTTCTATCTTCCTTAAGAAGTGTAACTACAATGTCCCATTTTTAAAGTAGCATTGGTATCATTTTTTAAAAAAAGGTCTGTAGTTTATAAGATCCATTAACAATTGCTTTGTGGTCTTCTGCTGTCACTCAGTAGTTAAAKCTTATGAGATTGTAAGCTTTCTCTTGTCAGGATTTTTTGATGAATTGCTTACTGTAATTGGTTTGGTTTTTATTATATAAACATTCTTGCGTGTTTTCTATAGGATCTATTTCAGTTTCAACCATTTTGTTATATTTTAAACCTCTGACAGAGTTATGCTAAGTTTTACTTCATGTTTTTGATTAGGACTCAAAATCTGTGTTTTCTTAAGCAGTTTGGTAAATTGATTTTTTTTTTTTTTTTAATGCTAACGCATAAACCTAATGCTAAAAATTCAAAGCAAAGAAGCATATGAGTAAAATAAAAATGCTAGGAAAGATTTGGACTAGGAAAAGTAGGGAGCAGAAAATGAGGGCACACTGAAGACGCAGAGATACAATGGAGCAATAGCACAAGATCTTGTGCAGACGAAGGTTAAGTCTTACGGTAATGAATGCCAACTCCAGGTTGCATATGTTAATGAAACTGTGCAAGCTTTGCTGGAATCCTTAGGTAAAACTAGACTTTCACATGCTGTTGGGAAAAGACAGTTATTTCTCTTTTTGTAATGGCTGAAGTAAACAAAATGATAATTGGAGAATCTGGTTGAAACCCTTTTAAATATCTTAGTCTAGGTGGATGTTTTCTCTTCTGTGTAGGTAAATGGAGTTCAGCTGTATGGAAAATCCCGCCGCGAGGCAGTCACTTTTCTGAAAGAAGTGCCACCTCCATTCACACTGGTTTGCTGCCGGCGCCTTTTTGATGATGGCAATGAGTCTCTTGTTGATGAACCGAGTGCGAGGGTTTTGCCTCCAGAACAAAAGGTAGGTGCCTCATCTAATTCCCTTGGGTAGAAGGACACTAACCTATTGAAAAARTGAGTGTTATTTCTGAGATAGTGATTTATTTTTCTGAAGATAGTTTTTGTTTTCCTTTTGTTGTTTGATCCAGACCCSTTTTCAGTCTGAAAACAACACTTCCTAAAATATGTTTATGTAGTTTTGTGAGGTGGTTTTATATTCAATTGTCATATAAATCTGCCTTTGCCGTTCACTGTGGGCTCCTAAGGGACTGCCAGTGTTTTCAGTGAAAGATACTTCATATTTGGAGCAGTACAACTCTTGCTGMGGTTTATGCAGGTTGGTCATGAGAAACTTCCCTGTACTATAAATACAAAGTAGGTAAATCACTGAGCTAACATGCTGACTGTGTACGTCCTATTCATCATTCTTGTACTTAATAGGTGAGTGAGAGCTTTGAATTATGCTAAATCACGTCTTTGCCACCATTAGCTGATTACTTCCATGTTCTGAATAAAGTTTTTCTGCAGAACTGGAAAAATAGGAAACTTCATGTTCCTCTCCATTGTGGAAACTGTAAAGTCTCAAACTAAAGCTTGTCTCGTGTAATGGTTGTTCCTGTTTATAAAACATATTTATGCCTTGGCTTCTTGTCTTTTCTGATTCAGCACTCTCTAAGGTGGGATTTCTAGGAAGACAGTTAAAGAAGAAATATCGGTGTTTTGTGGAAGAGTAGAGTTCAGGGAGTACACCACTCTTTTTTATAAAAAAGGCTCTTTCTATTACAAGAGAGCTTGTCCGTCCCCCCCCCCTTTTTTTTTTGGTGTTGCATTTTGCTGAACATTTTCCRTGTGCATCCTGTCAGTGGCAAATATTTGCCATAAAGTGAGCCTGACTGAATGAACGGAGTTCTCCTCCTTAGAGCCATCTCACAATATTTTTGCTTGCTTTTGACAGAGTAACAAGGAAAAGCATGTGGAAGAAAAAAATTTCTTCCTTTTGCCTCATGACAGTGGTCTGCGCAAGAGGCATATTTGTCCAAAGAACTGGAGTTTAATCAATGTGCAGTTAGTAGTACAAGATTTTAAGGCTTTTCTGGTGACATCTTACATTCACATTTTGTAAAGATTGTACTGATGAAAGAGCAGTAAAGCTAAAACATGCGTTTTAAGTTAAACAACAAAAGATGCCTTTTTTGGCAGATATGTTTATGAAGCTGGCCTCACCCAGGGGAATTGGGTAACTATACCTCTTTYACAATTTTTTTGTTAAGGCATAAATGTAAGAAAATGCGTTTTCAAACTAGATGTTATTTGTATAGTTACAATATAGGAAACTTTTTTTTACCCACATATATAAGGCCACAAGTATCAGATGATATCTCTAATGTCTGATCTTTTTATAAGCTGTCTGTGACTGGTTAAATCTTTTATGCTAAGAAATTTATTTTTCCTTTATGCATCTAATGGGACAGCTGAAATTCATCAACATGTACAGGTTAGTAATGTTGTAACAATTAACTAATACATGGGTATTTGTATGCCAGATTGGGCCCCAGTGCTCAAAACAGGTAGGCATAATCCCCAAGGAAATATCCAAGGCAGGAAGCCAGGGAAGGTACCAGTATCTAAAATTGGACCCATAATGTTCAATTAAGTTGTAATTCCATAAAAGATCATATTTTAGGGCATACATGAACCATTAAGAATCAAAATATTGACTAAATGGTGCTTGTAAAGAACTGAAAGCACTTTATTTGAACTAGAACTTTTGTTTTTCAGGTGAAACCTGAAGAAGGCATTAATCCTGAGGAGGAAGAAGGGGAATTAGCATTATGGTCCCCTGATGTGAAGGTTATTGAACTGGAGAAAGACAAAAATGGTTTGGGATTCAGCATTTTAGACTATCAGGTATCTTTTCCATATCACTAAATATGAAAAATCCTTTTGATCCTTTGTTTTGTATGATGCCTTAAAGTGTTCTATGATATTGTTGACTACTAGGTAATAAGCCTGGCAATTGGACCTAAAAACTCTGTAGAGAAAAGTAATTTAATTTGAGTYCAACTCTATAAAGAATAGTGTAGAGCTTGTTCTAACCTAGTATGATTGTTACACGTGATAGTGGAAAAAAAAGTAAAAAAACTCCAACTCTGAGTTTAAAGGCTGAATGGTGAAGGAGGTTGAGTTTTGCTTTATTTTCATTTAACTTGGAATAACTTCTTAACAATGAGAATATTTTCTTATGTATTGCAATATAATTTAGTATTTAAAATTTAATGAGTCTTCGCTGTCTTCTGACTGCCCCCAAATCACCTTTTGTTTATGAACAGTATAGACCCATGCTGGTCTGCGAACTGTGGTCCCATTTAAGTCAAGGAAAGACAGTCTTCTGCAGGGTTTGAATCAAGCCATAAGATGAAAACTATCTATTTTTCAAAATAGAGGTTGCAGAAGTAAAATTTTAACATGAATGTCTTTCACATGCAGAAAGTCAGGCTGACAGGTGAATTAGTATTGCAAACTCAGTTTCTGTACATACAAATTTCTTTAATAAGATGCTTTACTTTCATAGTATAAGAATAGAGATTGAAGATCCTAAAGAATGATTCCTTCCATTATGCTTCCCTGTTTAGATTGTTAAACCAGTATTCCAGAGAGAGAGATAGAATTTGCAATATATATTAAAAAAAAATTAAAAAGCATTGAATTTTAGGAGTCATTCATAGCTTAAAACAGTCTCTGAGAAGAAAACCTCTTTTTTTAACGTCAAAACATTTTGCCATAGGTTATATACTTTAACAGTTAAGCTCCATAGAAATCAAGTGAGAAGTCCTCTGTCAGTGTAATCGGGGGAAAATTGTACTGAAATTAATAAATCTTTTTGCAAAATATTGGCCCCAATTAAGTATATAGAAAACCTCAAAATCTGAAGTCAGAATTAAATGTTCTTAATGTTTCTAGTCAATGTAATATTTTTTAAAACCTCTAGCAATCATATTTATAAGGAAATAAAATAGCTGGATTAGTCTTCATAATAATATACACATCACATCTGAGTGCTGCCTAACATTGTAGTTTAATAAAATGTATTCAATTGTTATGCATAAACGTCAAGTGATATAAAATTCAATTATGTTTTTGATACAATAAGACATGAATAGGGAATGGATTCAAATAAAAAAATACTTGGAGTATTATGCAAAACCATTAATTCTATATTTTACCAGTGTGATTTAAGATTACTGAAAATAGATCCTGTTAGTCATTTTCGCTGACACATGTTGTGTTGCAGTGCCAGCTTTACTGTAGAGTTGCTAGGAGTCTTTACAGAGCAGTAATACGCAGATTTGCTTTTAAGTTCTCGTATAATCAGAATTAATGAAGGCTTTAATAACGGGCTTTTTATTTACTTATTCGCAGATGCAAATACATGAGCAATGTTGTGATACTTTCGGCTAAATTTAAATAGATTCTAATCAATTCTAAATGAGTGGTAAACCACTTAAACTCGGATCTTTATAATTTCAAGATATTTATGTGTAAAGTATGCTCTTTTGTTTGGGATTTGCCTCCTAGATCTTTTCCACTTTTCATCACGTGCAGATTAGTTTTTAGACAGAGATATCTAACTGTGTGTGCATGTACATAAATATCTCCATCAYGTTCTTGGGGGCAAGGCAAAGACAGTAATTGTCTACACTTAATTGGGGTTGTGTGGGGGGAAGTGTAGTTACTGGGAGATTGTTCAGAGTTCTTAAAGCAGGATTTACCAAAAAGCACAAAATTACAGCAAAATTGCTGTTTAAAGAACCCGCACGCCTAACTCAGTTTTCAAGATTTCTTTTTGCAATTTTATCCTGTTTTAAAAAATGAAAATTTTTAGCCACCTATGCTTTGTTTTGCAGGAAACAAAGTCAATCTTTATAATGGCAAATACATGGCTTGCACTATATAGCCACTGTTCGTAAAATACGAATATTTGTGTGGTTGCTCAAAATGAGCAAAATCAAGAGGAGTATTCACATGRCGTAGCTCCAGATCCCCAAACAGAATGCCTTGGGGAGAGTCCAGTCTCTGCAGGTTCCCATTAGAGTTGGTGGAAGGGGTAGGGGGAGCAAAAGCCTTTTTAAGGGATGATTCAGAGCAGAAGACTGACTCCCGGTGCTCTGAATTGCCCTCATAAGAGCCTCTCTCTTCTTGCATTATCTGTTGTGGAAGTTTCCTTAAGCTTCTGCGTTGGGTGCCCAGTTTGGAGGTTATGYGGCTATACCTCTGGGTTTTTAAGACCCAAATGTGTTTGTAGCTTTTGGGTAGATTGAATTTCAGAAATACTGATGGGAATACTTAAAGTAATGTTGTAGAAGGGGAAACTGTGGTGCACTATTGTAGCATCKTACCTCGCACCTCCCTCAAGTTAAGGTAACAGCTTGGAAATACTGTTGCAGTACCAGCGTATACCATCCCGTTTCAGTCACCTCTCGTGAGGGAATGCTGACTGTTACCTGCAGCGTTTAAGGACCCCTGAAATCCTGCTCCCAGAGATGTGTTACCGTCGGGGGCTGTTGTGGCGCTGATCAAAGCCAGATGCTCTGCAGCACTGAAAGAATGTTAAGCAATTAGAGAGCAGGCTGCTTGCAGGGCACTGTGCAAGTTTCTTCCCCCTGTTTTCCATTAATGTGTGCTATTTATTTTGAAGCATGAGGCTTTTTACCTTTCTCTGTAAATTTTAATTACAGAATTAGGCATGATTCTGAATGTTCTTGTTATAAGAACACTTAGAGCATTAATCATCTTATTTTCTCCAAACTGTCTACAGGCTTGCCGTAATTGTGCCTCAGTTGTCTGAAATGTAGTTTCCAAGCCATGCTCTGAAAAACGATATTAATAAAAACTCATGGTGATGTAGAATCGGAATTTAAGTACTTAGAAAACGGAATGCTGAGATCGAGAAATTATTGCTCTGGCATATTAATTTTTAATGGGCTGTCTTTCTAATAATGTTTCRTATGTCAAATAAATGATAGGCATATCCCAAATGACTTGCAGGATATTCCCAGAAATGTACAAACGTAATTCCAATGTCTATATATTTTAATGAACTAATTACAAATTAATTATACCAATTATGTGTAATCAATAGTATTACTGCTTTGTCTTGTGTCATCTTTTTTCTGTCTTTAAAGGTTTAAATGCTCAAAACAGAGCTGCCTTCTTTCTTAATAAGGTCCTCAAAGGATCTTGCTAAAAATTTGTGATATCATTACAGGAATAGAGTAGACTTAGCATTTTTGCTATAATAGAACTGTATTTATATAGGGTAATGCTCAGCTTCAGATGACCGCTATGTATGAAAAGATCTTTTTTGCTGAGCATCCTGATTCCTCATTGTGCATTAGGAAATCCCGAACCTTTGAAATAGGTGCCGTGTTAGCAAGGCTAATGGTTGGTGGGCAGAGAGAAGAAGGGGTGCACTTCTTGAAATGATCCASTTCACTCGGGGGGAGAGGAAGGGGAGGGAGAGCGCGGAGGGGCCGTGCCGCCAGGCCTTTCCGCGGCTGATAGCGAGCCGCAGAGACGGGAGGCAGCGCTGTGCGGCCGGGGTGGGATCTGCAGCAGGGACCCGGCCCCCCTTYTGGCCATTAAAAAGGTGTGCTGTTCGCTATTCCGGCCAACTTCTCCGCTAAGTAATACACACTCCCTCCCTTAATTTCCTTGTAATTTCACTTGGAGAAGTTGCTCTTTTTTTCACCTCTTAACTAACTTTTATGTAGTGTTGCTGGCACATTTAGCGGCGAGCATGTTTTGATGGTGAATGAGGGACCCGGTATACTGTTTGCAAAGTGCTCTGGGATCATCTGCGATGCAAGGGGCTGTGCTAAGAGTGTTTATTATTCTTTGCCAATAGATGTGAAAGTATCTCGCATATAGGAACTTTGTCTAGCCTTAAGCGAAACCTCCTAGCCAGCCAGTAAAGAGGTAAGACATTGTTAGTGAGACCAAGAGTTTTTGTTAGCAAGAAAAAAAAAAAAAAAAAAAAAAAAAACAGAAGAGGGCATGGTGTATCAGTAGGTTAAAACAGAGGAGAAACGTCATATAAAAATGACTGTGGTCCGGGAGGCATAGAGTGAGGGGAGGGAGAAGGACAGGAGATGAAGACATTTAGAGAGCAAAATGATCAGAACAGTATAAAAGATGCCTTGAGTAGCCCTGAAACTGTGTTTAGCCAAGACCTGATGCGTGCAGCTGAACAGACTCTGTCAGCAACGTTTTACAGAAATATTGGAAAAACCACAGGTAGCTGAACTGCAGATTTCTTGAGGCAGTATTGACCAGAAGGTAACTTGAATGGTCTGATGAGCTTTTATCAAATTAAACAAAAAGCTGAATGGACTTTATGTGGAGCTTAATTTACTGTGCTTTGAAGTCAGAGTATTTTAAAGCATCTGTTTTAAACAGCCTGAAACTAGAGGGGCTGCGGACTGGGCTGGGGAGGGTTCACGTTTGCCATAGCTCTGGGATGGCGTGGGCTCGGGTGGCCCGGGGGGACACAGCCATGGGAGAGGGGCACCTGCGGCGAGCTGTCTTGTCACCAGCCTGGTGCGAGTACCTACCTGTCCGTGGAGGCAGTAAAAGTTCTTCCAGCACTGGGTGGGCTTCGTGTTACACTGGCTTGACGCAGCACGAAGCGTGCCTGCCTCGCCTGGGTCRGTGCTTGCCGTGCTCTTCACGTCACCCGGCAGTGGGGATACCACAGCCTTCTTATTCCTGAACTGGACTTCATTATCACTGGCAATATTTTTGTTAGTATTAAACCAAAGTATTTGTTGCTGTGCATTCGGCAGGTTATGTTTTGTTCTTCTCCCAGGGAATGTGAGTAGTGATTTTTTTTTTTTATAACAAAATAATTGCATAGTCATTCGCAACAGGAAGTGAAACAATTCAAATGTCTCCAAATATCTTTCCTTTTTTCCTTCGTGCCCCAAACAAACAAGCTCCAGATGTAGGTTTACAAAAAGCTGACTTACTGTTTGTAAAAGGTGGTATCCAAGCAGATACTTTTTCTTTTTTTGGCTTGTTCATTACTGAGATGTGGGCTGGAATGCTTTGACATGTTGCTGGCTAAACATTTGCCCTCTTGTGATAATTTGAGCTTTGTCTGTCTTGCAGTAAGTTTGTTATGAACAAAGAAGCATATTCATGTCCTTGTTGAGCACATTTCTACCTGATCACGTGATGGAAACCTGTGGCTTACTGGCAAAAGCTGCACAGCTGTATTAAAAAGCAGTTTCACAATGGCTATCAGCTTGGTACTGGAAAAACTGATAAAGGCAGCTTTTCTCCCATCTCTACAACCCATCCACATTCATTAACATCAAAGTTGTGTAAGCCTCAGTACCAGCTGTGTTGGTACTCATCTCACGGAGGATTTGCTKCTTTCCCTCTATAGGAAAGTTCTGCATCCTTTATATCATATTAAGCTGTTTCGTTTGTAAAATAATTCTTAATAGTGTGTCATGAATTCAATTCAATTTAGCTTTTCGAAAAATTCTCTTAGAGTTCAGCTTAAATACTACTTTTCAGGATTGAAGAGCTGGTGAATGAGATTGAGCACATTCCTGGTGAAGTTTCTAGGGTGTTCATGATTAGTAATTTCCAAAACCTCAGTACAGCAGTACCAGAAACCACTTTAATAAGAAATCAAAGAGACTGTGTAGCTCAGCATGTGATACAGTGAAGGTACACAGAGGGAAGCTTGCTGGAGTAAAGAAACTTGGATGCAGGAAGTCACGTTAGGGCTTGAGTTGGCTCCCGTGCAGCTGGGCTTTCAGGAATCATTGGTCTGACTTTTTGGGTGAGAAGTTAGGTAGCAGTCTTCTGCAGAGTGCACTGTCATATCCTAGAGGCAGCCCTTCTCTATACAGATTTCGTCTTTTGTGAGCTGTTACAGCCATTGCTATGGTCAATACCCGAGTTTGCAGAGAAATTGGAGCACTACTTAAAACATCTGTTTTTCTTTGGTTTGTTGCATATCCTTGAAATAAATACTAAGCAGTATTATTATTAACCTTTAGAAATGTTTTCCCTATTCCCCCAAAATCTACCAATCTGGTTGTTCTTTTTCATTTCCTGCTAGAAAGAATAGCTTTTAATAAAAACAAAAAAACCTCAAACCAAAGAAATTCATTATTATTCTGCAGATGTCTTCTGCCCGCAAAAGAAGGCGAGAATTTAAAGAGCCAAAACTGCAGCTATTTTTTCTATTAGAAACTTTCAAAATCTGAACAAGGGTAAGATTATGTAGATGAGAGACTAGAGAAAATGATATAATCGAGTGCTGCTTACAGAAGTACTGAGCTAGTTTTTCAGTGAATATGTGGAGATAGCAGAACAGTGAGTGTTTAAAAGCTCAACCTCGGCAGCTCTGAATCCGTTGCACCACTTCCGTGCTGATGTAGTTTGAGGTACATGGTGGTGCTGATGGATGAGCATGAGGAATTCTGGAAACTCTTGGAAGTTAAAAAGTGTTCTGCTTTCTGAATGCCCTTCTGGGAAATGCTGCACCCTGAGTCCAAATACTGTTGCACTTGGAGTTTTTCTGTGCCTTTCTCATGAGTTTTTCTGATGCCTATCGCTGCCGCCTTGAAATACTCTGCACCCCTTTTACCTATCCTTCAGTCTTCTCAGCTCTCCATACCATCGCAAGTTGTCTTTGGCCCAAGTCACTCTTTGCAGATCTGTGTTGCAAAAATGGCCCGCCCAGTCTCCACACTTTTCTTCAGAAATATTTTTTGTAGAAAATTGTCCGTAAATCATCTTCATGGCTTATGATGCAAGCTCTCCATAAAGAGAGTTCTAAGTTGTCTGAAAACGCATACTGCACTTCCAGCACACCAAACTAGTAGAAATGCTTGCTTGGCTTACATGGCAGATTTCTTAGTTCGGGGATTATTTGAATTTGGAAGTTGATCATACTCAAAATRTGCATTAAGGCCATTGGCTTTAGGTTATGTAGGTGATACCATGCATGTTTTTTCCCTTGTCTTGCTGGCATCTTTTTCTTCATTCCTAAACTTCTCTATCCCTTCTTTTATTTCATCACGCAATGGTTTTCCTCTGTTTTGTTTTGTTCTTAATCTCTGTGGATTTTCCCTGTAGTCAGCATCCAGTATGTTTCTTTGGAGCTGGAATGTCTGAAGGGTAGGATGTTAGAAAAATCTAATGAATGTAATCCATATGACTTTAGCCCTGAAGGTGGCTGTAACCTTGGACTGAATGAAAACTTGGTTAGATGAAAAGGTGGCTAAGATGGTGATGCATACCTGAGTCCACTGCACAGTGATGCTTTCAAAACTACCGTTCTTGATGCCTATCTGCTGATGCCTTTATTTCAGAATAATGATAGTGTGCAAGATTTTTTTTTTTTTTTTTACTTTAGCTCATCCCACTGGATGTGACTGGAGTCATTTCAGTCTCCCCTATCTACTGCATATGCCATTTCTCCAGGAGATGAACACTTGCTGAATAGTGCTTGCCAGCTCTGTCAAGCCTGCGCTGGTTTGAGTAATTCATGGCCACCATGTTCATTCTTGCTGTAGAAGACCAATTTGGTCTCAGGTCACAGATGATGAAAACCTAGTGTGGGAAACCATTTTGCCACCTACTCATATTTTCCTGTTATTTATCTTTCCACCTTTGGGYGTGGCTGTGTATGTTTTGTCTACGTTTTTTTCTTTCTGTATGAATTCCTGTTTCTTTGCTGACATTTCCAGCAACAGAAGTTTTGATTAATGCTGGCAGCACTAGAGCTTCTGGAATTCATTGCTTCATTCCTTTACTGCAGATCAATAAATACTTACATTTTATTTCCTGTGCTTTGTTTTACATCAGATACTTCAGCCTTCTTCCTTGAATGCTCTTCTGTGTTTAAATTTGCATTACTTTAGCACATCAGGTTGCAGCTTGTTTCTTTGGTACATCTAGATATTGTTTGTGTTGGGTAGTCTTCTCTGTTGGCAATTCCTAAGACTGACTCCTCTCAATACGTTCGATGAGTCAGCAGAGGCTTTGGACCTTGAATCTCAATCCTAAACTGATGCCACCTCAAAGAGGGATTGGACCTCACAGTTGTTCTTCCTCTCCTCTCCCTTCCAGCGGGGAAGTCTCTAGGGCCTTTTAGAAGGATGCGGGTTATTTYTCTTTCTCGAATCTTGCATCCAGTTGGCACTGTTGGTCCCTATGTGGAGGGCAGCTCTGTGACAGGAATGAATGGCCCTTAAAATGAGGGTGTAGGAGAGTATTTTGAGTAATTTCCCAACACTGAGCATACAGGTAGATGATTTACGGCACAGTTCTGCCTTTGTTCTAACAGTAAGATGAAAATAAATGTCTGCATTTGTCTTCGTTCTTTTAGTTGTTCAAGTTTGTATATTCCTAGTTACCAGCATATTGCAGTGTTGTATTTAAGCATCAGTAGGAGTCCTTCAGTCTGGTATCTTATTCAATTGCAAACTAAAGAGTTTTAGATATGTATATGTATGTTAGACCTGGAAGTGGTCCCATGCAAAATGTAATGAAGCTGGGTTACTCTGACCTCTGAGCTCTAACATGTGTTTGTTTTGGCTCTCCCGCAAAAACYTGCACTATACAAATTGGCACTTGTAAAATTGTTCAGATAAATCAGAATTGGTACAGAAAAAAGTTTCAAACTGTTTCTTTTGGGATCCTCTGCCATGCTATTTTTGCTGTGTGTTTTCAGAGGAGTGTTTTTGTGGCAGCAGGCAGTTTGTTGCTTGAAGAGAGTGAAAATATTCTAGGAAGTCGAGCTCGCTGAATTTAGATCTTAAGTGATGCCAAAACTAATATAGCCTGAAACTAAGTGAGARTGACTTTGTACAGTAAATGTCGGTCACCCGTGGCTTTGTCTTACGTTTTCGTACAAGCCTTTAGAAAAGAAAAACAAAAACAACCCCCCAGAAAATGTGGTAGCTGCTCACATCCGATGGAGTTACATGTACAGCCTGCGGGGTGTGACGGACAGTGTCCCATCTACTGTGCGGAGCAAGTGCCCTGCTCTTTTCTGCCTACTGGGCAGACTGGGATGGACTGGGGAGAGCTGAAAATGCTGCTGGCATGCTGGGAGCTGTTACTGGTCTGTAGTGCCCTCTCTTGGCTACTGCAGAAATCTCAAAGTTTGATAAAGATAGTAAAGGTATCAGTCAGTGGTTATGATTTTAAGGTTCAGGATGCATGACACAGGTAGTCCGTGTCGGTTATATTTCCAGATTTGTTTCCTGGGGAAGCCTGATAGCCGAGTGTAAATCTTTGGTGCCTGTGGCAAGCATAACTGTTCGGAGCCCTCACTTAAGCCACAATAAAGTTACATGCTCCAGCAGCACAGCACACGGGACTCTGTTAACGTGGTGCTCAGGGGACTCTTAATATTTTAGCAGAGCTCAGGTTTTTAAGAGCCTTCATGCAGCTCAGGATCCCGGGGTCCCCGAGGCAGCAACTGCAGTGGCCCCTGCCTGACTCTGCACTGCTAAATGGATCCAGAACAAATGAGGCTCTGAAAATAAGAAGAAAAATTTGACACCTGGACTGCAGGAAACATTTGTGGATTTTGATGAGGAGTGGTAGGGGGGAAGGGAAAACCCACGGTTCCATGCAGTTAAATATATGGTGTGCTAAGTGTGAATAAATTGTGACTATTTTAAACAAGTTCATATACTCTATGGCTGGCTCCTGCACGAAGGAGAAGAGGACAGCTACAACACACTAGTTCCTTAAAGGGTTACCGGGAGGCCAGCATCCTGGGCTGCTTGGGAGCGCGTTGCAATGGTCAACTTTGATCATTTATGTAAGTGGTGATTTTTTGATATGTAATCTTTTTTTTTAAAAAAAAAAAGTACTTGTCTTGGTGCTTGCGAGTGAGGAGGTTTTGCATTCTGGTAGCTTTGCTTTCCAGTGCTATTACTATGGGATCTTTTCTTCTCTGCTCATAAAGGATTCCTTTGTGCTGAACTTTGAAGTTAACATTCTCTTTAAATGTACCAAGCTCAGTTCATGCCTATTTTAAAATACCCAGCTTGGGTTGAGATGCCCGCTGGGCTGTCCTGTGGCCCCATTTGCTTGCAGCTGGTCCCAGTCTGGGCTGGGAAGTGGCCACCCYCAAGCTGCGGTGCCTCAACCAGTTCCTGCACACACTCCCTTCTCTGCTGTAATGCGCAGTCATGTGAAAGGATAAGACTTTCTTAAACTACTGAAGTTGAGTCACTTCTGTAATCCGGTAGAATACCCTGACAGCAACGTCTTAACCYTGAATTTTTGGTGTTGGCTTTTCTCCACTCAGTCTGTAAATTCCACCCGTGTAAAGGAGCCTTTTACATCAAAGCAGCATTTGAAACCAAGTCCTGACTGCTAGTGACTCAAAATCATTATTATCTAGCAGCTTAACATAAGCCAAGTAAAATGAATCAAGAGCCTTAGGGTAGGTGTACAGTCACAGCTAGTGCTGATTAGTAACCTCAGATGGATCTAACTGGTCTGCTAATGTGGATGTGGCCCCTGAAGACCACAGGGCATCTCTTCAGGGCACCATGGGAGTGAACTTGCTTTTTGCAATTAGTATAGAAAGTAAAAATCTGTTTACCAGCATGCTGCCAGCACTGGCTTCTCTTAAAACAAAAGTACCCAGTCCAGTTGTGTTCATGTCTTTCAAGATGTGATTATGAATTCAGTGTTTGCTTTCTTGTTTTAGCAGGTATTGTTCTTCCGCATGCATTTGGTTTAGAGTTAAATCATAAGACAAGGTCTCCAAAAAYGTTGTTCCTTTTGCTCTAGTAAGAAAAGCAAGGCGCAGTCCACAGCTGCAACAGCCTTCGTTACTTTGTAGAGAGTATTTATTGATGATTACACTTTAGAATTTGGTAGGTTTCTATTTTCAAAAGTGTTTTTTATTGTATTTCTGATGACAATCACATTGCAATTCAGTTACTGGTGAGAAAGGTTCAGCTTTTCTGCAGCACTGCTTGCATTGCTGACTTTAACCCTGTCGCTGGGTTGTTTGCTTTGCTCTTCTCTTCCTGTACAATAGCTCCCTCTGCTTGAAAACAGCAGTGTAATTATAACCTATAAAAGAATGAGGCCCTTGTTTTGTATTTGCCTGACCAAGAGTTTTTAATATGGACCTTTTTTTTTCTTTAAGAAGATTTCTTTTGMTGCTCTTTATAAAGCAGTTCCAGTATGTGGCTTACACTCATGCACATGAGATGTTGCAAAGTAATGACAATTGCCATGCTGGTCTCAAAACGTTACTGCGTAGSAGCTGTGCATGTTTGCAGGATCTCTATCATTTTCATTTTAGCATGAAGATTTGAGCTGGTTGGAACACTGTTCAGTTAAATTAAACCTTACTGAAAYGTGCTGATTCATCGTCGCCAGAATGTTTTGATTTCAGTGAAAACTTAGTTGAAATAAGAAAGGTATTTATTAGCAGAAACATGGTTAGGCCATTAGCCTTAAATATATAGGAGAAACTAATGGTGAGATTCCCATGTCCTGATCTGGGATCAAAGAAGAAAAAAAAAGGGCTTTCTTTCTTTGGATCAGATAGAACAGGGATTTCAACTTGGTTCTCCCACATTCACAGTCACTGCTATAATTACTGGGCTAGCCAGTAATTTGTGAATTTGTGAATCAGCTTATCTGCATCAGTAAGGATGAGTGCTGTGTGGGGGKTTTTTATTTATTTTTTTAAAAACCAATATAGCTAAGATAGCAAAAATCATAGTGTAAATGCTGTAGTGTCAGCAAAGGTGCAATTTTGCTGAGAGAGCATTTGCCCGTTTAGGGAACACCATAAACCTTGTTTGCAGGGYAAGATGAAGCCATGATAGGAAAACTTGCTGTTTAAGTTCTACTAGCAAAGACTCTCTAATGCAGATAGTGCCTTACTTGCTTCAGGACGGCTGTCTCAACATGATCCTGATTTTGCAAAGAAGTTTTATTTTGCATTGGAACAGAACCAAAAATCTAAAAATCTCAAAAGTCTGYGTCAAATGGAGTATTTGTTCTGTGGTCGGCTGTCACCAGGATGGATAGCGATGTGGTTTTGTTGGTAAGGCAGGCAAAGCTGGCTGTGTTTKTGCAAAGGGCAGCAGCGATTGTTTACAGTTTCAATATTCAACTCTAAAGCAAAATCCCTTTTTTAAGTCCTTCAAATTCCTCTGGACTTTCCCCGTATATTTATCATCATCTTCATAATTTCCAAAATGTGGCTAGCTTGATATTTGAAACAAATGAAAGAAATCCTTTCCATTCTACATTATATGAGGCAGATTTGAGCATAAACAGTTGGGCAACCCAAGCATGTTGGCCCTCATTCAGTAAGCAGCGCGTCGTCGCGTTGCAGGGAGAGGTTGCTCAGCTTGGTTATTGAGACGCGATGCTTGCGAAGAAGCCCCTTCTGTACTGTATGAATACCTGGTGTTTGGAAAGGTTATAAAATGGCAGGATTAAGCAGCAGAACAAGAGAGAATTATTACTAATGTATGTTACTTGAATTCAGCTTCAGCATGGTTCTTCCTGCTGGAGAATTCCTAATTTAAACTTCTCAAATTTCAGGCACTTACAATATTGCATTCATTGCCTCATATGTTTGCACATACCTTAAAAAAAAATCACTTTGAAAGCAATGTATGATTGCATAAAAATAGTTTAAAAAGCATTCTTGTTTTCAAGTGAACACTGAGGTGCTGAATTCGTGGTGGTCTTTGAGTTGAGTTTTGCCCTTTTTTGATCACTCCCATGGCCTGAATGAGATGCAAGTCCTGAGGGAAAATAATACAGTATTATGCATTTGAAGACACAGTGCATACAAGAAGCACTTTCAAACTTTATGAGCTCTTAGCAAGAGGGAGAGAAGGGAATTTTAATCTTAGAAAAATAACTGTATTTTTGTGCATCTTTCAACCACTATGTAATAAATTTTGATCATTTTATTGGATTGAGGATGTATTTAAAAATAGCTGAATGTTTGATAGAAATGGTATATGATACAATCCAAAGGTAAATGTTGGAAAAAATTTAAATAGAGTGAATATCTTCATATCAGTTTATATTCTCTTCAGTGTGTACAGCTTTTTTTTCTTTTCTATTTCACATTCCTCTGTCTTCATCACTACTTAGTGTCTCTTCTACTGCTGCCCCCTGTATTCTCTACTAGGCAGCTCCATGGGATGAAGAGCATATCTTTTATAAATTATCATACAGATTTTACAAGACAGAAGTACTGCAATTACTTAGTAAAGGTATACTGCTGTATTTTTTGCAAGGGTTATTCTTTAACATAAATTTTGCTGATGTGAAGCTCTTGAGTTACATGCACCATGATTATTTTATGTAGCTGTAGTATATAACAGAGTGGGTGGAGGATTGTGGAAGAGTCAGGAGCCAGTGCTGTTTTTCTGTTTGCAGGTTGGCCTGGCCATTCCTCAGTATGTAAGAAGAGGCTAGGGGAGGGTACTAGTCAGCTTCACAAGCTAAATTTGCTAATCTTCTAGGTGAGCAAYAGAGTATCTTCCTACTGCAAACCTTCCTTTTATAAGGCTATAAGGCTTGACTGTGTTAGCAGACTGTCCTTTTGAATATCTTAGCAAGATTCAGTTTGGTAACATAAGACAAGGAACATAYTTAACTGCTCTGTATATGTCAAAATAAATAAACCATCTTTTTGTTTGGGGTGCTGCTTTTTTTTTTTCCTTACTGTTTTTCTTTTTCCAGGATCCCTTAGATCCAACAAGAACAGCCATTGTGATCAGCTCTTTGGTGGCAGGTGGAGTAGCAGAACGTGGAGGGGAGCTTTTACCAGGTGACCGCTTGGTATTTGTAAATGACAAATCTTTGGACAGTGCCACTTTAGCAGAGGCAGTGGAAGTGTTGAAATCTGTGCCGCCAGGTACAGTTTCTCTTGGAATCTGCAAACCTTTGGTGGTAAGGACTGATTTTAAGTTTTTTCCRTCTCATTCTGTAATATCTCTAGACATGGTTACTGTATTTTCTTTTCTGGGAAATTCAGGACAGAAGTGTGTATGCATGTGGAAAACAGCAAAGTTGCAGTGCATATGCCTCAAACGTGTCCAGAAACTCTGGATAGCTGTTAAACATTTCAGAGTGGGCAACTGTATGTCCAAAAAGTCTGACCGCAAAACCAGTATTCTCAAAGTCCTCCTGAAAGAACGCTCAAATGGGATCAGAAGACGTGTCTGAGCAAATTGGATGTGCACTGGCCCAATGCATGGTTGTAATGTGGTTCCAGCAGTTTGGCAAATCAGTTAAATATATGCCAAAGTCCATTTTTGTTTAAAATGGTGCGAAGCACTTGTTTAAGTTCCACTGACATCAAAGAAACTTAATCTGTTTGAAGTCAAGACTGTAAATTCAAGTCRAATTTCATTTTTCTGGACTCAGGGCTTTGGAGCAGGTAGTTTACCTGAGAACAGTGCTTCATTGTTCATCAAGGGCACCCAGGCAAAATTAATTAAAGCAAAGCACCATCTAATAGAAAGTGCTTGTAATTTAAACTGATAAAGGAGTGGTGAAATAGGAATGCAGAAAGGCTGTTAAATGTATTCTTTCCTTTTTAAAAAAAATTATTTCATTGTTCATACCCTTGTATTTGTCTCCCTCTCCTACACATCTCTTTATTTTTATTATATGTGTACTAGGATCTTAAAAGAATAAAAGCTGTTCTCTTCACCTTCTCCATTTCTGGGACCTTTCTATTTCACTGTTCTGTAATTTTTCTCCTCTTTTCCAACTGTTGCCTCTCTAGTTTTTTGAAAAATGTGGGATTTTTTTTTGTGTGTGTGTGTTCCTGACTCATCATTTTTGATTGTGTTTTTCAGGGAGAAAGCAAAGAGGAAGAGAACATGTACAATGGGGATCCCAACAATACTAAAACCAACACTGAACCTCCAGAACCAGTAGATAGTAATTTCTCAATAATACTTGAAGCACCACAGGTTTGGTTACTTTTTTGGTTCAGCTTAAGTTTATAGGGGCAGCAAATGAAGTTTTAAAGTCAGAAAAAGTGTCATCTTCAGATAAGACTCCTGTTTTGGATGAGAGTTGGTTTTGATTCTGTGATGAACTTGATAGTCTGGTTAAGATTCCCATTTAAAGTAGGCTCTAACAGCTAACTGTATGCTAATTATATTGTGAACACCAAGCATATGCATAGTACTTACCAGTGCAGTTCTTGGGCTGCCTTATCAAATTTATTATATTGTTAAAATACCTTGGATATGAAATARGAGTGCTACATTATTAGCGATTGTAATTTTTTCATTCGGCTTTTGGAAGAAAGTAAAATGTGGAAGCAGAACACTTGTAATGAAGAAAAAAATTCCAGTGTATAATGCAAGCTTGAAATCTGTTCTTCTTCATAGACTTGCTATGTGCTCTTGAGTAATTTCTTTAATCTCTTTCTCTATTCTTCTCTTTCATATTTTTTGAGTAATAATTCTGTTTATTGTGTGAGGCTAAGGCACTAAAGGTAGCGAGAAGCTCAGATATTAGGGTAATAGGCAGTAGTATTGCAATACTGATCTATATAGGATGAGAGAAATGTGAATGTTTTTGAATTTCCATCTGCTCTCATCTGCTTTGCAAACATGAATTTATTCATATTGATTTTAGACTGAAAATCAGTAAAAGATCATGCAGAACTACAGCACAGTAATAAAAATAAATTGTAAATTTCCATATTCTTAAACTTCTAAAACCCATCCATCTGTTTTTAAACACGAACCTATCTTTAATACTGAAACAATAGATTGGAACCATGAAGAGATCTTCACTGATTTTCATGATGCAGAATGGATTTTGTTGTTTACCAGGTGCCTAGGGGGTGTCCCTGACAGAGCAGTTAGTCCTCTGCCAGCCCAAATTCCTCCTCTGCTTCATAATATAAAATTAATGCTATTATTTTAAGTATTTTTTTCAACAGAGTGTTTCGTCTTAAAGACCTGGTGAATGTGGAAACTAGAATGATCAATTTATATAAAATACAAGTAGAGGTATTTGCTTGCATGTGTTTTACCTTATATATGATGGCTCTGATAATAACTTAGAGAGATGGTATAACAATTCTATCTGTTTGTTATCTTATCTGCTCATATAAGAGCCAATAATGGTGTGTCGTGATGGCTTGCACTGTTATGTTGTGCTGTAGTGCTGACAAAAGACGGCTAAATAGAAAAAAAACAGGAATACAGTAGTAGACTTTACTGTTATATTTGTGGTATTCCCCACGCCATTGGTAGCATCTGCTACTGCAGTGCAGCAGTCTGTGATTACCCATACCTAAGTACTGTATCAGGAGAAGGGTAATAGAAATTGCTGTGTGGTTTCTGAGCTAAGTCAACTCCTTTATACAACGCTGAAGTTGGTGCTGCTCACAAAAGCACAGTGCTCAGAGAGTGACGCTGCTGAAGTGAAGTGAAATGAAGTAAAGTTAGAGAATGAGTCTCTTCAGACTGGGTATTTTTTTCAGAGGACTGGGAGATGCATTAAAGGAATATTTAATGCCTTTAGCAATCCAGAAATTATCACATTTTTTTCAGTGTTCTGTGCTCATGCCTGAGTAGTGTTTTTGCATTCTTTATGCTCTTGTCTGTCTACTGTTTTCTCTCCCACTTCTCATTTGAACTGCGAGCACTTTTTGGCAGTGCTTGGGAGTTTTGTTCAGTATTTGTACAAACCTGACAAAATAGGATCCTGGCACTAAGGATCAGAAAGAATGAAGCACGTTGGGGAGTCTGGGAAGGGGCAGAATGGAGGAAGAAAAACACTTGCATTCAGTACCCTTGAATGTGTAGCTTTATTTCAGTGCTTGGGCTCTCAATGCCTCGAAGGGCAGGTTTGGGAGTACATATTGGTGGCCTTAAGCAAAGGAAAGCTTTATGTGCTTGGCAGGCTTTTGGGTGGCTGTGCAAGGTGTAACATTTTGGAAACACCTGTGCAGAGTTGAGCTGTAGTTGGACTTGCACATGAGCTAGTTAATAGCAGCTCTCTCAGTTTAGGAGAACAGAGCACGGGAAATTGGGGAGGAAGGGGACAAATCCTAAAACTGTTGGGCAATCCTAGAATCTCTTGGGGAGTAGAATGGAAGACCTTTTCTTTTGGTTCTGTTGTGCCTTGATCTGTACTTCTAGTAAAATGTAAAAGGTGGAAGATTTTCGATTTAACAATTGAGACATAACTTTAATATGGACCTAACCTAAAACAGAGCTTCAAAAGAGTTAGAAAGAACTAGAATATAAAATTATATTACTGTAATGTTTTGTGCAGGGCTTCAGGGATGAAACGCCTTTTGAAGAAGAGCTTGTTGATGAGCCAGGTTTGGATTTAGGAAGGTCATTTCAGCTTCCTCAAAATGATACAGAGTATGAGAAGGAGTCTTGGGAAATGCATGAATTTCTGAAACCTAGAACAGAAGTAGATGAAGAACGGGAAATGCTAGTAGATGACGAATATGAAGTGGATTCTGACTTCCTGCAATATGATACATCATCAAGTGGGCAGAAGGCAGCTTCAGAAAGGGACCTCACCTCTACAGAGCAATGGGCAAAGAAACTTGAGACAAATACCATACAAGACTTAAGAACTGGTGTTCGCTTCAGTCGAAAACAGTCCCTGGAATATCCGTTCAATAAAGAGCAGATGGTAAGGAATACTGTGGGGTGTCCCCATGCTATATTCTGACAGTGACGACCTACATATCAAGACCTAAATTCTGTAATGAGCTTCTTGTGTGTAAATACTAGATGAGATCTTGGTACCTCCAAACTTCTTTTGTGTAGATTTGTATTTTGATTACTGTTTTACAAGTAGTCAGTCCTGTTGTAACATTAGGGAAGGTTCTTTCTGTTACTTTGTGTCTATATATTTAAGTGTTTGAATGATATGYGATTGGCATATTTACAGACATCCTGTACTGTTGGGTCCTCTTTCCCATCTCTAACTTCTGACTCATTTCCTTTTTGCAAGCTGTACTAATTTGGTGTGTTTTGGTAATAGCAGAAGGTTAGGTCACGGTTTTAATAATCCAGGAGCTTCAGCAGCAAAGATAGTGAAAAAAGCTCCCTCTTTTCCTCCTTATTTTCAATCCTGATCAATTCCTTGAATCAGATGATACTGCAGTTGAGCACAAAATGATATGGGGGAAGCAATTGTAAAAAGCATACTGGTGGATAAAGGAGTAGAAACAAAGATAGCTTTGGGGATATTGCCAAACTCTKATTTATACATTCTCGAGTGGTCTGAGATTTCTTCTTTTTCTTTTTTTCCTACTGAGTCTTTATTCATTCACTTTTCAAACAAAAAAGTGATGATAATGACCTTCTGTGGAACAGCTTCTGAGATGTATGCTTTTATATGAAGAAACAGAAATGAAAATGGATTTAAAATCACAG
>NW_028186347.1:994247-1087798 GCF_003343005.1 Rhea americana | reverse complement strand
GAACAGTTAGTATTCCGTAGTTATCTGAATAAATAAATATGAATGTAGCTTAGAAAATCTGAATGTTTGCTCTAAAATGAAAGTTTATGTCAAATACTGCTATGTAAATACCAGTGCTTTCTAACTTTAATTACTTTTTCTTGTTCATGAAGTATGAAGAAAATGGGAGTATAAGTTCACAATCTTCTGGAACCACAGCAGACAGCAGTTATCAGAAAGGCATATTTGATACTGAAATGACCCATCCAGGAACAAAAAACAAGATGGATTTAGGTTTGTAAGAAGCTTTTCATATGTTTTAATTCCATGTTTACAAAATTTAACTTTTTACCAAAACACAAATTTGTGTTCAATCTTTTGAATGATATAATACTCAAATGAAGAGTTCTGCAGACTCAGGGCAGTCTAACCTCAAATAGATTCCAGCTTCATGATCTTGCTTCTGCCGCCAATTATTTCCCTACCATTGTCAGAGGAATATGGAAAGTGCAGCTGAAAGGATTTGCTTTGTCCTGCTACTAGAGAATCAGTGTTGTCTGTGTWGCTATGTCCTCAGTGGACTACACACATGAGTAAAATAACTCATGCCTAAAATTTCTGTCAGGAATTTGCCTTCACCACATTTGACTGCTGATTTTATAGGCTTTCACAAATAAAATAAAATTTAATTATTTTTTTTAAAGGAGGGGAGAGAAGGAGGAGGCAGGGGAATGTTACAGGCTCGCAGGGTAATGTTACCTCAACCAGCATTTACAAGTGAACAGGTGRTTACACTGTATCTTGTTTTTGTAATCTGTGCTCAGGAGCAAAGCATCTCCTTCAGATGGCTAGAGAGCTTGCGTGTGWCAAGAATGCTGAGTTCGGTCAGTAATTCTGTGGATCTTGCTTTTTGGAGGAGATCCAGAGCAACCTGTGGGCCTGCTTGTAGTGTGAGACACTCCAACAACCTCTTTAGTTTCACGGCAGCCCAGGAAACAGCAACTCACAGCCTACATCAGTCTGCTCTGTGGAGATATTTCRTGAGCATCTCCACTGATCTGGCTTTTGCTTAAACAGACATGAAGAATTTGTCTTTTTGGTTTCCATGCTGCCTCTCAAGGCAGTGAGATTTTTGTCGCTGTGTGCAAGGTTTTTCCTCACTGGGTCCGAACCAGTCCTCTAGGCCTGTATCACTACCTGAGTTTTGGCTTTCTGCAGGCTACCTAAGTTGGGGTAGAGAGCAACCTGGTCAGGCAATACGGGTGGCAACAGCTCACTGAAATGCTGCAAGCGATTCCTTGGAGAGGGAGGGAGAAGGGGCTGGGGTGGAAGTTTTAACAAGCATTTTCTTCATATCTGGTCTGGATTGGTGATACATTGGCATACATGATTTGAGATATTTCTTCAGGGCCTAATTAATTTTTCCCCAAATTGATGGTTGGAATATGGTACATTATCGGGGGACTAATTTATAAACCTGCCTGAGATAGCACTTGCTTGTTGGGAAGAAACAGGTTGGGTTTTTCCCTTTTGTCACCCAAGTCTTGTACAGCCAACATTGTGTAAGCCACATGGGTAGACTAATGACTCTGACAAGGAGCTGTGGTGGCTTAATTAATGTTGATATTTATGGCACCAAAATGACATCCATTTTCCCCAGTGTGATGGGCTTTCATGCTGAAGTAGAGATTTGCTTGCACTATTCCCTTTGCATGAAGAATGAGTTCAATGCTTCTGATTGTGTGTTTTTGTGAGGAACATCTCTGCTCTATCTAAGCTTATCTCAGTTCCACAAAGATTTGTGTTTTCTGTTACTGCTTGACTATGTATGTCAGAAGATATGTCAGAAGCAAGATGTCATTTAAATTTCCTTCAAAAAGATATGTTTTATRTTTTTCTAAGTCTCTTGATCATCCTGCAACATCCACATTTGGAACATAGTGAGCTAAGGGACTTATTTCCAAGGACGATATTTGCCAGGTGCAGGAACAGAAGAAACAGATGTTCACATCTGCACCTTTTCTTCAGGTACAAAGCTTCAGACTGACTCAAAGGTACCTGTGCTTACTGTTGATCTGGAAGCTATTGAAAAGGAACTAAAAGAGGAGAATTGTACTTTTTCTAAGAATCAGGAATCTGGGAGAGTTACTGCCTTACCTCAGCCTCGAATAGCATTGTGCAGGTATGGAGAAAGGATTTTAATTTTTCAGATAATTTTCAGTTATACTCTGTTTTATTCTTACTTTACTTAACTGTATTCCYGCTTTACTTAACTGACCAGTTGTGAAAAGCTGTGTGAAGCTGCAGTACATACATAGGTAGCGGCCAGTTCTCTGAATTCTACCCAAGGAGCTGAATTTTGCAGGTTATATTGAATCTTTACTTGCCATGTTTCTTTTCCCTAAATGCCGGGACAGAAAAATGCCAATGGCTCTGATCTTAGGCCAAGATGTTTGGAGAGCCAGAAGAAGGGATGTGGTGTGTAGAGGAGAGGGAGGTTGCAGATACCAGCAGCATCAATCATTACTGGTCAGAGCTGCCCTTAACTCCTTATCACAGCTCTGTCCTCTTGTTTTTCCCTTTTCCTTTGTTTTTCCCCTCTCATCATTTTGGAATGGGCAGTTTACTTGTGGCCCTTAGGCCTATGCAGGAAAAATTATATCTTGCCAGTGTTTCTGAGAAACCTTGAACAGGCAATGGTAATATTTATTTGCCACATTTGTCAAGCATCCCATAATTCCCCTGGCCAAATAGTCGATGAGTGGGTAGTGGATTTGCTTTTGAGGCCTGTTGACTCATCCTCAGTGCTTCTCTAGTTCATGTGTAATTTTCCCGCTGAGTGAAAGCAGCTCAATGAATAAAGTGAGGAGATTATTTCTCCAGCACAACATCCTGCTTTGTTTTAGCAATGTGCGGGCAGTATTTACAGGTCTCAGGATCTGTAGAAAATTTGTGGAAAGGTGTGTTGTTCAAAGCTTCTTCTGTGATTTCATATTTCCTATTCCTTGAATAGGTGAGTAATATATAGTACAAAAGTTTAATTACCACTTTGGTTTGGGGTGTTTAGTGTACTGCACAGAATCTGTTTCCCCAATTCTATCATGTTTGGCTTTCCGATCAGCTGGACTGGCTTTATTATGAGTGTATCACTCTGGATAGAAGAATCATAGCATATTAATCAGTAAGTAAACGTAAATGGCTTGAATAGCCATTTAGAATGAGTTAAAGTAGTGGGGATTTGTGTATCACAGCAAGTTATAAATTTTTTCTGCCTGTCATGTTTGTTTCTGGAGCATTTGTTATGTACATTTGAACTTAAATATAAAAAAAATCCTATCTAGTCTGACATTTGATTTAAATTGGGTAGTATGAGGAGGCATTGCTCTCATACTGCCAGACACAAAATGTGAGGAATTGTGATCTGGCAGATGTGGTGACTTTTTTATTTTTTTATTCCTCTCTGCCCTCTGCCTTCAATTAGTGAATTGCCTGAGAGAGAAGAAGGAGAAGGAGAAGAAACTCCCAACTTCAGCCATTGGGGACCACCACGGACGTATGTTGATATAGTTACCTATTTCCCATTTACCCTATGTCTTTTCTTCTGTGAAAGAGACTGAGTTCATTTACTTCTAAACCTTCATGTTTACCCTGACTTCCTCTAAAATAAGAGCTTATTGGAAGGGCAGTGGTCTTGCATTGGCAGCATAATTTTGTTATTTGTGTGGGATGAGGTCTGCTTAGGATAAAAAACATCTCTGTTGAGAGCATTCTTAGGTATCTGGCTTTATCCGTTTACTGTTAAATCTTCTTGCGTTTGTTTAAGGCTTTGCATTTAATAGCTTAAAAAGCTATTTCAAGCTATTAAACTATTGCATGCATTTTCCAGTGTTGAGATCTTTCGAGACCCTCATGTGTCTCTTGGAATCAGTATTGTTGGTGGACAAACTGTCATAAAGCGCCTGAAGAATGGAGAGGAACTTAAAGGGATCTTTATCAAACACGTCTTGGAAGACAGCCCAGCAGGAAGAACAAAGGCTTTAAAAACTGGAGATAAAATACTTGAGGTAAAGGCAGATAGGCCTACCTTTTTATTTTAAGAAATAAAGATTGACTAAGATAGCTTGGGGCAAGGCGGTGGTGGGGGGGAATACCACCACTACTTCATAAAGTATTGTATGACAGCGTGTCTAGAAAACCAGAATTAAATCCCTCCTGTGCTTGTCATTTAAGATCTGAATACAGAGAGTTTTTAAGATCCTCTTGTTTATTTAAGAAAAGATAGGTCCTGATATTGAATGCTTAAACGAAAAAATAAAAGACTATTCTTGCCATGTAAATGAATAGCTAATTTCTGTAAAGTGACATTGTCTGCATAGACTCTTTCTTCATACTGAAATTTGGGCTGTTATTTGGAGTGTGTTAATTTGGAGTAGTTAATGGTCTGGTTAACTACTATTTAAGGGAAATCCCCAATTCCAGCAGATGCCTCAGGGGAGAATACCGTTTCTGTACATCCTGTCAGCTCTGGCTCGATGTTGATTTTCAGTCACTGTACTCCAAACTAAYACTTCTGAATCTGGAATTCCCAAGCTGATGGTGCTGTGCTTGCATGTGTTCTTTGTTTGCCTGTGGTATTTTGAAGAACAGTTTCAAACCAGATTCATCTTATAAACATGCAAAACCTGAAAGAGGGGTGTTGTATCTAACATTCTCTGACAGTCTTGTTCCTTATGTTTTTATCTAGAAAAATTGCTTTCGGAAACATGTGGCCTGTCTTTAACTGTTAATACTAAGAAAGATGCTTTTTCTTAAAGCATCATAGAAAAATACTTTTAAAATAATTTCTCTTGAGTACTTTTAGCACCTTCCTGTGATACACTAATCTGTGAATGTATGCAACCTCTTGTAATGACTCTGTGCAAGAAATAAACTGCCTAATAAAAATAAATTGTTAGGTCTCTGGGGTAGACTTGCAAAACGCCACACATGAGGAAGCAGTAGAAGCTATCAAGAATGCAGGAAATCCTGTTGTGTTTGTCGTTCAGAGTTTGTCCAACATGCCAAAAGTGAGTTTTTTCMTATTTTTACTTTACAAAACTTAATAAATATGTAATATACCTCTTTAACTTGGCTAAATTTCTTTCAGAAAGACTTTTCTATTTTGTATTCATCCTTTCTGACAGAGTTTCTGCTTGTGGATCACACAATTATTTTTTTGGTCTGATGTAAATCTAATAGTGTATATCTATTGAATAGGTGGTAATCTAGGTCTCCCACATGTGTAATTGACTCTGACCTTGTGTATTTTAATTTGTATTTTATAACTAAAAATATGCTCTAAAAATCTGATTCAACTGTATAGCGAAAGGTACTGGCAGTAGTAGTTCGGAAGCAAGCTACATCTAAGATTTAGGCATGCYTTTGTCTTCAAGGCCAGAAACCTGCTAGCCCTGTAGTAAGAGAAGACATACTCCATGTCTTGGAGTACACAAAAGATACAAGACTTCTTTGTGCTTTTGGTAYAATCTGAGAAGTTACTTAGTAGACCTGAGAGAAGACTTTTTTGACAAATGCAGACAAATCTGGCACACAATGTTCATTATTTTTCCTGTGCTCCAGGAAGTCTTTCTGAGTCTGTTATGACTTCCACCTGCTAAGCTGGGGAGGAGGTTTACACAGGCAGGGACAGCAAAAATCGCCGTGGTGCTATCTGAGTTGGCTTTCTTTCTGTATTTGACTCTTTCACAGAAAAGAAGATCCAAAAAAAAAAAAGTGCCAGAACGCTCAAGTGTTCTGCTGCTTCTCTGAACCTTACTTTTCTTGGAAAGCTGGAACACTTGGTATTTTGGTGTTTCACTGTAAGAATGCTGAGTTTCCAGTAACACAGGATCAGAGTTTCAGCAGTGCTAAGCACTCTCAGCTCCCACTCACCAAAATAGGATGCTGCTAAAGGAGTGGGAGTCTTTTGCATTCTGTGATGTAGAAGGAACCCAGGTTCCTCTTTCCTTTTGTATGGCCTAATCTTATGACCCCAAACAAGTTCTAAAATAAACCTCTGTACTCCTGTACTCCTATTTGAGTACTTCTTATAGGTTCTCCTGGCATCTTTGAGATTCAACTGTGTCCAGCACCAGCAGTAATGAAAATGCATTAAGAGTAGATGTTTCCTTTCCCCTTGCAAGGATAAAGAACACGAAGGAGGAATATTATGTGGTGGCTCAGCACGTACTTTTTTATTTGGTGTTTATCTGCGGGGACATGAGTCTCTTTCCTGCCTCTGTAGGTAAACAGATGGAGATTGAGGTATTTGTTAGGAATTTAAAGTACTAGGGTTGGTACAGAAACTATTTCACATGGGATCTCCAGGCTGCTTGAAGTTCAGCTGTTGTTTCAGTAATTTCAGCTGTTGGCTTTAGACTGCCACATGATCATTTTCAATTAATCATTCTACAAATATGTTTTTATAGTTTTGTTTTAAGTGTTATTGCAGTAAACTACTGTCTTATATTTTCTTTTCAAATAACATCTTACTATTGTACAATTTTGTACGTACAATGTACCTTTTTGAGCAATAAGAATWTTTAAAAATATAAGTGTTGTACTTGCTTATTTGATGTTTGGTTTCTAAAACCTATTATTCAGCTTTGAATAATTAAAGAATTGACACTTACTCAGAAGTCCATATTGAATTCTGTATCAAATATGTAAATCCATACTGTTGACTTCAATCTAGTATTTTATTGAATGGAGAGAGGAGGCCAGACATCAAACAGTGAGCACTAAAAGAAATACTGAATGTTTGTAATTTCCATAAAAGCAAGTAATTCAAAGACTGCATTGTAATGCCCTTCTACACTGAGCGAAATGAAGAGTGTGATGGGAATCTTTATTGTTGTCATTACTTAACTTTTGTATGTTTGCTTTGTTCCTGTAATTTTCTTCTTAATATGTGCAACATATACATTTTTCAGGCAGTTTCTGCTGTGCAGCCTAAGGGGAGCAAAGTTCAGGATGCAGACAAAGAAAATAAGAATGAGAAGGTATTTATTTTCATTTGAATGCTATATCTAAGTTTTATTAAATCAAATGGTATAAGAACTTGTGTTATAAATGGATGTTAAACCTTTTTTTGAAGTCTGAAGTTAAGTTTGAAGTGTTTCATTGAAATCTCTCTGGTTCAATTTTTGCCAAATCCAAGGCAAGGTTATGAGAAATGTCTTTTGGGTCTCCCSTGGCTGCTGTAACTGTGCAGCCCTTGCAGCTCTTCACTGGCATCTCTGAAAGTATCTGTTTTGCTCAGTTTGGAGGCAAATTGATTCCCCTTGCTCGATAGAAAAACAGTAACATGTACGCAACTAATATCCTTAAAGTGGAGCTGACTGAAGTTCAGTAAAATCATGTTATAGGATAATTAAATCAGACGAGTCTTTTATGTTTCCCATTGCTGTGTTAAACAAGGAAATGACCAAGTGGTCTGTAGTTGGCCTACTAAAGGGTTAGCARTTACTGCACAGTAACTTTCTAAAAACTTCATGGCTGATTTAAAAATAAAGAATCTGTTCAGTCTAAACTACTGTATTTGTTTTAGTTACTCTGCAGTAAGGGAAACATGTAATTTCTCACTCTCCGACAGACTGCTCGAAGGACCTAGGTATTTTGCTGTGTAGCTCGTTTCTGGGAACGGCGTTGATCACGGTGGGCCAGGTACTTTTGGGTGTGTCAGAACTGAAGGAGGAGAGAACAGAACTAGGGTGGATGATATCTTTTGTCCAGAATGAACATTTTGTTTGAACTCACTCGGTTCTCTGTCGTTTGCTGGCAAACTCAGAAGGCCCTCTTGCTTCAGAAAGTTTCTGTAAGCCTCCTTTCAGCTCCTGTCAGCTTCAGAAGCTATGAGGCTCACTTATTCCAAAAAATCAAGAAAGGTGTTGAAGTCATGCTTTTATGCCAGTGGATAATAGTTATAATGAAGCAGTTACAATCCCCTTTTCTTGGTTTTGTTATCTATATTTCTAATCTAAAAAGCGCTCATCCACTTGCAATGTGCTGCCTTTAATCTCTAGGACTCCAGTGTGTTGCATTCTATAGTGTTAGGAGGTTAAAGAGTGAGCTTAATCTTTTTCAAACCTTTTTCATCTATTGGTGCTGTAAACTAGTGGGTGGAATATTGAAGAGCTTCAGTGCATAAATATGTAGCTCCTTTTTAGCTTTGAACATTAATTCACAAAGCAGTCATACTGTGCTACAGTAGGGACAGCTCTGAGTTAGAAAGGGTTGCTATTAGTGGATTACTAGCCTGTGTTCCTATGGGAAATCACTGATATTTCGAGTCCAGTCTTCAAAGTGTCACAAAAGAGTGTGGTTTGAAAGAAGCCATATCCAACTGGAAAATCTGCTGCTTTCTGCATGATGAATTATCTTTTCAATACTGCAGGTTTTCTCTCTTATTTTTTGGTATTTATCCTCCTCTCATGATCAGTTTGTTTTAAAGTCATCACTTGAAGTCATTTGTATAAAAGTAACTTAAAACAATTGAGCTTCTTGTGGATAAACTAGATATTAAAGGTATTTTGCTGTTTGGCTATGTAAAAAGCGTTTTTGCTTTTGTGTTGGAAGAAACTATGTTAATACAAAACCTGGTGTAGTGGAGTACTCTACTGCCTTAAATGGGGGAATGCAAAACAGTTAGGTACCATTCACTTTTAATTTCTGTCCTCCAGTGTTGGCTGAGGAATCTCTAAAGTTACTGTATAGGTAGAGTGGGTGCGGAGCCTCTCRCCTGACTAGAGAGAATTGTAAATCAAACCATGGAGGCAGAGCAACCAGAGCATTATGAAATTAGGTGACACTGTTGGAATGTAATTTTTACATTAAAAAAAAAAAAAAAGATGTGATAGATTTTATGCAAAGTGGGTACATTCACTTTGGTCCTGTCCCAGCTTGCCCTTGAAAAAATTACTCTATAAATGATTTTTCTTTTATTTCCCTTCATTCTTAATTTTTAAACGAAAATACTGAATACTGGTTCCTTTGCAGTGGTGTGTGAACGTTCTTGTCCTTAAGGTCCTAAAGTAGAAAGTTCCCCATGTCCTGCCATACGTTATTTCCTTTTATTCCCTTCTGACACTTTCTAGCTGATATTTTAGTCTTTGACAGACTATATCTATTTGGATCTAGGGAAAGAATTTTTCACATTCCTTTCCCTTCATTTTGTACTCAAAGAATGTATTTTTAAATAAAACTAATTTTGTGCTCAACTCTGCTGAGCATGCAAGTCAGAATAACTTAAGCTTAAAAAGCAGCAAGATATTTCACAATATCAAGTTCAAGAAAAATAATGCTTCCGTGAATTTAGTTCTTCTGCTGATGTTCTCTCTTCTTTAAAAATGGAGGTAGCATGGTACCACTCCATAAAAATCAAAGTAAAGAACAGTTTATAAACAAAGTACTTAACGTTTGTACAGAAATCGTAATCTGAAATTTTGTGTAATGAAGAAGTTTCAGTAGATGTGGATTCACAGGAAAGATTCTGTTGATTTTTCTGTTCTGCAGAGCAAGTAAATTAGAGAACTTGTTCTTCCACCATTTGAATCTGGAGTTTGCATGTGTCAGGCCTTTTTCTTTTCTTCTTTTCTTCCTTCCCCCCCTCCCCCCACTAAATACTTCATTTTCTTAGACATCTGACATCTGATGGAAAAGAAACTCAGTATTTAGCATTTCTGCTAGAGTGGGACTTTGCCAGTGTGACTGTTTATATATATATATATATGTAACTCTAATTGAAAGTGAAATCTAGAAGGAGTTAGAATTTTTTATATAGTGCACTCAAAAAATTTTTTTGAAGCTTTTCTCTTTTATCAAACAGGTTCTGAGCCCACTAAAATCAATACGACTAGGTTCTCGTTGACTTCTGTGTGTTTATGGTCAGAAACTTTTAGGATAATTCTTATGAAAATTGGCACATTGGGGGATAAACTTGTTTTTTGCCTATAGCTTAGACCAGTAAAGATCTGTGTGGGAAATGGAGACTCTGAGAGTGATTCTAGAGATTTTAAAAGCATAGCACAGTGCTCTCTCTGTTGCAGATTCACCCAAAAACAGCAATTTACTTGTCTGGATTTTCAGTGGGTGAGAGAAATCTGTCGCTTTGAGCAGTGGCAAGCTGCTGGATAAGCTTAGGTGTCTTATATAATTTCCCCCAGGCTTTCTAAGAAATATTTAAGGTTTTGAAAAGCCAAAGGGCCAACAAATTTGGCTCCAAGTTATTAAGGAATTATAGCAAAACTGAGTTGTCGTAGGCAACTGAGCGCAGGATTGCAGTGGTCCGCCTGCACCTACTCGGTAATTTGGGCGATGACTTCCACGCGGCGCTTCTCGGACCTTCCAGAGTTAGTCCCGTTCTCCCTGCGCTGAGCAGTGAAAGCGGAGGCTCGTTGGTGTGTCGTTTACCGTGGGGAAATAGCTGTCATGTCTCAAAGTGCTCTTATTAAACGCTGTTGCTACAGATTGGCTACAGTTCTTCTGTTTTATTACTCTTGTGCTTGTCCTCAGTGTAGCACTTTGCTGTAATAAATTTTAAATTGGCAGAATGATGGAAATCATATTATCTCACACAATTTTGTACATAGCTTGCATTACAATTTGCTGCTTCAAATATTATATACAAATTTAGGCTCGGTTTTCATTGTACACAGTGGAAAACCTTATTCCAGGTTTGAATCCTATTTCCCAGTTACAGAAGAAATTCGCTGCAAGCATTCAGGCTGTTCTAATGGCATATTGTACTCACGGCTCCCTCTCTAAAGTGCATCTTGCTATTAGTGGTGTGGTAGTATGGGATACAATTGAACATAATTTAGAAAAATCGTGTAGCCAACTAAGGCATGATCCAGTTACTCTGAGATATAAAAACAGTTGCTTGGATGAACGAGCTTCTGTTTTCAGTATATTCAGAGCTGGTTCTTTATGCCTGATATGCGTCGCTATATGCATCATTATAGGAGCTGCCTGTATATATGTGAGGTAAWAGAATTTTATTATAAGTTCTAATTCAAATTCATTTTTAAATTTAAACCAAAATATAGATGACATGCTAAATGTAAATATTCCTGTAGAAACAGTAAGAAGTTTTAAGGTTTATTTTCTATTTTAAAGTTTGCTGACTTCCGGCAGTATCAGAAAATTTTAATTTTGAAGTGTTTAAAGTCTCTAATGAGAAATGGGTTATAATTTAGTGTTTATTTTTATGCCTTGATTAATGTTCATTCTTGTATGTTTACAATGATATACAAATATTTTATCAATAAGAAAATATGCRCATACTACTATATTTTTTTCTATACTCAGTGTCACTTTTTGTGCTGATTTCTTGCATAAAAAGCCTATGCTGCAGACTTTAGCGTTGCAATTATCCTCTATGTATGCATGTAAATATTTTAAGACAGAAGGAAAAATACGATTTTTTTCTTCTATATGGAGGATACAAAGCATGTAACTATTTTACTCTAAATCCATTAGAGAAAGTATGGGGCTCCACCTCCAATGAAACTGCCGCCTCCGTATAGAGCGCTCGAAAGACTGCACCCAGAGGAAGCTAATGTGRATGAAGAGGAGGAAGATTGTGCGGAGAGTAAGTAGCATTGCGTTTATGGAGCGCTGTCAGGCTATGTGAAAAATGTGGCTGCCATTTAGTGTTTGTATTTTGGACATAGTGCTCAGCATGGCAATAAGAGATGGTCTGCGAATTTGTTCTTACTGATGGCTACTCGTTTGTAATTTAGATGATCATGTTTTCCCGGCCAGGCTTAGATAGCTTTTCTCTTCTGAAGAGATGTAAAAATGGCTTAATTTAATGTCAGTCTAAGAAGGTCTAAGCAGGGGACTGGAGGGCTTGTGTTGGCAGCAGCATCAGCAGCGGGAGGCAGTTGTGGTGCTTCACCCTTGAATGCAAAGTCAGCTTAAGAGCTTCCAACAGCCTGACTTAGATTCCAGGATACTGCTTTTTCATTCTAACTTTGGATAAATGGAACATTATTATTTTTCCAGTAAAATATTGAGGAATATTAAAATCACTGTTAGGATTCTTAAATTATTTCCCAGATTTGCCACTTTGACTCCCTCCTCCCCCTTTACACTCTCTAGCACTAAATCATCACACCTGGTTTTTTGCTATTGTTATTTTTCTCATCATCCTGTGTCTTGGAGTGTTTTATGTTTGTCCTAGTTATATGGAGGCTAAAGTAGAGAGATGCCTTTGTAGTTTCTGACCTTGAAGCACCTATGCCTACCAGTCTGAGTGGAGGTTCACAACTTCAGACCTCCTGGTGAGCGAGCCCTTCTGCCTGCTCTTACTGATTTAATTCCTGGTATTGGCCATGGCATGTCATTGAAGCTGAGATAATTTGAGGTTGGTTGGTTGGTCACTSCCAGGGCTTTGTAAGTGGAGACAACATGGATCTTGGAAGGTTGTTCTCATGGAAAAGGTGCACAGGAACAGCCTGCTCAGGGCTGCCTCTGTTTTAGTGAAAAGCTACTAGTTCTTGAACCAGCTGTAGATTTTTCCAGAACTTCCTCTTACAGAATTTGTCATCTCATCTGCTTGGAGGCTGCACCTTAATCACTTGAAGTTTTATGGTAACTTCTTGGAGGAATGCTAGTCAGAGGAGAATTTGACTCCAAACTCTGCATTTTAGGATGAACTATTTTACTTTAAACCAGCTCTGTTTGTAAACCACTAGTTGTCGCAAACTGTTTTCAGGCTGTTACAAGTTACAAAAGTTGTAATTCCCAGTTAAAGGTTATATTTGATAGGTAGCTTGATTCTTGAGTTATCTAATTAGGATGGGCTTCAATCCAAGTGCTTGCTAGACATGTTAACATTTGCACAGCTGTAATTTCTTATTGATGAGCTTGGTCATTTTCTAGCTGATTTGCAATTCCTAATGATATTGCCAGCTGAGACTGATAGCTGAGAAGGTAAAGCTACTTCTGATATTAAATTAATCAACCCTACCAGATTTGGCAGCAGCAAGCAGATCTGTTTGGATGCATCCCTTTCTCTCTACCCTTTCTACTGACTGAAGTTGAATGTTTGCCATAACCATCACTTCCATGAATCTTCCAAAACCAAGATGCACCTTTTCTGCTTTATTCATCCCTTGCTTCACTCAGTTTTTTAAAAAACAGACTAAAGAACTTTAAACCAAGTTCGCACCTCAACTCTTGAAGTAAAAATCATCTTAGAAACAATGTAACTGTATTTAAAATGTTATTAAGCKGCTCAGTAGCACTGAAAGGGGCTTTTACAAAGTATCTTTTCTGTGATCACTTGGAAGAGAAAGTCTTCTCCATGAATTCCAGTACTGTATTACTTTTGTAAACTTAATAATTTTACAAGCTTCACTGAACAGCGGGTAGATTAGATTTATTGTGTCTTCCTTATTTAGAAGATCAGTTAAAAAAAAAATCAACTAGGATAAATCTGTGTCATAGTCTCTGTTTCATTTACCTCCTGTCTGTGTGCCCATAGCGTGGAAGGCCTTAGGGGCATTTTGAGGTGAGTGAGCTGTTAAATCTGTGTCCTCTGCTTTTGCTCCTGATGGATTTCATTAGCCTTCTTATTGATACAGCTACAGTTTCATGAACCTACTCATTGATTTGTCTCATTTTCCAGAAATAATTTACTTGTTCCACTTGACCTGAATTTTTTCAAATSCTTGCTTATCGTTCCTTCCGTGAGAGTCCCTTACTCTTATCTTCCTTGTCTCCATGTTCTTCATTGTTCCTCATATTGAAAGCAAAAGCTAAGCATTTTATTAAGTCTTTCTCCCATACTAGGAAAATTTTTATTTCCTTTCTGTCCCATCCGTACTGCATGCAGTCTCTCTCTGTTTTGTCTGTTCTCCCTTTTAAGGGGCTGAATAACCTTTTGGTAATTTCCCCTGTGGGATCTAAATCCATTTACCTTTTGGCAGTGCTCCCTTTTATTTCTGTGTTTTTCCACCACTGAAACTGTAGCTTTCAGTGTTGGCCTGTTATAACAAACAGTCAGTTCTTGTAGATATTCTGTCTTTTCTTTGCAGAGGTGATTATTCACCCAAAGAGGATGAATCCTTCCTGGAGACAGAACTACTAGATAGTTCTTGGTTTAGAGAAATTCGATGTTCTAGTGCTTTAATTTATCAAGTCTGATTTTACYAAGAAATTTTAGGCATTTTTTCAAATATGTAAATTATTATTATAAATTATTATTCAGTATTTCTTGAATGTAAGGCTTCAGAGCTGCTTCTCTTTATATTTCAATTTAATTTGAGCCATTTGTGATCACTATCTCCAAGGTTACTTTCTTCATTCAAAGTTCTTAGAAGGCTTTTTTGCTAGGCTTTGGGAGCAAGCTGAAAACAGAATGTTCTCTTGTGTTATTTCTTCTAGTGATGCTATCAAAACCTTTATCACTATTCAACTCTGACTCTGGGTAATCTGCTTCTTGTTTACTCTGATTATGCTGCTCTAAGGCTTTCAGTTTACTTTTCAAAATAGTSTTGTAAAACTGTAGCATGTGGAGAAGAATGGTGATTTTACAGGTATAGCAGGAGAAGAAAGACTAGGCTTACAGGATTTGTTGAGAAAGGCAGGATTTGTTTCCTTCCTTGTTTAACTCATTGTCTGTCATATCAACTTAATAATTCTTAGTCAACTACAAAAAGATCCTTCAAAATCCTTCATCTTAAAGATCTGAAAATATTAGAATCGCAGGTTTGGGTCCATTCCCCTATAGTGTGAACTGTCTTTCTGTGGTGGAGGTTATTTTGGTGGAGATCAGTTTCTCCATGTAGATACTATTTAGCTTTCCCAAGCTTTTTAAACATGAGGTTTTGAATAGGATTATTTTTCTTTAATCGAAGTAAATAAATAAAGGGGAGGGTGTACAAGGAGCTATTTGTCTTTATAAGGGGCTCTGCTACAGCAACAATTGGTACTGGTGTGTTTTTTCTTCAGTGGTAGATGGCCAGAGGTGTGCASTAAGAATCTGCTAATAGGCTAATGTACACCCTGTTGTGGCTTGTTACTCTAATAAAGGGTTAGTAATAAAAAGAAGCAGAGGAAATGGATGAACAGAATAGTTGGTAACGAAATGTTTTATAAGATTTTCTGTAGGGCATTAGTATTGCTGCAATTTAGATGTACTTTTGTAATTGAGTTGAGGAGAATGATAAGTTAGATAGGAAAGATCTTAAAAAGCATTATAATAAAATTAAGAGGACAACTACTGAAAAAGCTTGGAACCCATAATTTTAATGGATGTTAGATTTTATTATTATTATTTTTTTACTAAAATCTCGTGTCTAGCTAGGAGAGTGAGATTGATCCGCTTGGTTTAAAATAGTAAAAATAGAGAATAAAAATTAGTGCAAGGTGGCTAAGATAGTGGAGGAGATGCTGCTGCGCTCATCCTTCCTGTCTGCAAGGATATTTAGCTGTATTTAATAAGGGGATAATAATGCCACCTCCCTTTTTATTTTGTCTATAGCCAATGTAGAAATCGATGGAGCTGCAAGAAAGCATAGTGATTTAGCTTCCTAAAATGCTTTTTGAGGAGTGATGGTTTCTCCCACCAGAACAAGAGATTTTTAAATCTCTCTAATGTTTCACCCTACTTAGAGTTAGGGTGAAGGGGTGTAAGWGTGTGTAACTTGGTCCAGACAGACCCGCACTGCCTGCTGCGAGGCAGGATTGGCTTGGCCGTACCCATGTGAGATGGAGTTGATATTTGTTTCAAAACCAAAACCAAAGAGAACTCAGTTGAGACCCTGCAAAATATGTTCAAGTGTATTCAATATCCTTTAGCTGTAAGGACATGGCTTAAAGACGCTTTTAGTGAGGCTATGAACTAAGATGGCAAAACTATCGCTGTCACTTTGGAAAAATGCCAGAATTATTGAAAAGGAAGTAACTATGTAAAAATGAAAACATTGATAAATCAACATAACTCTCAAGAAAATCTGAGTGCTTAGAATTTGTCATTTTATGTGAAGCTGTGCTAAAACAGAGGAGAATTTCAAAATTCAGGTGAGGCAGCTGCTGTAGCCAAACACTGCCTCTCCAATAGATGTCACTGCAATCAACAGCAAATAGCRAAGATGTTCAAAGAGTAAAATGCGGCCAGGAAAAAGCTTCAAGCTTTATGAAAATAAAATGTTGAAAAAATAGTAAATGCCATGCTTACTGTATTAAAGAAAAATTAAAAACGCAACGTGTACTTAGTTCGGTGCATTTTCAAAGATCATGCAAAAGCCAGGATTAGACAAACAGAGCAGTGACTTTCATTTTTTTTTTTTTTTTTTTTTAGCTGTAGGTTAATCTCTTTAATATGACTCTATACTGCTAATCTTCTTTTCTCGTTCTGAGACATAATTAGCTAAAATATGTAGATTTTGTAGCCAGTACTAATGAAAGACCCAGAAGGGTTGTATGCTCTGGGCAGCCTTGCAAGCTGTTGTACCATGTGAGGATAAACTACGATGTTGGTGTCACTGTAGCTTGCGGTTAGTTTGGGGTTTTATTATTGAGTTGATGTCTTCCCCCCTCCCCCCCCCGTATTTGTGAATCACATGTACAGTTCTCATCTGATGAAGTACTGCAAAAGGAAATTACATTCTTGATGAATTTTTAATAGTAAAATTGCAGCTGGGACTTGGATTTTTTTTTTACTGTGTGCTTGTACATAATGCACTGAACAGATGGCTATGTGTGTGCTGTGATATACATTCTAAAAAAAGGACAATGAACTTTAAAAATGAACAAATTAATGGTATTAACAAAATAACAGAATATTTTGGGTTGTTTTAAATGCAGCAGTTGGAATAGAGAATTAGTAAGGACTTCCCAAAATTACTGAGTACGCTTATAAATTAAGAGAGAGCAGTTATCTTTGTTTTTTAATTACTAAATGAGGCGGTTTGAATCTCTTCAGTGTTTCAGTTCGGCACTCGTTGCAGTAAAACTAATACTGCTTGTTTAGAGTCGCAGCAAAATACAAGTTATGGGGAAGTTTGAATTGTCCTTATGATGGCAGGCTAGTTTTGTTTTCTGGCATATAAAAATAATCCACGAATGCATGCCCTTGTTGGGAAACYGCAAGATTTGCAGTGTTGCAAAACAACACGTTTATTGAAGTCATTTGAGCTAATAGCAATTCATTGATAACCCCTGTGCCTGTGCGGAAAGGACGCCTAGATTTAAAAAATGGCTATTAACTACTGCTTTGCCACGGTCATTAAACGTGATATGAACTGCAGCTAGCAGTGAAGTACACGAGCAGCAGAGGTGAGTCGTGCTCGGGGATGGAGCTGTCATTCGAACGCGAGCAGAGTCAGGCAGTGCAACCCCGGCAGGCGCGGAGCGTCGGTAGGTCACACGGGGGAAAGCAGAGATGTGCTGCGCCCGGCGCGCTCGTGCAGGCAGCGCTCGGCTGCTGGCGGATGCGACTGCTAGCCTGTGGGTAGCCTGAAATTAATGTAATTGATGGCATCTCGTAATCGAGACAGACAGACAGTTTGCCCTTAAGGAGAGAAAAATCTGAGAAAAATAGGCCCAAGGTCGTCAGAAGGGAGACGAGCGCCGAGCCTGCGTGCGATGAGGATTGGAGCTGCGTACGGCACTGAGGGTTCGTCAGGAATGCAGATGTCCTGAGGGGCAGCCTGGCACAGCAATGGTGCAAGGGGGCTTCCCAGGTAAGGATTCACCTCTCGCGCTCTATTGTATTTGTTTCCAGTGAGTCATTTTGAATATTTTTAGTGATCGTTTAGAACTAGTAAAGTGCTGGAGATAAGAAAACAGGAGGACAGATCATTTTTTCTCAGTTTGGAGCATGGACATATACCATGATTCAAGTACTGCCTTTAATACCTTTAAAATATTTTGTCTTGTGTTTCCTTATAAGTCACTGTTGMTGTTATACGTTGTTGTTCAGCATTCTGATATACAAAACTGATGTGAGCGTGCCAGTGCTTAAAATATAACAATTCCTAGCACTAAATTTCGTGCTCTATAGAATAATCTACTCTTCCATAACTGTTATTGTAATGTAGARGCAGATGGCTGAATTTTCTTCACTTTGCTTGTTAAGAATGTGTTAGGTAAATGTTTTTAGACTAAAATAAAAAGCTGCTGGGGAATCTAAACTGAATATTCAGCATTTTTGTGGTAAAAGGAGGCAAAACAAGAATAAAGCAACGTGATAGTAAACAAATGAGCTATTTGCAGTGAAGGATAATCTAATCTTTAAATATTGCCTCAGATTGCATTTGTTGTTAGATACGATCTTTTTCTTTTAACACAAGCCAGGTATCCAGAGAATAGCATTAAAATGCTAGGCATGAAATATACTCATTTGGTGTTTTAAGGTTATTAAATTCTCTAAGGCATGGTGCAGTTAGCTTCTGTTGTTTGGGATCTTGGATCTTACTCAGGCATTACAGATAAGTAATATCACAGAGCTTATGTAGATAGAAGATGATGTCTGTGTTATAAATCTGCGAATACAGGTATCACTGCACAAACTTGCTAAGAGAGGGCAGTACAGGTAGATGTTTATATAACTTTCACTGAAGAACACAATACCACTGCAATGATTTGCAACTAAAATATGTTAAAAAGATGCAGAAATTTAAAGAAATAATTGCAAGATGAGCGTTAGCCCATAGAAGGTTGTTATGTGTTTATATTTTTGAGTGTCTGRTTCTTAGGTAATAAGATAGTATCTTTCATCATTACCGTCTTTTCATCATTTATGATGTTGCTCCACTTCACAAAAAATAAGAAGAAACTCTGTTGTGCATCAAGTCTTGTCCAGACTAGAACATCATTACTTTTAGTGAGAATATAGAATAGATATTTGCATAATAGCTCTTTTGCAAAATGGTCTGTTTTGATTTAAACAGTTAACTCCTCTGAATAAAAAGTACAAGTAGTCCTCTAACAGAAGGGAAAGTAAAAATGTTGAATAACAATAATTTTATTCTTTACAGATGTTACTTTCATTTTCCAGAGTATTACAATAATTGAGACAGCTGTCCAGAATAACTTCGTTAACTGTTTGAGAAAGTCAAAGTTATTTTTTGCTATTCAGTCTTAAAAGTAGTTTCTCCTTTGTTCAACATGGTCATTCGGGGGCTGCTCATCTATTTGCCTTCTGCTCTATTCAGATATATAAATGTTTTTCATTAGAATAGTTGGCATTTAAAGAGCAGCTCAGAATATATTTTTGTAGATTTGTTAGCTATCATACACCATGAATGACTGTTAAAAATCTCCTTTTGTATTTGTAATAGCCACATGCATATTGAAATGTGTGTGTGTGTTTGTATAATAGAATTTGATACATACAGAAGATGAACATTTCTATTTTACCTGCAGATTCAAACTACTTTTGGTATATTGAAATTAGAAGAGATAATGTGGCAACTGGCTAAAGGGCAGGTTCTATTCTACCCTACCCCAACATAATAGCTTATAGAAGTGATAATGAGTCATCTATAATTAGTGTGATGATAGGCATGTCTGTTTACTTCATCCAGCCTAGAGACCACAGCTTGTGTCTCTGCTTCCCTTTCTCTGCCTCCCAAAAAGTTGGTAGAGGAAATGTTAGTGCATTGAGCTTTTGGGTGTGATACAAGGAAGCAGAAATTGCTATTGCTGTGAATGTAGAAAGCGCGTGTGTGTGTGTGCACATGTTCTGGGCAGAGATGGAGTTGAGGTTTGAGGAGCAGAGCCCTCCAGAGCTGAGGGCCTCAAGCTACAGTAAGTGTCCCTCTTCAAAGAGGTGCCTGTGCAGCTAGAGCCAGGAGCAGTAGCTGCGGGTCTGCATGGACCTTGATGCATTTGCCAGAGGTGAGTGAGGAGCCTCTCCACAGAACCAGATGTTAATCCTGTGCTCTCTGCCAGATCAGGTAAGTGCCTCCACGTGAAGAGGCTGTGGTTGTGTGAACCTGTACTTTAGTTTGGTGGATGGGAGAGCATTTCCAACGGGCAGTCACCTCATCAGTTCCCACTGACAGGTGGTACCTTGGTGCCACGTGCAGCCTCCCGACTCTCCCTCCCTGCCCTGTGCGCGGTTGATGCTGTGAGAACCAGCCACCATCAGCAACCACAACTGAGATGCAGGATTCGAGAGCAAGGCCAATGCTGTGTTCCCTACACTGGGGTGGTTTGTGAGAAGGGAAAGCAAAGTAGAGGTATAGGGATTTTTGAGATTGAATGTGCAACAGAATAGGACAGGTAAGGCGACAGTTTAGACGTGGATGAGGCTTAAATGTAGGGTAGGACCCATGCTGTTCTGCACCTCTGCTGGTGTATGCAGAGCCAGCAGCAGCTGCTGAGAGCAGTACCTGAGCAAASTAACTTTGGGAATGCCTGCTCAGATGCTGTGTGTGTTACTGCCAAGTGACAAAGCTGCAGGTGAGCTGTGTATGCTGTCCAAAGCCAGGAGTGGTAAACTTGACTTCATCATACCATTTTGTGATTGCTCTGTGGAGCTTGCTTTTTTTAAAAGCTTACTTTTTAAAAAATAATTCGGGTAGTTTTGGAGGGCTTGATATCCCTTACCTTAAAATCAGATACATCAGCTATCCTGTATGTAAACACTTTTGAGTGTTTTATGGCTCTGAATTATCAGGTGAGCTAAAGTACCATTTTTTTTTTTAGACCTAAAAAAGTTATAGTTGCGCATACTTTGCCAGGTTCTCTATAAAGTGAAGTGGGACATTGTCATTCCCATGGTGTGATGCTGCTCGGAATATTCTGAGATGTTAAAGATAAGTTCTCTTATCTGTGACAAGCTGTTACTTAGAATTGCACCGTATACGTGAGKTAGGAGTAATTTGGAGGAAAATGATGTGTGGTATCGAGGCACAAGGCATTTGCTTGTGTTTGCACATGCGTGTGGAGTTGTTACGGCTCTTCATGTTAGGCTTATGAGAGGAGAGAGGGATTACACCATCCAAATGATTCTTTAAAGATACTGTGGTATCTCATCTCAGGATTTAATGAGTTAGAAGTGTAGAAGACRTGGTTTTTACAATACCGTTCTTCAGAGGAAGAGATCCATTAAGTGAGTGGCCTGACGCTGTTGTTARGGAGTCGGTGAGATATCCCTGAAGGGCTGAGAGAAGCGTGGAAGAGAGCGGATGAGATGGGACGAGTGAATAAATAGAGCAGTATGCAAGAATGAGCACCGTCAGCATATGAGTAAGGGCCAAGAAGGCAGCTGAAGATGATTTTGTGAGGAATGGGCAGTTCAGTGAAGTCTTTTGGGTGCAGAACGACGTGGTCATCCTTTTGCCTGTGCGCAAAGACAGATTGTGGCATGGTAAATGGATAGGGCTTGGCACAGGCAATCGAGGAGAGCCTGCCGGGACCGTGGGAGCGAGCAGGACCTGCTGCTGGTGGTGAGGAGCGGACAGCTCTTGGTGATGGCACTGACCAGTGGGCAAAACCTTCGGCGGCCCTTAATAGACCCTCGCAGCAGCCAGGTGGTACGTACGCTCTGTGCCCTTCTCCTCTTCCCCCGCAGCCACGTGCTGGCAGACAGTTCCCTCTCCGATGCGTTGCCCAGCTGCTTTCCTCGCTCTGCSGGGAGCGAGGTTTGGAGGGCGGGCAGGGGGAGGCAGGCAGCCGTGGGGCTCGCTCCTCTGCGCTGTCCCGCACAGGAATCGCCTGCAGGCCTCCGAGGAGGTCAGCAAGGTGCCTGCGAGCCCTGCAGCTGATGGAGCTCCACTCCTACAGATCTCTGTCTCCGTTTGACTGACCTGGGTGTCAGAGGAGGTGTGAGCTCTGATTTAAACTCTTCCTGTGGCTGGAGCTTTTCTAAGGGCTTTCTCTAATCTGAATTCTCTCCTGCTGCTGTAATAAGGCTTTATCTCAGGCTGAAGCTTTCCCTCGGTCAAGGTATTTATTGGGTTTCTCGCCTCTGCCTAACTGCCCATTTTCAGGAACCTTTTACAGCTCCTTTGAGACCTCTAGTCCACTGTGAAATTTGCTTCAGATTGGCCAGCAGATTCAAAATTTTGGGCAGGGGCCTGGGCTCACAGAGTATGACTGCATATGCTTTGTTCCTATAGGAAAGCGGAATAAAGTGATTCATCATGTTAAAATCTAGATTAATATAAATTAAGTTTTTAAAATATAATTAATGAGCATGGGAGCATAACTCCTGGACTGCACTTCAGAAGACCTTCTGCTCTGGCTTGGTCTGTGGGGTGATTTGATAAGTCATATGCAGTAAGATGCACACAAAGCTTTGTGGAGCTCTGTGCCACAGTTCCCAGGAGTTAGATGACCATTTAAAAATAAAAAAAAATAAAATAAAATTTAAAAATAAAACAAAATAAAAATCAGGACCTATAGAATTCCATCTTWACTAAAAGACTGTTTATTCCTGAGGAGCAAGTTTTGGAAGCCTCTGAATCRTTGCATTTGAGGGCTAAATTCACACAAAGGGAAGTATCCGTTCATGTCTTTATAATGAAGCACAGTGTTTAAAAATTAAAATCAGTCAAATATCAACCCAAAAAAGAATTCCAGTGGAAACTGTCGAGCCCTAGTCTTATTTTTCCCTAGAGCATTTGTCTTTTAAGCTTTCTGTAAGGTGACATGCTCCTCGAGGCAGAGTAGAAAAAGTAAGTCTGTTTAATGTGTTGAAATTTATCTATTTAGCTCTTCCYCCTTGGATAAACCTTGGMGATGGRTTTCTTCTGMAAGAATAGAAAAGGAGGATATTTGRCATATTGTAGGTCTTCATTCAAATACATCATCAATTTCCTGATTATAATTGTGTTCATTTAAAAAATGCCCAATGCTTGATGCATTAATATCTTTATTAAATACATTAAGGGAGAGAAGCTATCAGCTACCTACTAACATATTTTGATATCTAAAAAATTCAAAATAAAATTTGTGGTACAGAGTATTRTCTCATTTAATCAAATCTATCAAGTTTTATCATGTCGTAAGTGCAGCATAAACACGATTAGCTTTTTGGATAGTTTGTGAAGTCAGCTGATTAAATAAGATGTATGGTGTATTTGGGGAGAGTATATGACTGTTTTATGATTTCACAGGGAACTTAAATGGTGGGAGTTTTGCGCCTGAGGTAACTGTTATCTATTCATCTGTCCCGTTCTCCCCCCACCCCGCATTTCACCCTACAGAAAAGGAAAATGGAAGCTGGCTGTGGAGATGTCGGAGTTGTTTTGTCCGTCCCAGGTGTGTTCTTAGAAATGAATCCTGTTTCTTCAGTGATTGATTCTTTTGGTGGTAGCAAAATCTCTTTGTTCTTATTAGCACAGCATACCTATTTGTTTTCAGTTTATATTGCCTATGGCAACTTAAAATCATTTCAAGCAATAGATCCTTGCTTTCTCATTTCAAGAGCGGTCCTTTAAGTCAGTTCATTACCTGACTGGTCTCTCTCTCTTCCTTTTGGAACAACAGCATTAATCTATCGTGGGCGAGCAGCGATGCGTCTGTGTGACTGTTGGCCGAGTCTGGCAGCTCGGTGGCTGGCTAGAGGAAGGGATCCCGGGGATGGGTGTTACTGGATGCGGCCAGCAGTACTCTTTTAATCACAGGACACCCAAGTTTTATATTAGAAGCCGCGTTCAGAGATGTGGGAATAGGTCTCTGTCTTTCAAATTGCATGTCTCATCCATGCTTGAAGCTTTACGTGGTGAGCCAGCAGCTCCCCAGTGGTGGTGTGCYGTTAGCTTGTGCATCTGTTTTACATGTAATATTAAGATTATATTGTTAAGCTTCATAAAYAGAACATATACATCACAGCTGAAGATATGGAAACTTACAGTAGAATAACTACTATTGCTTCCTTTCTGTGAACAGAAGAGGCTTCAAAGTGAGGTTATTCCTATATAATTGTTTTGTTYTAAAGCAGAAAAATAGGTAGTCTTCAGTATTGTAAGTTGTTGCAGTCATTTTTCATTTTCATTTGACCTCAGCAATCAAAGGCAAGTCATGATGTTGGAAAACTCAGGCTTATACTTAACAAAAAAGTTCCATAACAATAACAGAAAACCCTGCAAGCATTCCTGGATGTGGTAAAAACCTCAGAGTTTTGACTCAAGTGCAATTTGATAGCTGAAAAAAACAGGACCCAGAGCTTGTCTGGGCTAAGGTTTTGCAACTGTTTGGCTCTGTAAGGTCACCGCAGGGTGTGAGGAGGTAGAAGGTGGCCTGTGCCCATTCTTCTTTCCTGATCTTTTGTTAATGATATTGATTGTCTACCCAGAAGTGCTTAGTGAGAGACAGATGCGTAGAATACCAAAATACAGGGCAAGAGTCGTCTTCAAGAACATGATAAACCTCTCGGCAGCACCAGAGAACTAGAGAACTTGRTTTTAGTGTCCTGTGCAAAAGCAGAGAGGATCCTGAAGTTGAATATTCATCAGATGGTTTGAGAGTATTTGTAATCATTCTGATAGAAGGCTGAACAGGGATGCACCTAGCAAAATACTGAGTCTGAATGGCTGCCCAAGTTTTTTAAAAAATAAAAAAAAAATAAAAAAGAAAGAGAGAAATTATATTAAACAGTTGAGTTTCCAAAACCAAAACACAGRTAAAGGCCAACCCATGAAGTCCTGCTCGTATCTTCAGTGTTTGTTATGAGGATGGTCGGATCTGCTTGCACATTCTTTCTATGAGTTGAGTAAGCTGTATTACCTTGTGTCCTCTGGACACACCTTCTTCATGTTAAACTACTTTTTGATTGAAATCAGATTTGTACTAAATTCAAGTCTTTTCTGCTTTTAAACATTTGTTGTAAGTTTTAAATAGCAACCTACATAAAGAGGTGAGTTTACTTTAATCTGTTAACAAAATTTAAATGAAAAAAATATTCAGGAAATGTATGTGTGCATCCAGAGCACTGAGAGAAGTCTGTGGCTAAAGGACCAAGAGTTTATTGTAATAAGAAGYCAGCTTCTGACTTTCTCTTCAGCTGCTTGAAACAAAGACCTATTCTCTCTGCAGCTTATTTAACTAATTCAGTGGGAATAAAAAGAGCTTATCAAACTTGAACAACTTGTTAAAAGCTGAAAAAGGATATTTTCCTTTTCCAGTCTGTGAATAAAAAGTGGGAGTGTGAACATGAGAATTGTTGGTTTTAAAATTACGCGATTGTACATGGCTGTGGTCTGAGGRTAGACCCTCCACTGGGTCACTGTGTAGCGGGTTTTGTTGATTAGGTGTTTGTGAAGGCCTAAAGACAGACAAAAGGGAATCCTTTGACAAAGTGGAATTTAGACCATTTGAATATGTTTCTGATCACCAGAGAACCTTTGCTTCAATTCATTATCTACCATGAATAATAATGCTTTTGTTTAATATTTCAATTTTAAATGAAAACACATTGTAATAAATCTTACAAATTAATTACAATTAGCATATTTATAAGTTATTTTTAAAATAGAAGGCTGCTGTTTATATTTTAATTGCATCATAATTTCCATCCAAATACAAATGGTGTATATCACAATAAAAAATACACAGTGTAAAAGTAATATTGCTCATCGCATCCAACATGCAATTTGGCTTAAGCAATTCACCGAATATATATGAAGTGTTATATTTCTTTATGTACTCATATAGTGTTTTATSCCATTGATTAGCATAAAGAGGGAACAAACCACATAAATGCCATCTTTACCTGCGAATAAATGTGTGGTAACTAACCAATAAGAGTCAGTCTTTAGCAAAATAACTAAAAGGTGGAAGCATTAAAATTGATCATTAAGACCACTGTTGACTTAAATGACACCTAAAGTAGCTGATCATAGTCTGTCTTCCTTGGGTCTTCCTACTGTTCTGACTTGCAYTGTTTTCCAGTGCAACTCTGTGGGTATCTCCCTAGGTTTTACAATCCTAGATGACTCATCCAAATTTAATCTTTTCTAGTCACTGCCACAGCATATTTCAAAATCACCGTACAAAGAAATTTGAACTACTGTATCATATTTTTTAAATGTAAAAATATAATTTAGTCCTTGTCAGTTCACGGTACTGTTATCTGAGTTTGCTGGGCTGSAAGGCTCTGCTCCGGGGCAAAGCAAGCAATCAGTGTTTGTGTTGGCTCTCCTTCTGTCATCTCCTGCCCACCATACTCTTACCCATACCTGCGTAGCATCYCTTCCTCCTTTCCACCTGCTCTTCCACAACAGAGTACTGATCCTTTTCGYGTAGGATTGGTTTTCAGCCAGGTCAGTGAGGTTTGAATTGAACCTTAGCGTGTTATGGCAACTGCCCTTGTGGAAGCTTTACACTTTTTCATCTACATTTCACCGATAGTGGCAATTSCTCTGGAGACCTTCCTTTAAGAGCAATCATTTAAAAATTTTTTTGAGATCTCTGGGCTGGTTGGTATGGATCCTGTTTGCTGGTTAAGAGGTCYTCATTGTTTGAGCCTCCAAGTCTCAGTTTTCTCATCTGGTTCCCTTGTAAATGAAGAAGATTTAGACTCTAATTGCAGGTTCTTAAACCAGAATGAGTCAGTAGACGAGAAATGTCTCGTCATCTTGGCTTGTGAGAGGTGTTCYCCTTGTTTCCTTTTATGATTACTTATTGTAGAAGCTAGGAAAGCTGGAGATTGGGTCCATAAAAGCCTTCATTAGGTAACAACTTAGCAGTTTTTGACAGTACTCTAATGCCATTTACTTTAATTAGACTCCATGCAGAGAGATTCCAAGATAACGACTTGTGCAAGTTGCTTTGTGGTAGCATCATTATTTAAAGATGAAACATTGTCAGGTCAGGTTACACTATATTACTGTCAGGGGAGGAAGAATTTAAATATTCACAATATTCATTTGTTAATGCTGAGACTAAGCAGAAAAGCAGTGGATTAGAGCTCTCCAGATACTCTTTGTTCAGTCTTAGACACTTGTTTTTCCATCAAATGAATGAGCAGCTTTCAAATACGGATGGGTTAGAGATCCTAGCAAACCGATGTGAACAGCAGCAAGGCAGAAAACCTGCTCGTATTGGAAGGAATAACTTAGAATAAGGAATTTCTATCCTAATTGCAATATTTTCCAAGGAGAGCTCCACGGTGGAATGAGATGTTGGAATACTGTCTGTCACAGCATCTGGAAATCTGATTTTCTGTGTGTTCATCATGCATCCTTACAGATTGCTCCAGTAATGTGGTTGGCATGTTGTTGCCACGTCATAGCCACACTGCAGCAGGCCAGAGGGATAAGCGCTGTGTGCTTAGAGCTGTTTCAAATTTGCTCGAGACTTTGCAGATGGAAATCAGTATTTTCTAATGTTCTTACGCTGTTAACATTTCCCAGCTTCTCGGAGAGCTGCGTTAGGTGCGCAGTGGAGCGGGCGCAAGGCTGCCGTGCTCTCAGGGGACCCGTGCAGGCCAGCCTGGCGGGTGGCGATAGCTGCCTGTTATCTACAGGCCATGTGGTGCCCCGGCTGCCAAACCATCTGTGAATCGCTGGAGACCGCAGTGTACCACCGGACTGTAAATGATATGCCAGGAGAAGCTCTCGTATGTTTTGACCTTAAATAACCTATACTGTATAGTACAATATAATATAATGCAACATTATACTGTACAGTATTTTTCTACATGATTTGTTCAGTTACCTTTTCAACAGCTGAAAAAGCCTGCATTGACTTACTTTTGAGGCTGCTGTGTGTTTTAAAGATGTAATTCAAAACGCCTCTGCCTTTATGGGACCAAACATCAATCACAGTGTGATATATGTGAAGCATAACTATTTGTATTCTCGCAGAGGCAAAATGTTGGTTTTGTTTTTTATGGGATTTTTTTTTGGGGGGGGGGGCTTGTCTATATTTAATCACCTGGTGACAGTCTGATTCTCAAACAACTGGCCCGTCTTGTGTCTTTGCTATCTAGATAAAACACCTGGTTTATCGGTGACTGGAGAATAAACATGCCAAAGCTTTTGCCAGTCTTCTGCATCAAAGTGTGCAAAACTGCAGTATTGCTGGCTGGTACGGAGGTACTCTGAGCTTGGCAGCGAGTGCTCCATGCTGGTCACTGATTGCCAGATCACAGTGCCCTAAGGAGGCCACTTCTTAGTAAATCCAACTGCTCTGATGAGAGTTAATATGTAATTTGAAAGGCAAATAAGGGGAAGAGTTGTGTAAAGAGGAGGGGAGATTCCCCTATAATCAGTAATTATTAGCATCAGGATTTTCTGCTTACCAGTTTTTCACTAAACTGAATTCTTAAAATTTTAAAATTCTCAGATAAATACCAGTGTGAATAGGCTTGTCATGTCCTTGTCATCTAATTAAAAAAGAAGAGAAACATATAGTATCTTTTTCTACCTGCTCAGAAAACTTAGATGTTGTATACAGAAATCGCAGCTCCTGGAATGAAGTTTGGGGGCCTGAAATAAGCAGAAAAATAGATGGAAAAGTCTCCGTTTGTTCAAAATGTTGACACGATATGGTTCAAGCTTTGGAGATGTTCCCTGATGTTATGGGCTGTAGCTAGACTGTTTTTCTGCAGGGACTAAATGCCACCTTTCTCTTTGCTGTTCTTTTTGAGTGAGATGGTTCCTTGATTGTAGGAAGCAACAACATTAGGTTATAACCATTTTTAAATGTCATCTACTCATAGGAACAAAATGAAATGGTACTTTAAATGGATTGCTGAGATTCTCATTATACCCTTATTCCTTGATTAGTTACACAAGAAATTACTAGTAGAAATTTCTACCTTTGGTTGTAGGAAGTGATGTGAGGGCAAAGTGGGATTTAAGGAAAGCACAGGAGGAGAGTTTTCTTGTGTGAGCCAAGAAGCTGTTCCAAGCATTTGTGTAGCCTGAGAGGTGCAAACCAGAAGGGCAGTCAGCTGAAGGAAGCATTTTGAAGAGACAAAATGCAGAGACCCCAAATAATACCCTGAATTCTTCACACAAAAAAGAAAAGAGGCAGTCTTCATGTTAAGGTAAGAGTATTGTCTTACAAAAGTTTAATGCACTTGTTTTTGCCTTGAGCTTGGGCTGAAGCTTGGGTTTGGTATCTGTGAGGGTGTGAAAGCCCACGCTTTGTCTGTTCTTTCTGAGATGGCTCTGCCTCCGTGGCACGACTCCTATGAGAGACAGGTAGCGTTTTATATTGATGGTGCACGACTGCCTTGTGCACACTCGCTTACGTTTTTTAAGATAACTTTGTAGTATTWCGGCTCACAGGATTTGGGGGAGGAAGAAGAGAAGTACAGCCATGTGTCCTAGGAGCTCGCTTGCTCGCTCTTCCRTGCTTTTCACAGGCTTGGGCTTGGGATATGAGGATTGTTTGTGTATGGCAAAGCATAGCAGAAATGCTGGGTTTTATTTTCTCTGAGAGTCATCAGTTGGTCTTATTGAATGACTTCCAAATGGTGTACACAAAGCAGAGCCGTGACAAGGGGATGGTATGGCTTTCCAAGGAGGATTTTAGGAGTTCTGGATCAGATGGGTGCCCTGTCCCAGCCCAGGGATGCTACCTACTCACCTGTTTGGAGATACCAGTATCTACAAGGTATTGGGCCCAGCAGCCTCTGTCCTCGCCTCGCACCACCCAAAGGAGAGGACTGGTCATAACACAATCTCTGGCTCTTCCCTTGAATTTGCCAGTTTTGAATGTAACTGCTATATTTTTCTCTTGCATCCTAATCACTGAGAGAAGAATACGTATGATTTTATGAAATTTAAGAAAGCATTACAGAAATTACCTTCTCTCTATTGTTCAGATTAAAGCATATGAAAACAGAAGACTGCATCACTTTTGAGATAAGGTTTGAAGAATTGTCTGCCTCCTTGGAGCTGGATAGAGGCTAGGGGGAAGATTAAAACAATAAGCTTATTATATTATTAGTAGTGGGAAAATTCTAAACCCCATTTGTTCAATTATGGTCCCTTAACTATGCCTATTTAGGTTCTTGTAAATTGTAATCAGTAAATTAGAAGTGCTGCCCTCACAGCTCTAGGGTTAGCTTTCAAGGGACTTATGTTTATAGGGAAACCAGGAAGGGAATTAGTTGTTTGATATGCAAGGTTTGCTGTGGGTAGTGGATGCTGGCTGCATTCTGATACCTATCGTTATTAAATGAGAAGCAGTGGATGTGCCGCTGCAGCACTGCTCTCTGAACAGAGTAATCTCAGCAAAGGCTATGACTGTGACTGTGTTATGTGCTATGTGATAAAAATGGTAGCTAAAAACCATTAAAATGAACACAGGCTGATAAATGAGATCATTGCAAAGTCTCCAAAAGGCAGCATATGTTGCTAATAATTATCTGAGGTAATACAAGAGGGATGTAAAAACCTCGGTACCTATCACCTTTTGTATACAAATATCATCTGTTGTGGTATGTTTTCCTTTCCTCTTTCTTTTTTCCTTATTTTGCATCAACAGTTTTAATAGTCACGACTTGATACTAAAGCCAGTCATGTTGCTTAGTCATTCAGAGCTTTTTAGCTTTCTAGATGGACTCTTAATTTGTGTCATGCAGTGATACCACGTTTAAAAAGTCCTTCTTCCCTTTCAGCTCATTTAACTGGAGATTTCAGCAGCCTTCRGAAGCAGGTTGCTCAGCCTTTTGCRGGACTGTTACCTATCTTTGTATTTTAAAGAGCCTCTTGCCTTCCGGAGAAATGGTGTCTTGTTTTCAGTACAGATGAATTGTGTATTTTTTGCAAGACTAGGTTATGGAAACTCAAATGTCCTGACCATATTTTCCCAATTTMTTTCTTTTATATCTCTATTTAATATAATAGGAATGGGGCAAGATATGCTGCAGCATGGCRGTATATTGTTTGAAAGCGATTGTCTTCCATTTCCAGGGTAATTTTCTGCTAACATAACTGGAAAGTATTCTTGCAAGAGTAATCACTGAAGACTACCAGTGTTTCTAGTTCACATTGCATCTGTACAGTATTTTTTAAAGACACTGTGAATTTAGCATTAGCTCGCTACATATCATCGGTAAGATATGTTTGCTGAAGTTTTGATAAGCGTATTGTCACCGACTGCAGAAACAACTCCATGCAGTGCCCAGACGAAGACCTGCATGTCCCCTGTGTAATGCAGTAACAACAGAATTACAATTACCTTGTGTAAAGTATCGGGTAATGAAGGCAGATAATGGCATTTGCTGCAAAAGCAGATGCTAACTGGCTCCCCAATGCTAGGCAGAGGGCTGCAAARTGATACTTGCTGGAGGGGAGGGAAAGCAGCTGAAAAAGGCATTGCAGAGAAGATTCTGAAGATGCATGTTTGTTTAAGCAGTAAATACTTGTTTAAAATAATCTTAAGAGATTCTTATTAAGAGGCAAACTGAGACTATGGTTAGAGCGTTACAGGACATCAGCTGGGTGCCCAAAGCATATTTGTATGCAGATGGGATGAGTAACACGGCCACCGCTGGGAATGGTGTGTTATCATTCACACAGCAGTGGCTCGCTAGCGAGGACAGCCCTTGGAAGAGCGCTTAATTGAAGGAGGTGGCATTTGCAAAAGCCAGAACCTTCTGCTGCTTGAGGAGGAGACAGCAGGCCCCGCTCAGGGAGGCTGGTGTCTAAAAGCAGGGTATCTCTGCTCATCTGTGTGTGCACCAACACACGTGCGCACACGCACGTGCAWCTTCCCCAGCAGTGCATGATGCCGGTGTCCTCCTGCCACGCTCGGAGGGGCACTCAGCGCCTGAGCACCTGCGTGATTTCCTTCGTAGCCTCCCACTGGTCCACCGCTCCATCGCTGTAGCTGTTTAAAAGCATTGCTTCCTAAATGGATACGGTAATTTCCCAAAGGGCGCAATCTGCACTGTTTTTCCTCTTGCAAGTGTGGATTCCTCCACCTCCAAAGACATGCCCCTCCCCCCCACCAAAGAAAAGACTTTTTACCTTTTAAACAAATAAAATAAGAGGATTAAAAGAAAGTTATTACCATTGGAGTTGGTCTCTTTCTTTTGCCCAGTGACATTTTTCTTCATTCCAAGAAGAACTGTTGCTATGCGGATACTGAGAGTGTGGTTGGAGCCCTGAGCGGGGAAGTGCTGATTTCAGACCCTGGCCCAATGCAGGCAGCTCAGAAACTTCCGTGTGGATTTCTCTCATCCTAGGCAATTGCCCTAATTGCTAGTTTCTGTAGCACTAATGCTCATACTTTTAGTTTCAGCCCAACATGGAAAAGGAAGATAGGGGTATTTTAAAACTTTTAATATTTTTTCCCATGTGAGGAGCATTTTGTGCTGCCCCAGCAGGAAGAAACGCTGCAAAGCTTATGGTGGACTTACTGGTACTGGTGGTCCCAAAAGTTACTTGTGTGTGGCTCAAGGAGAGAGCGATCTGACAGTGTGCACGGTGTCACAGGGCTACTAGCATCGGGTTCGTGTTCAGGAATTTAAAGGAGTTTTACTGACAAACAAGAAATGAGTTTTGAAGCAGTCCCTGAAGATATGTGTCTTCATCTGTACAGTGTTTATGTGTGCGTTCTCCCCTTGCTCCTCAACCTCTTTTCTGTGCGTCTTGTTATGAGCTGCTAAAAACATGCTTGTAGATGTGTGCTTTGCTCCTAGCAAACGAAATGAGATGTGTTGTCCATATAAAGTGAGCAATGAAATGAGCTGTGGCAGAGCAACGATGAGCCAGCTATGGAGCACCGATTCTTTGTTCCATCTGCAGAAGTAGGAAGCCACTTTTGTGGGGAAAACTAATGTTCCCGAGGCCGAGATACTGTGCTCAGGCAGGAAGCACTGTGCAGCTGCTTGCAGCCCTGTAACAAGTTCAGGATTTTGGCAGAAAGCTGCTTAATTGCCTTCAGATCAGGGCTTTGGTCAATGGGAAAAGAAGTTAAACCTTTGTAGTACGAATAAAACATCCGTGGCAGTGTATGTGCTTGCATCTGCTGTGCTATCCTAAGCACCGTTTTCAAGACATTCCCTTGTTTACTGTTTTTCTGCAGAAGGACATCGTGTGTACCAAGCTAAAAAATAACACTTTCCAAATTCAAGTAGTGAATGACACCCCACTTATTTCTTAGCTAACGAGGTCAAAATGTGTATTGAAGAACCATGCAGCAATATTGGTTACCATTTAATACAATTATGAATTTGGGTATGTAATTGATAGTAGTGGGCTAGGGGTTTAATTTCTTACGGTATTCTTGATTTTGTCAGAGCTCTGCAGGGCTTTACCGACTCAGCTTTCCAGGGACTGCATTTGTTCCTTAAAATGCATCCTCCAGCTTTTTATGCTCAGACCAGCAGGGATTTGGGAGAGGCAGGAAAATGCTGGCCTGAAAATACAACGATGGGAGTGTTTGTTCCGTATTCCTCGGTGCGTCCGGGGTTGGCTTACGCTGTCCCTGCGCACTGTGCCTACCCCGGCGGGGCCACCAGAGCCCCGAAGCTGGRAACAGCTGCTGCCGACGGTGCACTTGATGGACAACGGGTATGTGACAGGTCCTGGGGAAGGTGGCATTTAGGCATGGGCTGCTGCAGTCTGAGCACTGTGCTCAGCCCRTAACTTGCTCAGGAAAGAGATGCGGCAGGGGTGGATCTGCGTTTGGCTAAATCACCCTGGCGCTCTGCAGGTGGCACGTAGGCTCTGTTGCAAATGCCCCTACATTATCATTTTTCTTCCAGCTCTTTTTATTCGCTTTTAGTGGATTCTTTCTCACCTTCCCCAGCTCTTTCCCCTCTTCTTTGTTGTCATGGAAACATTCACTACAGTGGTTAAATCATACTGTTAAAATATGCTGCCTCATGGTGGAATGATAATAGCTAATATTGATTGAGCTACTGCTGCTGACTCAGGGGTATGGCTGAACACGTATCATCTCTTCATTCTCTTATTAATGCATAATACATCAGTCTCTCTCACCTTGGGCTTTGTACTAAGGTTGGTATCTAGTCACAGCAAAATTTCTTTATCTGCTTTTTTAGTGTGTGCCCCAGTTGAAGCATTGGATGCAGCTGGTGTTATAAAGCTGGCTTTAAAAACTATCTGAGTCAGAATAAAACTGGCAAAGGACAATCAGACAGAAAAAAATTACCTTTCCTGTGATTGACTTGTGTAATCAAAAGTTACAGATGTTTTATGCCAGCATTGAAAAGACATTCAGATGCAGCTGTCAGCATRCTCGGTTCCACTGACATGCAACATACTCCAAGTAACTTTGGAAATCCATTGCACCCTACCACGGAAGTGGTTGAAAGATGGATGTGAGACAAATAACTCCCTTAATATCAAGTGAGGCTGCGTTTAAAAATCTAATCATTTGTATGCGTTGTCAGTGACGACTGCTTTGAGTAAGGCTCTGCGTAGTAGCAAATAATTTTAAATAGAGCACAGCAAACATATATTCCTGAGTCATAGTGAGATGTGAATTTGCAATATATTTGCAAGGGAAGCATTCCAGTTAATTAAGCATACCAGCTTTATGAGTTCCTGAAGTTGATAGTTTTTTGCAAGGTAAGACTGAGGTGCCTCTGGAATTCTCCTCTTCACGCTCCTTTCAAAAAAAATAAAGTTTTGTTTTAGAACTATTCTGTTGCATAAATAGTTCAAATGATGCAGTTTTTAATGTGAATAGTATTTGTATTTTGCTCTGTGAATGATATGAATGATACAATAACAACTGGCTGGACTGTTTGCAGCAGGAACTGAACTTGGGTTTCCACAGCCCAATGTAAAGATACATAACTAAGAGGAGTCTCATCTCTCTCAGTAGCCTTACCTGTTTGGGAGGAGAGTGGAGGCAAAGCATGGGTCAAGCACAACAAATCGCATTTTAGATTCTGTGCTGGAAAGACCTCTGTTAACAGAGAGTAAGTGCCGAGAAAATAGCCACTTGTAGTGYGTTGATGTGTGTTCTTAAACATCTGCATGTAACTTATTTTATATCTCTTTGTCTTTGAAGAAAAAATTAGGCAAAGATATGCAGACCTACCAGGAGAGCTGCACATTATTGAGCTTGAGAAAGACAAAAATGGACTTGGACTGAGTCTTGCTGGGAACAAGGACCGATCTCGCATGAGCATCTTTGTAGTTGGCATCAATCCAGATGGACCTGCAGGCCGAGATGGAAGGATGCATATTGGTGATGAGCTTTTAGAGGTAAGTGTTTTCTTTAGCTGCTAGATAAAGTTCGTATGGAGAGAGTGAAAGAGGCAGAGGCACTGTGAAGCAATCATTTGAACCTGAAGTAAAGCCTGCAAATGGAATTAGGTGACTGAAGCAAGGAACTGCACTGATTTATGCCAATTGAGAACATGGCCTTTGGCAGGTGAATGTGTTTCCTGTGAAACAAAAATCGTTGGCCTGTGGAAAACTAATGTCTTGTCAGTGAAGTCTGTGCTCACAGCATGTTCACCAGCTACGCTTAGRGAGGGACTGTTGAAAGGCAGGAAGGGAATATTAAATCTGTCCTCGTAGTATATATGTGGTTTCAAAGGGCAATTCACACCTTACCTAAAAAAAAAAAAAAAACAGAACCCACCTCAATGTTCCCATGTGTGTTTTTATAGATAACAGCAATATCCCCCATCCTGAAAATAAAATAAAATTTCTTGCTGTAACCTGTTTTGATCTGTTGTAATTTAAAATACTACCCYACTATTTTCTTTAGTCGTGTTTGGCACAATTTTACCCACAAGCYGAGAGAGCTCATCAGCAAGTATTTTGTCTTCACTTTTTCTCCTATCTCGTTGCTTCMTCTTCAGCCGGAAAACACAAATTTCTTGCACTTCATCTGATATTTGCCTGTTGCAGAATGACACTTTGCTGCAGTACCTGCTGTGGTTCCCGACATCATGACTGCTTCGTAGATTTGAAAAATCTGTCATCCCTGGGGGTCTTGTCTTTCCAGAGAAACTTTCCCTGAAGAGCAGTTTTATGCTGACCTGCTGCTCTCCCTGGGTGATAAATTTCCATCTTTCAGAAACTCTATGGCATCAGAGCACCAACTATTTTCTCAATTTTCATGACTTGAAAAAGAGCAATTTGGCTACCTGGGGATACCTTGGGAGAACTCAGAATTGCCTAAACATTTTTCACTGTCTAACAGTTGCATAATTACAGGTTTTCAAGACACATGGTACAAGAAAGACTTGTTTTGCTATAATAATCGCAGCATCTGAAATTTATTATTTTGTTTGTAAGTGTGATAAATGGTATGAAGGCCTCTATTCCTTGCTGAACTTTGCAGATAATTTTCTCCTTCAAACTTCTTTCCTTTACTGATTCCAGATTCCAATTTAAAAATTTTAAAACTGACATATTTCACATGTATGCCAGTTGAAAGGACTCATGGTGCTGTTTTCCGCTAGTTTAGGGCAGGTAGTCCAGGGCAAACTTGAAAGAGCCTGTTGGATTGATACAGTTTCCCAAATAGAAGGCTTTGCTTGTATCTCTCAAGTTATTTCTCATGATMGTTGTTTGATCTACTGTTAAGTAGTGCTGTGCTTGAAAGATGCGCCATCTGTGTTTGATTACAAATATTTCAAGGTTTGGGATTTACACGTGGGATCTGTGTTAYGCCTATCATTTTCAAAAGTGTTTTTGTTGCCCAAACTCAACTCCCTGTTGAGCTGGAGATAAAAACGATTGTTTGCTTCAGTGGAAGAAAAGTAGTGCTAACCATTTCAAAAATGCCACACTTTAAGTAAACTGAAGGTCAAAGGGAATTCAGTAACTACCTCTCTCATTTACCCTTGCAGTCAGATTAAAGGTATGTCACTCGTGGGCAGAAGTGTCATCGCTTGCATGAAACGATGTGGGGATCTCAGCCTGGTCCCCAGCGAGTATGTATCCAGTGTGAAAATATCCTCCTGGGTTACAAAGGTTGTACGTTAGTCATGGACAGACAGCCTCATATTCATTCACACAAGTGGTCAGTTATTCAAAGATTTAGGTTTTTGTCTTTTAAAAGCATTTCAATGTTACATGTAAACACCACTGAAATGGAACTAACAGGMATTGACATTGGCAGGTTTTTTCAATAAATTTAACCATTAGGAGTCCTCGTACTTGTGAAGTATACAGGTCACCAGCAGCAGAAATGTAACTTCATGCTACTTCTATGGCAGTGATGCAGAGTTTAGGATGGTTAACTAATTATACTTGCCATGTGTTGTACTATAAAGCACATTAAAATAACACTGTCCACAAACTCAAGCACTCAGAAGTTAGGAAATGAGAGAATTCAGTTTGTTTGTTTTTCTCCAGTTAAAACCATAAAATTGGAGACTGTTAGTCTTAAGGCTGTGGTATTCTTGCTTCAGTCAGTGCGYGGGATGGACAGTCTTTACTGATGGAGCAACTTAACTTCCCTTCCTTTGGRTAGTGCTTCAGTACACCTAGATATGCTAGTGCTGCTGGTCATTGCCCAGTGGTCACTTAGTTATTCTGTAGGAAAAACACAGCTGTTCAAAATTCATAAGCATTTGAACCCATTTCCACAGTATTTTTGTGTGCTCATCAGCAAGCAGACAGACCAACTCATCCATCACATAATTGGATGTTTTAAGTATATTTGCATCTGCATCTTTGATTACACGTGAATTTTGATAATTGACAGTTGCAGTAAGAAAAGAGATTCTCATCTTAGGAAGCCTCTGGCATTTCTGCCGACTGTCTGGGGTTGCCCCTGTGAATCCTGCTGTTCGTTAGTGTTGCTCCATTAAGACAGTGGGCACTACTGCACTTRCAGATTATCTCCCTTGGCTGTTGATAGGGGAAGTTTAATGGGTGCCTTTATATATATTTTAATTCTTSGTTTTCTTTTGAGCTGACATTTTATTGGATTCAGTTGAAGGATGCAGGATGCTGACAGACAGCCTCAGTTCCTCATTTACGAAGTCTTTTTTCACTACATTAATGAGATATCATCTCACTTTTAGCTTTTACAATCAACAYTGGACAAAATTCTGGCTCGTTTTTAAAGTAGATCTGACCTATACACTCAGTAAGATCCAGGTTACGTTAAAAAATAATGCTTACATGCAATTTTTGTTAAGGCTTCTGTGATATAATTTGGATGAGTATGCTGCTGAAGGAAAAGCTGTTTGAGGGAGAAGATCCTGTAGTCCTATTTTCATATTCTTCATGGAGAAAAGTACTTGGGGCAATATTTGGTCGCTATGTACAAGAATGTATTTTTAACATTATACACAGTTCTGCTTTCCTGTTGTTGTTTGAAGTGGAGAAGAACCGTAYGTGGTGCTGCTGCTTCGCACCCTTGCTGTGTTAGTGCAGGTGTCTGCACTGCTTCCAGTCTTACTAGTTTGGATGGGGTCCTGCCACGGGCCGCAGGCAGCCTGGCCCGCGGAGCGCTCCCGTGGGGCTGGACTCGTGCGGTGACCCTCGCTGCTCGGGAGCTCGCCGTGGGTCTGACCCTCTGGTAGGTTTTATTCACACCGAATGATCCACCCAGATGTTATCATCTCTCTGCGCTGTGTTAATTTTACTAAAGTAAGCTGTACAGAGCCCTGTTCTGCGAGAGTAAACTACTGGCCGTAGGATTTTCTGCCCTTTTCTCGTCCGTTTGCCTTGCTGCGAGCGGGCCGGGAGGCGGCAGGGAACTGCTCTTCTGCCGCGTGGCGGTTTCGCCCGGGGGAGCCACAGCACTTCTGCAGGCTTGAAAGCCAGTCTCCGCTGCCGAGAATCAGCGTACAGATCTGCTTGTTCACTCTGTCCTGCTGCACCAGAGGCAATTAATTTTTGTGCTGTTCTTGTCATAACCTCAGAGCCCCCTCAGGAGGCTTTTGTGCTGAATGTATTTTTTATTGCAATTTTATTTTAAGATTCTTGAATAAATGTAAGTGAAACTCTAATAATACAACATATGAGTTATTTGCCTACTTTTTTTTTTTTTTAAGTAAATTAACTGCCCTGCCAATATTATGGCATCACTTTTGTTTTAGGGTGTGGGGAGATTGATTTTTCATTCCCAGTTTATTYGTTGTCAGATTTTTTTTCTTTAATTTTGTATTTCAAGATAGTTACTTAGGATTAGGCAAGTAGCACCATCCCTCAAGAGGGATAATAACTTTCCCCTAGAAAGAGAGTTTTCACCTGAGAAACGAAGTCATCTTGGATGATTGCCTCCAGTGGTGTTTTTTTTCTTTCCAATTCTCTTTTAAAGCATATAGTCATAGCCTCTGTTCTTGTTTTGAGATTCGTTTCCTGAAGGTAGCAGCAGAGGGATAGTGCCCTTCTGGTCTCTTCAAATAAGCATACAGATACTTTTTTCATATACTTTTAGAGGTTATTGATCAAGGTTAGTGTTACGTGGTGATTTTTAAATTGGAAATTAGATAAAGCTATGATCTGAAAACCTTTTGTTCATGAGGGCATGGACAATGTGCAGTTTGCTGTCTTGCCCTTCTTTTTCTTTCTATCCTCTGTGTAGGAAACAACAGGGATTAGTTCCTGTCTAGTCAATGGGGCAAAGCCAAATTGCAGTGCAGGGCAAGGGATTTTTGGTCTTTATGGAATTTATGGTCTGTTGGTCACTTCAGATGCGCGTGTTTGAACGTGTGCTGGGCAAGAAATGGGGTGATGAAAGAAGAATTCACATTCTAATTAATTAGTTTTTCTTTCCACAGTTTTCCTCACATTTATTAGCTGGAGGTGTTTTGTATATTTTAAGGAATTTCAGTTTATATAATTTGACTCATGAAAAAATTTGAAACTTTTCCAAGTGTTTCATAGGATCTGGTTAAGTCTCAGAATGTTACAATTCCTGTGGTTAGATGCATTGTTACAAAGAAATAATAATTACAGAAAGCTAATCTGTTGTGTCAGGTCTTTTACTAGTTTTAGGGTATCATTTGACTTGATTTTATAAAAATCAGATGCTCTTAATTTCATGGTTTTCTATTACTGCCACATAGTAAAAACGAAACTCCTCTTTTTAATAGCCATATCTAATGTTTCTCTTCTGCAAATTAAAATTTGAGAAGCAAACAATCCTTTCAGGTTTTTTCCTCTGAATTTAGAAGTTCATATTTCAGTGCATTTGTGCTTTCCTGCTACTTCAGTGTATGAAACTGTAAAACGAAAATTTTGTAGGTGCAGACAACTGTAAATTTGGGATATGTGATAAAATGAGCTGTAAAACACTGTAGAGTTATATTAAGGATCTAGTACTAAAACTTATGTGTGCCAATCTGGCCTCATATCTGTGGCAGGTTTTTTCCTTTTCCTGTACTCTATTATCTTTCCAAAAAGTTATGTAAAAATACATTTAAATAATCCACTGAGTTGAAGCTAATTTATATCGATTTATTTCTTCCCTTTTAGAAAAGGGGGGAAAAAAAATTGACTAATCTTTAGTTGGAAAAATAAAGCACATATTTGTAGATTTGACTCCCAGAATACTCATTTGGTTAATCTGACATTATCCTTTATTTAAATTCAGAAATTTAAATGGTGTTGCTTATGAAATCCTAGATTTTTTTTTCTTTTTCTTTCTTTTTTCTTTTTTCTCTTTTTTTAAGTAAGCTTCTGTGCTTCGCTCATCACTCATGTGAAGCCAGTGCATCAATTTACTTTGCAACRGAAAGTGACCTGTTTTAAAAAAGAAAAATTAATACTGTCTGTAGTAACTTATGTGAGACAGTCCAAAACCATGTGGAGATATATTACTTTGATTACCCGTTCATTTTTGTATAATTAAATAATTAGAACTTACAGATCCAGCTCACAGCTAATTAAATYTGGGCTGTTTGATACATCTACTGAATAGGATTAATTTAGGCAGTGTAAAGACTATAAATTCTAATTTGAAAAGTCTGCTGTTTGGAAAAGTTGATGGTAATTTAACCAACTCCAAACAATTTGTAAAACATACAGTATTCCCAGGAAATAATTTATTTTTAAACTGAGAGAAATTGCATCAACAAACTCACTGAATATTAGGAATATACTTTGGACCCGCAGTGCAACTTAGCATTCATTTTAGGTGCTGTATTTTTAGGCTTGCCTTCGATTAGCAGAGTGTGGTCTAGGATGTTGCCTCTCTCAATACCTTGCCAGCTGTGCAAATTGCAAAGAGCACCTTGTCGAAGGCTTCCAACGTTCAGCGTGGTGCTGTTCGGGGCTGATCGTTTCAGGTCATCTCAGACTCCTGTAGACCTTTCTCGGTTCTCTCTTTRCGCAGGATACAGATTGGAAGGTAAATTGTTGCATTTCAAGCTTTCTTATTATTAAGAATAACTGATTCTTAGGGAGAGTTTATTTAACTGATGAACTGGCATGTTGCTTTGACCCATTGAAAATAAGATGAGGGCATCACAGAGTCACCGTTATGACCAAATGCACTGACCAGATGACACAAGACAGTAACACTTTTGGTCATTTGTTTCCTGTCTGAATGATTAAAAAAAAAAAAAAAAAAAAACCTAGGAAAACAAACCCCAAATCCCATATAAATATTTCTGTGAATTCTGAATAAAAGGTTGCTATATAATCATTAGTAAATTGTTCCTCTGCTTCATTATCCTTGTTGTTTTACACACCAGTACTGGTATACCAAACATGAGCGTAAATATTAYATTGTAAACAAAGAACAGGAGAAAAGCTTGAAGTATTAAAATGGTGCTAGCTGCTCACTTTGAAAGGATGTGCAAACACTCAAACTCCAGAGAAGTGCATTAATCTACTTAGGAGGGTAGGAGTAAGAATCTTGACAGTATTAAATAGCAGATTATTCTGCATACTTGGAAGCATCTGATTCTTAAAAGGCAAGACATTGGATTAGATGAACCGTGAACCTGAACTAACATTTTAACTCCAAATACTTTTTCTTAAATTTAAAAGTTTTGCGTTCTTTTAGGGACAAAAACAAACAAACAAACAAACCATTAAATATAGCCCTGAATGAATTCACATGTTCATATTTACTTTTCATTTTTACCTGAAACAGAATAACTGTTCATGTCTGCTCTTGTAAAGAAATGCCTAGCTTTGGTTTTGGTAGCCAGCTCAGGTGTTTAGAGGGTTGGGTAAATAACTGTTCTTCCACAGAACATATTTAGATTGGTGCTTATTCCGGTCTGAATTACAGAAATTGAAGATAGATAGATCTGGTAGTCCTGTTTCCTACTCTCAGTGAAGGATGCTTTCCTTGACTATCTTTTTGAGTGTTTGGTTCAGCTTAGCTTTCAGTCTAGAAATTATCAGAGTACAACTAAAAGGCTGCTCAAGGGTTTTCTTCTATCTTCTTCACATAGGGTTTTTTTGTTGTGGTTGGTGGTGGTGGTTTTTTTCCATGATACCCAGTTCAACTTTTCCTAGTCAGGAAATTTGTTTGGTATTCATATTTACATTGTACATGCAGACAATCTTCGCGGTTGCACTTTGAGCAATGCCTGACCTGAAGGGTAGGCATCCTTTTAGGGTACATCTGAGGCAGGAGGCATTGAAGAAGGGGAGCTGRAGCAGAAGAAAGGACATTTGCAGGCAGCCCGTGGTGGAGCTGGGTATTGAACCCAAGTCCCTGCCACCCCCTGTAGTACCTCAACCAATATACTGTTCTCTGCATCAGTCCTCTTCCAACTGCCATCATAAGAAAGTCCTGTCTAGCTCCAAAGTACCAGTGGGCATTTGCTGTCTTACCACAACCCCCTTACTGTYGCTCAGCAAAGATATCAATGTACCTCTCTTCTCATCTTTCTTCATAACTTAGTTTTTGTGCTTTCAGTCAGTTTGGTGGTTTATCTCTTTCCTTCCCCTGATTTCCCTGGTCATTCCTGGTACCAAGGTGCAGAGCACTAAACACAACATTACCTCTGCACTCCGCCTGGGTGCACTGCTGAATGCTAGGCTTGCTCGTGAAATGAATGAGATGTTTTAAATGTTACTGTTTTCTGCTGCAAGTTTGTTTTGTRGTCTGACACTGATTATATGTCTTGAAAACAACTACTATAGTTATCTTAGATATTTAAACAGCAGTTGTCTGTGTTAAACTCACTGGCTAAGCATGACACTGAGAAATAGTAGCATCTCATTTTTCTCAAACTGGGAAAAGACTTCAGATTCCTAAAGAAAGCAAAGTCCAGAAGCACCTACTTTTAGAACTATGCAATTACCCTAAGACAACTACAGCATTTGTTTRCATGCAGAGAAGTTGTCCAAAGTAGTACTTTGTATTTGTTGCTGTTGTAGATATTGCTGCTGCAGATATTTGGTCCTTAACAACAAAAGTAATRTGGCATATCCTTTAATTGTTCTTCTTGTCTCACACTGCTATCAGTTTGGTTTCTATCAGTGGAAATGAGGAATCAGCACAATCTTTATTGCAACTATTCCTATACTGCTAGTTGCCTATAAGTAAGATATAGGAGAGTCTGTCTCAATCTTTGTTACTGTCCTGTTTATAWGACTCTTTGCAGATCAAGTTATCCTTACATAATCTAGAAACAAAATTTAACTTTCATTTTATTTCTGGTAATGGATTTATGAAGAACACTAAAAGACTGCTCTYGTGTGTGTTATTAGCAAGACTAAATTATCCCTGTGTTCCTATTTTGTATYGGTTGAAAATAAAACTTGGAATGCTTTATTATTAATACAGTATTTATTCTTTGATTAAATTAGTGCCTATGATGTTGAAAATATAGTATCTTAACATCAGTTCTAATTCTGTGATTTTATGGTCTGTTTTGGAATCAGGRTGAGGAGAAGCATGTTCTTAAAATCAGATCATTCATCTTTTGAAAGGGATGATAAGAAAGCTRATTTAGTGTTWAAGTGTTGATTCTGAATTCCAGGCTGCACCCTGTCCTCCTCCTGGTATTGACTGATGGAAGGGGAAAAAGCCTTGGAGTCCAGGATGGAGCAGGGTACTGTGGAGGGCTGTGTTGCCTTTTTCCTCCTATGCGTTTATCATGGGTGATGTCTCTAGAGCACAACTGTGCTCAAAAAACACTCTTATTTTGAGAGCTATGTATAGCTCTCAAAAGGAATGTGACTTAAATTTTGTGCCTTGCATTTTCTTTGAGTCTTACCTTGCTAGCCCACAGTAAATTTGGAAGTCTTGCATTATGTGGTGTAAATTCAAAAAAATACATACCTATTTTTAAATCCATTTTCATGAAAATTGTCATTTTGTTTTAACAGATAAACAATCAGATATTGTATGGAAGAAGTCACCAGAATGCTTCTGCGATAATTAAGACTGCCCCATCAAAGGTCAAGTTGGTTTTCATACGGTAAGACAATTCTCATCAAATTTGTTTGTATTTTAGCTTATGTTTATGACCTGGTTTTGTCAGTGCTAAACTTTCTCAGTTCTCTTTGAAGTGAAGCAAACCTTTTCCTGACTAATAGTCTCAGAACTGTTGAAGAATTCTCCTTAATAATGTTAAAAATAAAATCTAATGTAATTAAATGCCTGTTTTAGAGTGTCTGCTAAAAAAWTGAGCTGCCCGTCTTGGACTTGAGAGCACCTGGTGAGAGCTTCTTTCCCCTAAGCTGAGATGCTTAGGGTAGGTCCCAGCACAGAGGAGGAGTGGGCACCTTGCTGCAACCTGGCATGCAGAGGGAGTTAAAAGGATGCCAATGTGTAAGGTGGTCTTCTCACCAACATATCCATCATATTTTATATAGTTTGGTATCCTTTGCTCATACACAGCCTGTAAGCAATGTAATAATTGGGGGGTGAATGCATGTAAATGTGTACATTTATTGGCATAGCTCTGTCTGGTACAGCATACACAGAAATGATGGAAGAGCAGCATTAGCACAATGAAGAATGAGTTGCTATACTTGGCAGCGCACAGGATCCAGAGGAGATTAATGATCTTGCCTGCAGCTCCTGTGTTACTTTCCCTAGCTATTGAAAATTAAATGTCATGTATAACAACTCACTCACCATTACTTAATTGCATGTGGAAAATGTGTCTGGTATGGAAGCTCCAGAGGCAAAATCTGAATGTATGAAACTGAAGCCTGAGCTTAGATTTAGTGTTGCAGGGCAGCTCCTCATGGACCTASCCTGCTGTGCAGCAGCGCAGCGATGAAGGGTGCTCCCTAGCATGCAGTTCCCTTAGGATGTGGAAATCCCCAGAGTGTTTTGTATCATGTTTAAGTAGTAAAGGCCACATAAGTTTTTATTCATAATTTCCCTGAAGTACTTTAGAAGTCAAGAAGCTGTCATAACAGTCCTCATAGCTGCTCATGGTAGAAGAGGTGTTTCAAAATTTCACCAATACMAGTTTAGGCTGTGGGTCTTGCAGGTGAATTTTAAAGAGAAAGGAAAATAATTTTCCTTTCTCTTACAAAATGTATTCCATGAGGCCATTCTCTGTTAGTGCTTCGAATTCCTAAAACTTGGACCTCAAAATCATTGGATGTGATTGACTGTAAACATAAACTGAGAGACTATGCCAGTCTCAGAAGTCTTGTCAGTGGTATAGTTCGGTAGGAGAACTTCCATGCTTGATCTATTCAGCAATTTATTTTAAAAAAGTTTATTATAAAATGGAGGTATTGAAATGCCACTGCTTAATGCATTATGGTGCCAGCCCAACTGAATATGAARAGTAACAGGCATCTTGTATCTCCATCCGTCTTTCTTACGTGCATGTGCAATAGCTTTTCCAGCTGAGAACAAAGTGCTGAGTGCAACAGACTGTGAGCTCTCCTGGTAGGTTTGCTGCTTGGCTGGTTTCAGATATCTTCCTCTCAGCTCTAATGGTGTGGAAAGAGCAGGATACCGTTACATTTGCTCTGTTTTGAAAACGAAGAGGGGCTAGTTGCAGCAGAAATAATGTTCTCCTCCTCCAGAACACTGTTACCAGTGTAGCTTCCTTTTATACTGTTAAGAAGAAAACCTCATTCCAAAGGGGAAAATGTAATAAATCATTTTATTGTAACTGTAGGCTGCTGCCTTCRTCTCCAAGAAAGTTGACCTGTTGACCTAAAAGCTTGAATTTCTCCTGAAAAGTTGACCTGAGAGAAGGGAGTTTTTACCCGTGCAGGAGTCCCCCAGTTAAGAGTGGCCTCAGCTCTGTATGGCAAAATCCTGTAGACTGCTGGCATTGGGAGGGAATTAGAATTTGTCTTCATGTGCGTGAAAATGTTYGGATTATGGTTGCAGTAGTGGAAGACCTGAGTCGGCTATAGTTTTCCGGAAACAAATTGTTCTACRATCCAAAAAATCCTGCATACCTGAATGAGCTGATTCAGGCAGAACATAAAAACAAAACTGGTGCACCTCTTGGACTATTTTATTACTGCAAAGTACTCTCTCTGGTATCCTGGGGCTCAATGACAAGCATGCCTCTTCTTCGCTGTGAAACAGGAAACAGCATCAAGATTTTGCTATTTCTGCTGTTTTGGTCCATATTCAGGGCAGGGGGATATTTCTATAAACTCTTCTAAGCAGTTACAGAAAAAAGCCCAGAAATCCAAGCCTTTCTGTGAGAACTAGTTCTATAATTTCTATCATTACATAATTTAGTGTTGGTTGGGCATGAACTTTTTTTTTTCCCTAGGGAAAAAAAAAAAAAAAAGAAGAAAGAAAAAATAAAAGGTGTCATCAACCTTCTGATTTTTCCTAAGATCCTAACTCAAAATCTGCTCTATAAAAATCTCTTCACACTTTTTTTTTTATATCCGAGTAGTGTTACAATTGCATTCCCACCCTTTCCTGAAATTTTTGCTGGTGAGATGTAGTGCAGTAAGTGCTGTGAGAGCCATAGATGTCCCTTTATACTTGAAGGCTTCTCCCTCTGGTTTATGAGCATCTCTTCTACCATTAAATTGACAATGGTTATTTAAAACAGTTGATTTTGGCCAAGTTCCAAAATATAGGTCTGAATGCAGGCCTGTTTCSCAGTGGTCTCGTTAGTTACATAAGCTTGTAATAGCTTATAAAAGGTTTGCAGTTATAGTGTCATCACTCCCCCCAACCCGCAGATTCAGTGTGTCTTGTGCATTTCTTGCAGGAGTCTCTGCTCTAGTTCCCAAAATAGAATGGTTTTCCTGTCCAGTATACTACTTGTGCATGCATTATAAGTTCATCTTTTCAAGATGCATAGTAAAACAATGTAATTAGATTTCACATCTGTAGTAGGAAATCTAGTTTATATCAAAATATTCTTTTAGAGTAAGAATTTTATGATTCAGCAAATTTGATGTTTTGTCCATGCTCAATTAACTGCTTTTTATCTGTTCTGGTGCTTCAGTGTTGGTATAATAAGCAGAGCAAATAGAGTTTGAGTGCTTGCATCAAAGTGAACATGATTGATTTCAAACTATTCCAAATAGTTCAGTCCTGTGATCCATTCTTTAATATACCATTTTTCTCTTAATAGAAAATGATGTCTTATACACTCTTGAAATGTTCGAAGAGTAAAATGTTTTAGGGTTTTGCCCATTTAAGCACCATCTGTTAACTGTCCAGTTGTTTTCCCACACTGCAGTCATTAAGTTGCATTATCATTGCTTTGTGATGATGGAATTGTAGATTCTGAGTGAAGTGTCCACAATTCTCGGACACTTCAGCCCTGCATCCATTGCTGGGTGTAATTGTAAAGACTAATCATTTGTTATTTATGATGACATGCAGAGAAGGGATCGTTGCGTTTTGTCCAAGGATGGGTAAAGTGAGGACGGTGGCTAGAAGATTGGGCCAGTTCACAGTGAAAGGAGAAAGCTCATGGTGCTGTTCAACACTTACCATTGCTATGACTTTTTCACTGCATCTTTGCTCTACTTTTAGAGCCTCTGTAAGTCATGTTGTTGTATATCAGGAATCAAGACATTTTCGTGGTTTGGAAATAAGTTTTGCTTTAAATTCATTCTACATTACATAATTAGTTGTGTTTTAAAAGTATAAGCTCTGTTTTTCAGTTGTTTTGACTGGGATCTTTCATGTGGGCAGTCTTTTTTAAAATAAGCTCTTGCCAGCCACATTGCATACAAGCTGGAAATTCTTTTCCTGTTTTCTGCAGAGCTATTTCCTTACCAGAGTACATATGTATGAATGAGTCCACAGTCAAGGACGTAAAGTAACTGATCTCTCTTAAACCTTTCATGACCTAAAGTGCAGGTTAAGTGAACATTAATTACATATTTAAAGTCCATGTATTAATTCAGTTCTTACATAGTTAACAGTGAGTGCAGGGGAAGTGAAGAGCAAGACTGTTCCTGCTGTTAGCAGAAAAGATTTTTCCAGGTGATGCACAATACAAAGGTCTTGTCTTGACCCATCCAAAGCAAAAATTCTGTGTGCCTTTCCAGCATTCAGCTTTCCTGCAGCTCTTCTTCTCCAAATAAACTTTTATAGGAAAAACGATTTTTACAGGAAACCTTGACCTGTCTTTTTTTTTTTTTTTTTTCTTGCTGAAAACACAGGAAGTGGATAATGTGGGTATGTCAATAATCTGCAGCCTGGTACTACAGCCAAAATCCTTAGAAGTCATAAGATTACTGACCAAACACTGTTCAGTTCCTTGCTCTTGAGATCTGTTCTAACTAAAATACCATGCAACTGCATACAAGGTATTAGATTTTGCTCCTGATTCTTGACATATTTTGTATTCCCAAACAGCAGCCACAGACCCCTACAAAGCCACTGCAGAATGATCTGTTTCATGTCGATGAATTATGTAGTTGCAAAGAGTTTGACTGGAGGTCCACATCCCTTACCTTGACCATCTCGCAGTCGTCTAGTCTTTTTCTGTGATCAGTGAATAGTTGGCAGGAACCTCCATAGGGTGATGCAGTTTATCCAACCCGAAATTAGGTCATTTAGGTGCTGGGGTAAACTGCCCTTTGGAGTCGTCTTGGTTTTGTACTGACTATAGAAGAAGTTTGGACGCTATCTTATCAAGATGCTCAGTGTTAGGTGAAGTTCTGTATGCTCAGTAATTATTTTATTTGCTTAGTGTTACATGATAGTGGCAGCTATAACCAACACAAACCCCAGACGCTTATGGGTAATTAAAGTGGAAAACAGAAAAAGTCCCTGAAGGAAGACAGGGAACCTGAATGAAAGAATTACAAATGTTAAGAGGTTGATGAGCAAATGAAAAAACTGGATTTGGCTGAGGCTATGACTTCTGTTTCAGATCTTTGGAAAGATACCTTTCTGAAATGCTTCAGAGCAGAACATTTCACGTGACAGCGGTGTGCGAGATTTCTCCAACGTGCCCCGGAGAGCTTTTGGAGAAGCGCAGCGCAGTACGTGCAGGGCAAAGTCAGCTGAAGCCTCACAGCAGACAATGTTACCTTTCCTTCAGGCTCGCTTTCAGACCGTGTGGAATGAGAAATCCCGCAATATTTATATTTGTGTAGGCTCCCTGTGGCATGTGTTTGTGCAAGCTGACTATCAGTCAGTGATACCAATACTGCTGCATGTCTCYGCTGTCACTGGAGGTGCAGTTACTGACTGGAGCAAAACTTGCACGAATTTTTTCTCTCCAGTCAGTGGTAAAGGGAGGGGGATGTCCCGAGGTTCTGTTTAAGAGTAGAAAGAAGACAAATATAGTGAATACATACAGCAATTTAAGCAAATAAATCTGAGAGTACATGAGTTTTTCTAAACTTTAAAGGGTCTCTGCCACGTATATATTTATTGCTTTGATCTTACTTTCTCTTACCCTTTGTGATGAGGAAAGCTTCTTGTTTCTTTAGGACTGAGCTCCGTTTACTCATATTGGTACAACCAGTAGGCACTCTGATCTCCAGCCAGATCTCACTCCCATTTTCCCTTAGAAGATCATCCTGAGAGGTTGCAAGCAATGCAAGTATTTGTGGGAGGACCTACTGCCTCCAAGTGAGTAATTCCCTGTTGGGCTGAATGTAGTTGATGAGATACAAGCAGCTCTTCTGTACGTGAGCTCGGCAAGGCGGCGGACTCCCGTCCCGGTTTGTGCTGTGAACTGGTAGAAGAGCTGAACCAAGAGCGGTGTGTGCTTACCGTGTTTGCAGAGCGGCAGTGGGGCAGAGCGAAGCTGGCCCGCTGCACGACTTGCGTTGTGCACTGCTTCCACCTTGCAAGCCTGCAGCTSTGTCCTGGCTCCAAAGGGTTCAGGCACGTAACTGCGAGCAGTATTGAACACTGGCATCTGAGAACAGCTTGCTCTGAGGTTATAATGTAGCAACTATTGGCAAACATATTGAATGTTCATTGTCACTGTAATTTGAATATGTTCAGACTTCTAAGCTGGTTCTTTTTGTTGTAAATAAATTCATGTTTTAATCAACAACACTTGCAGAAGTGGAGAGCAAAAAGAGCAATTTATTATTAGATCTGTCACTTTAAAATATGTTCCCACTTTGATACTGCTTTGAAGCAGGCTCCTTTGAAGCAGCATTGAAGTATTTAAATATGTATGAGTCCAAGCAGGGGGAGATTACAAGTTGTGGCATTTTGTAACCTTGTGTTTTTGGGGGTTTGAGGGTTTTATTTTGGAAGGGGCTTTTTCCTGGGGAAAAAGTTTTTATTCTAMAGAATAAAAATGCCCCTCCATTTAAAACTGCATAAAAATGTTAGCCTAATGATGGGGAAAACCATTCTGTGTGTATATACACAGTAGAACCTAGTTTATATAATTAGGTGCATTGCACTTTGTAATGCAGATAGTGAAGTCCAGGAGTAGCAATTTTTAGAAAGATATTTCTAACAAAGGTTTATATATGACTTGTTATTTTCAAGTTTGCTCCTACCTGCAAGTTAGGCAGCCTGCACRGTAAGCTGCAGAAGTATTGTCCATTTTTCTGAGGTTTGTAGGTGTAAAGCCTTGTCAGAAAAATCTCTGTAGTTGGGCAAAAATTGCTAGGTCTCTTGGACACCTTAGATTTGCTGATTTACTCTTACAGGCTGGAGAGCAACATGAGATTGGTATCTCAAGCAGATAAAAGAGGAAGAAAAGCGTCCTTGCTTAATATGCTCTACAGGGTAAAATGAGATGCACTTGAATTGTGAAGTGCGTATGAAATGCATGTGTTTGATTCTCTGCGCTTCTTAGATTTCTTCCTGGCCTCCTGCAAGCGTGTTTCTGTATCACTGGCCACAGTAGCTCTGATCTTAGCATCGTTTCTGGTTGTTGCAAGGCTTTGAGCAGGACCTGGAGGAGAGGCTGAGAGCGAGCACAACAATGGTCGGTTTGTTTGAACTGTATGGCTGTTTGGTTGAAGATAAGTAAATGAATTCCCCAACCTTTGCATGCAGGATTTATCACTTCAAATGCCTGTGATTTAATTTCCCATCCTCTGCTCTGCTGAGAGCTATTGATTTATAATGTTGTCTTTCAGTGATCAGGACATACTAGCTTCATGTGTTTAACTCTTCAGGGTTAGAATCAGACTTTGTTCTTCCAGACATTTCCATTAAGCAATTTTAAGCACGTACTGAGCTAATATTTTATTCTAAAAATTAAAGAAGGAGGGGGGGGGAAAGTGCTTTTGGTAAGGTAATCTGAAATGTAGGTGGGACCAGAAATCAAACCCAGCAGACCCATTGCGTAAGAAGTCAAATCCTTTCATCTCAAGCTCTGCTTTTACAAAGTGGCAACATTATCGCTTCCTCCTCCCTCTTCTTTCCGTGAGTAGAGGCTGGGTGGCATTACTTAATTTTTAGCAAAACARGGTTTGCATCATGTTGCTGCCTTCTGTGTTCTGCTCACCCAAGAAAGAGAGGTGCATTAATACAGTTTTTGATGCAAAATTTGGAGTCTTTTTCATATCTCATATGTTGCAGCAATGTTACATAAATCATATTTTACTTAGTTTGATTTTTATAAGGGCCAAAAAAATGCAGAGCTAATTTCACAAGCCAAATAACTGTAAATGACATTGGAATAAAAACATTAGCAAGGCAGAATGGTATTTATAAGAAAAAGTTACAAAGTAATTAGATGTTTAATTGGGAATGCATGTTAAAGAGGAAGGAAAAAGAGGCCATACATAATATACATCTTTTAAAAAATACTTGGTTTATACATGGGGGGAATTAATGTTCATCTCTTTTTTCTTCTTACATTTTCTAAAAATTCTTCCAAGTTTTAATATTGAATCTTTCAGAGAAGACCACAAGAAATATAAACAAAAAAGAAAAAGAAAGCTATTTAGGTAAAAACAGGTAGTAGGTGTATTACTAATATGTATTTCAGCAATGTGTACATTAGGCAAGTGTAAAGAAGTTATTAATGAATATAGACAACATTAGAGGAGGCTACGGAAGTATTAGCACCCAGAGGACTTGCAGTGCTTTCCAGCAGGAGCARTGGAGTCAAAAACCCTGCTTTGATGCAGAGCTCAGTAAAGGTTGCATGATGGGGTAGCTGTGACTATAAAGAAGACTGAGTGATGTAAGAGCAAGTTTTAATATTACATTCCTAAATGTTAGACTTGAAGGACTTCCTTTCTGAAGAGACTTCAAAATATGTAGTAGTAGAAGAAAAAGAAATACATATATAATTCTAAAAAATGTGTTTTAATTTCCTATATTTTATTCTTTTAATTGTCCACTTATTCAAACATATTTTGGACATAATGATAAGCATCACCTGAATCTACTTCTCTGTTTAGCACAGGTGTCCTGAATTGTTCCTCCTGGGATGCTTTCTTTGCCCTATTGATGAATAGGGGACGTAAACTCCAAATGCTTCCTCTGACAATCCACACTAAATTAGATTTCCAAAGTATTCAATATTAGTATTTCTCAGAGGAAAATACTGTGGTCCCAAAAAGTGATATAATCTGTTTACTAGCAAAGAACACAAACAAAAATGAAGGACTTTTCTAAGCTGATATTTCTGGTAAGAMACAGTTTATTTTTACCCTGGTAACAGTATTTTCTTAATGGGCAAAACCAACACAAAAGAAAAGTTTGGGCATTATAGTTTAGCGTCTAATATGTTGCTTTCTGTTTTACAGAAATGAAGATGCAGTCAATCAGATGGCTGTTACTCCTTTCCCATTGCCTTCCAGCTCTCACTCTTCTATTGAGGTAAGGTTGGTGGGTTTTTTCTTTTTTTTTTTGTTTTTTTGTTTTTTTGTTTTTAATTCGGTTTTGCTGAACTAGATAGACTAATTGTAATTAGCAGTTCATTATAAATTCAAGTGCCTTGTCTAATTAAACCCTGAATCATAAAATGCATTAGGTAGCAACTTGACCCAATAGGTGTGTTTTCCCCTGTCTTTTTTTTTATTATTATTATTGTTCTCATTATTACTGAAAGTTGGCATGGTACTAAGTGGCAGGCATTAAAGTGTTTATTGCCGTRCAGGGGGACAACAAATCTCTGAATGAAACCTGTTTCCTTTTCTACCACTGGTGTAGCTGAGGTGAGGATCTTTTGCCTGAAATGTGGGTATCCCACAACAGCACAGAAACAACTATTTTTCAGGGGAAGGCTCACACCTTGTCCATTTCAGCTCCTCCAGAGCAATATTATCTTCCTCTCTAGGTCCATAAAAAAGAATTAGGGTGACCAACAGCTTTGTGCCATGTCCCAGGAGCAGAAGCAAGCRGTTTAGGCAGGGAGCTTTTGCGCACAGTATTGCGGTAGACGGTCGTTCAACACAAAAGCTTCCTCGGTGTGGTGATATTGTTGTAGTTGCTGCCTCAGTCCCAGTGTCGACTGATTGCTCTCTTGTGCATCATGAATCCTTGCAGTGTCACTACGTTGTTATCGTTCTGACATCCTGATATAGTGTAACGAAATTTTCTAGATAAAGCATGTGGTTAGCTTGGCTGTTGCTTTTTAATTGTATTTTTATTTGAGCTAATAAGGCAAAACATATTTTATAATTCAGTTGGGGTTTAGTCTTGCCTTGAATTGATAAATTCAAAGACATTAGACTCCTGGTATTTCAATAAACATTACTGTTTTCCTACAGCACTGTGCATGTGTAGGTAATGCATATTGCTTTAACATTATGCTGTTCCCATACAGCTATAGCTATGTTCAAGACTGGCGCTAAGAGCTGCTTAGTTTTTTGTTTGATTCCACGTCATTTTTAGATACTGCTTGGGCTTTTCTTCCTCCCTTYATAAAAGCAACGTATTCCAAGAGGAAGCTGCTGTTGCTGTGTTCAACTCAGTCTATGATTTACACAGCCCAAGTTTCATCTTTGCTTTAATCTCTACTTTTCTTCCCAGCTTTATTTTGTATCTATCTTCCTGATGTGCTACAAAGCTTTAGGTAGTCACGTTCTCTTCTGTGGTTGACTGCCTGTAGTTGCAATCTCCCAGCACACAGAAACCCGACGTCAGTCTCATAGGCTACCTTTGCCTTGCAAGGTAGTTGCTTGTCGACTGAGCTTCACACGGTGGTGGAAGCTCTCACCATTTGTGCTGTGTCTGCTTCTTGAGTAAATGCAGGTTTTGACTTAATTATCTTTTTTTTTCCCCTTAACCTGTAAAATGTATGTAGCCAAAAGATACTGTCAGTGCATAGAAACTGATAGAGCTTTTCTTTTGCCAACTGTTTGTGTCTTTAAAAAAAAATGCTGACTGTGCCTTGTATCATGAAAAACTGACTAAATAATGTGTGTTATTTACACTGTTTGTGAAAGGTGTCGGATCATAAAAAAAAATAGCCAGCTTCTTTAACAGAATATTAGGGTACCATAATTACCTCATGCTATTGTGTTAATTTTCTTCAGTTTAAGACTTGATGCTTATTAAGTTATTTTATTATGGAAAATGCTAAACAGTAAATATTCCATAAAACACAGACAGATCTTATTTTGTTACACAGAGCTGTCGGACAGAATGTGACTGCAATTTGGTGTAATACTATGGCAAAACACCAAAACCAATGTAATTAATTAATCTAAAAGCTCTGTTTTCAGGAAGTTGCAGTGATCAGAGAGCTGCCCCTTCCATAATGTGTCTCATTAATGGAGTACAGCTCTCTTGCAGTACTGGACAGAGTAAGCCTTCTCCAGAAAAGAGAATTAGTTGGTCTCCTTAGATGGTGGTCAGGACACCAATTGCATAATTCCCATTTTACCTTTGGTTGGGCAATGTTTAATGAGAAGTCAGAAATAGCTTCACTTTGGGGAGTAATAATCTCAAAATTTGGTGTCATAGAAAGTCCATTTTGCTTTGCAGGAGAGAATAGCTCCAGATACAGAGCGAAGGCTTTAAACTCTTAACTCAGCCACTTCCCCGAAATACKCTATTTCCTATCTATCTTAACTTTGATTGTTGGTATGGGAAGGAAACAATTTTTCTTCCAAACATATGTTTCTTAAATATATCCTCGTTATTATATAGAGAAAATATCAGAAAATCCTGATCAGACAAGCTTTTCTATGTAGTATTTTTTGTTTTAAAGGCCATTTTTATTGGGATTCCTATACAGAAAGGGAAAAACTTGTTTCCTTTGGATCATAATCTCCTTCTGCAGCAGTGGCATAGGTGTACTGCACATGTTCAAAGCTAGACCTTCTGCACAAGGAAGCTCTGTAGCACCTCTTACAGAAAATACCTGTCTTTTGGCATATTAGTTTCATTTGTTGGTTCTTTAGTAGTTACCCTTGAATGCTGTTTGCAGTGTTCTCACTGTAATATACAGAAGTGCTTGAACTGTGTGGCTGCATTTACACTTGAAGCTGAGGCTTGTGCTGCAGTGCTGGCRTAAGCCTGCCCAGCCCGGTGGCCGCGTATCATAGAACCATAGAATGGTCAGGTTGGAAGGGACCTCTGGAGATCATCTAGTCCAACCCTCAGCATAGCCCATACGGGGATTAAACCCACAACCTTTGCATTAGCAGCACCACGCTCTAACCAACTGAGCTAAACGTGCTGTAACCTGGCTCTAATCAGGCCTTAGCTATTGCCCCAGGGGAAGAGCACTCAGTCTTGCTGGTACTGGCCCCCTCAGGTTCAATTTTTACATTTTAAAGGGATTAGTCCAACTTGAAATTTGGCCCAGATTTGCTGCTAACTGTTAGCAGTGGACTGCCTTGCAATATTTCAGGTTGGCCAACTGGAGACTGAGGTCTGTCTTACAAAACTTGCATTGCTTATTTAACTCCTGAGATCAGAGTGCTTTAATTGTATAATTTTCTTTTTAAAAATTTCTTTATGCTGATACTTCTTTAGAAAAATGAAAGAAAAGTTTCCAGTTGTCTACTTTTATCTTTAGCTAATATGGGGGATCGTAGCTCTGATTAAAAACTGGCATCAATTCTTTCTACCAGGATCATGGTGGCACTGAACCTGCAAACAGTAAAGAAGACACCAGCTTGGAAGTTGTCATGAAAAGCTTGACTGATGAGGAATCCATCAAAGCTGTAAGTGGCTTTAAAGCAATATTTAATTATGATCTGAGCTTAGAAGATGCAGACTTGTTGGCATGATTTGTTTTCTATCTGACTTTATGTTGAAGTATTACAGCACGTTTTTGTAGAATTACATTTAGTACATAAAAGTAAGAGGAGAATCTAGATTTTAGCTTTATATACAGGCACAGTTCTCTTCACATGTTTTCATGAGATTAAGAAGTCAGTATAATTTGTTACAATATTGAATTGAGAGTTTGCTATCAGTGTGTGACAAACTTCAGAAAAAAATGGGATCTGTAAATTATATTCTTATTTATATTCATAGCTTCATAAATTCTAAGGCCAAAATGGCTATTATGATAATCTAGTCTTGCCTCCTGAATAACAGCTATAGAGTTTCCCTCAGTAATTTCTGCATCAAGCCCATAACTTCTTATTTAATGTGGTACTGTCAATGTGCACTGTAATAAATACTGAACTTCTCATTGATAGAGATGAGGTTTTTTGTTGTTTAGTATGTCAGGATTGTGCATTATCAGAAATCTGAAAGCCCTTTAGGGTATAGCCTTAATCTCTTTTTTTGGACTCTGTGTTAAAAGTTTAAAATGGAAAACTACTAAATATGCTGAAGAGTGACTAACATAGAGGTTCATAAAATTTACTGAGATAAGCYTTTTCCCCAGCAGTCTACTTTTGTCAAGGAATGCTTTAGATGGGACTTGCTGTGCATGCACAGTTTGTGTGTGCAGTCTTCAACAAAGGAAACCTGATGTTTTTGGATTGTTTTTCTTAGCTCTCTTTCTGCTCCTTGCTTTTGCAAGGACTGGCCTGGATATTGAGAATATGAGTTGTRTGTGACCTCCTATTACTAGTAAGCATTTAATTAACAAGTCTATGAAATCCAAAATCTAGGAAGTGTTGCATGGGATTCAAGCACTAGAATTAACCACCCATGTRCAACTGATTTGTTTATGTTCTTGATGGATTACAAAAAATATTGACTGTTTGTACTGGTATTTGTAACCTTGTACAGAAAAATCCTTTGATGGGCTTGAAGATAAATGAATCAGAGCTTTATAGTATGCATTTGCAGGTATAATTTACCTGCTTTTGCTACTCTTCTTACTCAATTTACCAAGGAACTTTTTAACAATTATAAAGTAATACAAAAAAATGCACAAGTCGTAAGTGGAAAAAAGATAGAAAATATATTACACAAAAAGGGTCACAGTGCTGTGAAGCTGTGCAGTTTTTTTGAATAGTTGTAGCATTAATTTAATGAAAAGAAAACAAATCTAAGATAGGCATGGAGGGAACATGCCACTGGAACAACTGGGAAGGCAGAAGGTATTGGCAGCTCCTTTTGGACTTGATAAAGGAAGAAGGAAGGGAACATTTGAGCCAGAAGGTAGAAGTTACAGTATTTTAGACTGAAAGTTAAAATAATAATTAAAAGCTAAAACTTTGGCAATAAGAGTTGTCCAGAATAGCACAATGGCAGAAAGATAACAGAAGACTGGGCATATATTTGTTGAGAAGCTCCATGTGAGGGAAGTATCATACACACTTTACTTGGAATAGAAAATAGAAAAGAAAAACTGTCTCATCTTTCCACTTAATTTTTTCTTGTGACATCAAATAGCTGTTAGGTTGCTTTTATGAATAGATACCAAAAACTTAATGACTAGGAGGGAGATTTAGAAAATAATTTGAATGCCTATAGATCCAACCACTCATTCCCTGATGATTTCAGATGGGCCAGCTCTTTAAATTAAGAGTCATATATGGATGCGAAATAGWGGAGACAGACATGACAGCAAGCTTTATAGTTAGAGATTTATTTCAATCAGAATTTTAAAATTACATGACTGGATATGGCAATTATCTGTAGGAAAGATACCTTATTTTTGTAAATGGTGCTTTAATTTGGTTGTAATCAGACCAGAAGAATATGGATTTGTGGTCATATCAGCATTAATACTTTAACGCTGCAGCGCAGCGCAGGACAACTCATTATTTTGAGGAAAAGAGATTTCTGTTGTAATCTTTTAGTGACTGTTGAGGCAAAAGACAACAGTGCCTTGTTTTTCAAGGCCTGATGGTTGCTACTAGAGCGTAATGCTACTTCACCATTGTTACTGAATTTCATAGTAATATATCATGGGAAATTTGGAATGTAAAAGTCAACATGTAAGATCAAGTTCACTGAATAAATAAAAATTATGTCTTATCAGCAAGAATGTTCCACAAGCGTGTACATGTCAAAGCACGGACAGATTGTCTGACCCAAGTGACAGATGTAATAAAAAAAAATGCAGATCATTTTGAGTCCGTTTGTTGCTGATAAATTTGTCAGTCTGTCCCAAGATGCTTTCTGTTGTCACTTCATCACTTGATGAAATACGAAGTTGTGTAATGGACATCATCATAGACTTGGACGATAATGGGGAAGAAGAAAACAGCTCTGTTCCTGAACTGCAGCCGATGCAAGCGTTAGGCAATACATGCATGCTTATTAGCTGATGTTTGAGGTGACCTGATACAAAGTCATGGTTTTCTGAGGATATTAGCTGTCTTGGTTTCTACGAGGTGTTACTGGGAAAAAAATGATGCATGAAGGCTCTTTAAAAATCTAGTAAGTGATACTCTCAGAACTTTTATCTTTACTAAGATGAAAACGCTTTGGATGGTAATTGAATGTGCTCGTAAACACCTTGCATCGTTAGTGTCCTGGCAGAGTGTCTTCGTAATTCAGTGTCCTGTAGGTAGGATAATTAAACTGATGTTGGTTATGAGACTGGGTTCATTTTCTGTAACCTGCTTGAACTTGGAACAATAATCTGTTTTAGCACAGATGGAAAACGTGTCCTTGAAGCAGCAGCAGGTAGGAAGGGCTTTATGAAAATGCTTTTGAGTGCATTTAAGGGAATCGAATTAGATTAAACCAGTCAAGTCACAGGTTTATGACAAATGCTGAGTGCACAATGCAGTGCTTGAGGGATTAGAAATCTTTTATTTTGCCCAGGTACCTCTGACATAATCTGGATGTAAATGGAGAGGATTAAGTGATTTAAAAGTTGGTGTTCAGTGCTTASGAGATGTGTGAGATGAAGTTTCAGAGTTTAGTCATGTATCAGAATGAAAAAAAATAAGGTATGAGATAATTTTCCTTGTTCATTATAACAATTTCTAATAAAATGACAGAATACATTTGCCATTTCTCCCCTGACCCTTCTGATAATAGAGTGAGATCACTTTATCTGATTTTCTTGCTATCCGGACAGATAACAATTATAGTTAGAGCAAGCTTGGAATATAAAAGAAAAAAAAATATGAGAGAAGGGCCTTTGGAACTGGGAGATTTAATTTTGTAAAACTTCAGGAAACAAGGCCAGTATTTTCAAGCTTGGTAACTTAAAATTTAATACAATTTTTTGTCARTGTATGAACAGTTATCTTAATGAGAAATTCTTCTGATGCTGAGCATCGCTTATCGTTTGAAGTTAGATATGCAACATTTCTGCAAACTAGGATATGAGGTTTATAGAGTTTAGATATTGTGATCAAAGTGGCCTAGGTTTGGCTAAGAGGTAACAAAGGCAAGACCCCATGACTGCTGTTAGCAGTTGTAGAAATAGGAGAGAAAAATACTCTTTAGTGAAATTGCAAGCATAAGGAAGAAAATGAGGACACAAGACGAGCCTGTGATTGAAGTGCCGTTGTTTGAGATGTTCATGAGATGGGACAAAGCATTATAAGCAGTTACTTTATTTAAATGCCAGCAGAATGCTCAATGCTGCTGAGAACTGCCAGAAAAAAAGAGTCGGGGGAGGGAAGTAAATTAATTTGAATTTCTTCTGGCTATAGGCACTGAAGGGTCTGTGCAGGTGCCTGCATGCTCCAAGCTCAATATGTAACTCTATCCACTTCCACCTTGCATGGGAGCTGTTCTCCCGTGACTTCCTAGGGGCTGCAGGTCCATATCCTTTAGAGGAATTAGAGTTCCCAATTCCTCAGGAACAACATAGACAATGTGGGATAATCCCCTCTCAAAATCCCCTCCTTCAACATTTTAGGTTATGCGGTTTTTTTCGTAGCTCCTGATATTCCCCAGAATTCATGTTAATTCTCTTCTATTAAATTCTTGGCTTCAGCTTTATGTTGTGCTGTAAATGTGCTTGTGTGATGCAACATCACTGAGTTCAACTGGAACCTTCATTTGTAGTTTTGGTGGATATTTTATTAAATATGATATTTTTAATGCTCCTAACTTTTTATTTATTTTTTAGGATGTGAAATACAAAGTTGACAAACCAACATTGGTAGATCAGCAGGAAGTGGAGGATCAGCTCCCAGAAAATGTATGTGTGTTTAAATTAACTGATAAGATTTTCTGGGGRCTTAATTCAGTTGAAGATTGTGATTTATCCTACCAGTTAGTGGTGTTTTGTTTTTGTTTTGGTTTCTTTTTTGAGGAAACATTAAAATAATTTTCTTGAGGTAAACTTCAAAAATGACTTGCTTCTCTTTAAGCATATGGAGAAAATCACACTGGCTAATGTCAAGGATGTTCTTTCCTGGTATAAAAAAAAAAAAAAGAAGGAAAGAAAGAGAGAAAAAGAAAAGAAGAAAAGTAGAAAAGTAAAGAAAAAGCTTCAAGCTACTTCATTTGAGAGGCATGGCAGAGAGAGAGAGTTCTGCCCATACTTCTGCACAAGCATTTCTGGAATCATAGTTATCCAGTCTGCCTGATTTGCCACTCAGTTTTAAAGAGAATGTTTTCAGTTCATCACCTATTCCTGTTATTTGTTTCCCTCTTGTTAACTTAACGGATTTAGTAGGATGTGATGATCAATAACTAAGGATGATTTCAGCATAATATGCATCTCAGCTATTGATAATTTATCTATTTTGCTTCTACTTTGCTTTGCTTTTAGGTCTTCAGTCAGATCAAACAATCAAAATCTTCAGCAAAATTGCCGATCAGCTTACAGGAGATATCCCTGGTGCCAGCACCTACTTATCTTTCTCCAGAGGCAGAAGTCACCAGCCGTAATATGAACAATTATTTTTTTCAGTACCACAGCATGTATTTAGTACCCTAACGTAGGAGATGTTTTTGTCTTTTTAGTATCCGGTGCTCTCCTTAGAAGGAAAGGCCAGGCCAGTGCGTTAGTGAACTGATCGTTCCCTTCCGTATTGCCAGAGTGATGGCGCTAATAATGTGTTCTGAGGAAAAAGGTGTCACAACTGTCTAGTCTTGTCTTTTGCATTTGAGTAGTTCTTTGCAATATGGTGATACTGTATACCTGAAGTCACTTCCTTTTTCGTGTCTAACCGACGGCTTGACTTTCTCCAGTGCAGAGCATACTGCAATCTGGAACTCTGTCTGTTCCACTGGGTTGTGATATTGCCTCACCTACCTTAAATGCAATACACTTGGACATCATGATCTGAACTATATAGGTCATATCCAAGGTAGATATCATCCCAGACATTTAGGAACTCCGTAGTAAGCAACTCGGAATAATCTTCTATCTTAATTTAGATCTGTAAAGGTAAAGAGCAAAGCATGGGAATTAATTGGTTGCGCTCATATTATTTCATTAGCCATTTTTGTTTCCTCACTTGATAGCATGAGTCACCTCTTCATCTTTTCATGTTCGTAGGTATTTTTCCACCTCCATTGCCTGCGGATCCAGCAACTTGTCCTATTGTTCCGGGGCAGGAGATGACTATAGAGATATCTAAGGGTCGATCAGGCCTTGGTCTCAGCATCGTTGGAGGAAAAGACACTCCACTGGTGAGCTTCTGTTCAACTAGTATTTATTGTTTATGTTAAAGAATGAGAAAAGAAAGGCAAAGAAAATGCAGAMGCTAATGATGCCATTAATCTGTCACTGCTCTAATGAGTTGTTCAGTATGGAGAGAAGCAACCAGCAGCCACAATCTCCAATGCTGCATTGATATTTTTGCTTCGTATCAGATCAGTTGTTTTATATTCCTATTTAAATTTATATGCTTGTGTTTCAGTGGTGTCTTCTGCTATGATCATAATTTACAAGTATGTATTCTTCTTTAGCACATGTGAATTAAGAGTTTCAGGCAGTAAGTTATCAGAAGAATTGGAGTAGAAAAGAATGTCAAAGAGGTRGAGCTACTTCAGCAAGGTTAACACCAATGGCTTGAGATTATAAATGCTTAGTAGGCGTTTAAACAAACTATGATACATGTCCCTGCCAGCAAAAGCTCTAGCTGAACAGAGGTAAATCAAAATTACAGAGGTAATTTTGTCTAATATACTTTTGGTTATGCTGTTTTGAAAAAAAATAACTTTAGCTACATTAAAATGTGTCAGTTCAAGTGTAAACTCAGCAAATTGGTTGTGCTGAACCTTTCATCTCGTCCTCTCTGCTCTAGCTGTTACCACTCCACTATTTGCCTAAGAGATGCTGTCTTACAGAATGTCAGCTTTTTTATTTTAAAAGTCAGATTCAGTTCCTTCATTAAACAAGTCTATTGCAGTGTGTCTTTATTGGGTTTTCCTAAATCCCATGCCACAGAGCAACTTAAGACAATAGAGTTKCTCTGTATTTTCTTTACATGCAGTTGTTCCTGAAAATATCACAGTAGGTTATCATTAAGCAGTGAGGTGTTGCCAGTGTAAGCAGCTATAAACTTGAAGAAGTTGAAAGGATATAATCCTTCTCAAGACCTTAAAAAAAAAAAGAAAGAAAAAAAAGTGGAAGAGATGAAATTGGAAAAGGTTCTGGTTTTTCAATTCTATTTATCCAAGTCTCCAAATATGTGGAGTTAAACTGCTCTGTTTCATGTGGAGAGAGGTCTGAGTTATGTCAAAGGATAACCTAGTCTATATGGTTTTAATTCTATTTGGCCATGTGCTGTTTTGTATCTAGTCTCTTTTTTATCAAGTTCTTCAGAGTTGAGTAAATTCAAGTAAGTAGTTCTGCATTAGTCATCTTTCTGCTTTTTCACTTAACTGGAATTTGGAAATAGTACATGGCAGTCTGTCAGAAGCAATCTGGTACATGTCTTTCATGAGTTTTTCATATRAATAAATGAAAATTATAAATATCTGCTTTACAGAGCAGATGAGAAAAATACAAAGGATTTCATTCTTTAGCTTAAATAAATGGTATTGATTAGGTATTATTGTACTTCCATTAGTTCATTCTTTAAAGAATCTTCATATGAATTTATTAAAAAAATATGTGATCACTTGATTACAGTTACTGTGAAATGCATGAAGGAAGGAGGGCACAATTTCTAACTTTTCTGATCCTTATAGGATCTAACAAAACTAATTATTGTTTGTTTTCTTATTTCTCAATCTGTTCATTCAAAGGCAAGCAATATTATTTCAAAGGAAACAAGTTACATTGGTGAGACCAAAGTCTAATCTGATAATTTACCATATGCATAGACCCTCTCTGGGATTCTCCATGACTTGGTTATCCAAGTTATTGTGGGAGCAAACTGTTTTCCTTAAAACAGGTTGCCAGGGCTGTATGTTCAGCTGATGTGATCAGTGTAGCACTGTTGATTTTACTATTTTGTGCTAATGATCTGCCCCAAATTATTTTGATGCTTTCTTTTCTTGCCGTGAAGGCAAAAAATTAGCAATTTTTTGATAAAGAGTTGAAATATAGTTTACATAGGCGAATGGTGAGTGGTGAAAGAAAATGCTACTCAGAACTGTAAGAAATTTGCTGTCTCTCTAGGTTTCCTGAAAAAGAAAGTACAACATAATAGCTGAAAGATATATCTCTTCCTCCCCATCATTTGATTTTAACTCTGTGAAACAGAATGAGATCTTTCCTTTTTTAAAAAACGCAAATAAATTAACTTATGTCTTCACTGCTTATGTATATGTCTACATATATGTTATACATATGTTATATGTTATAAGTTCAGCACTTCTACAGGTCTAGTCGTTTGGTAGAAAATTATGTACCAAGGCTGACTGCTTTCTACAGTGCAGGGAAATTAATACAGAGTTGCCATTGGCTTCAGCAGCTTAGGTTCCTTCGTTAACTGTTTTTGAAATAGGGGAATTTTCAGATCAAAGTGAGAGAGAATCAGAGTAACACCTTTCATAGCCTGTTTCTGTAGGTGTGAAACAGGGATTTGCTGTCTTTCACGCTCTGGTTGCTCAGCTGGCGCTCGCAGAGCTGCGCTGCCCAGGCAGTGGGCCATCGGGGCAGCGCCAGCGCCAACCTGGCAGGATAGGAGCTGCTCTGTGCGACCGGTGCCTCCCTGGGCGTCACCACTGTGGAAGATTTGGCTTTTGAACTTCTACCTTTTTTTACCTCATTTATCAGTACTAGGGATTGAGGGAGGCTGCTTCTCACTAGGATCTATCAAATGGAGTCTAAGGCAGTTGTAGCAAGAGCATAAAGGCTTCATCCGTGCAGTATGAAAACACCCTTACTATAAAAATGGTTGAGGGATTACTGGCAGTTGACGCTGCTACACAACAGCAACTTGCAGGGACTAGCACTGCTCACTTCAGAGTTGTTTGGGGTCTTTTCTGTGCAGTCCAAGCTTTTGGAGTAATAAATCTGGCAGCCTGCTAAGGAGAAGCACCACTTAAAAATGAAATATGGTGTACAGCTTTTAAGTCATAACCTTAGGAATCTTATCAGAAGTCACCAAGCAGAGACTTGAAAAATACAGCTTGTGTGCAGGGAGGTTAGTTTTTCAGGAGGTTGGTAAGCATTGCCTTAACCCCCGTTAAATTTTTGTCATTAAAAAGACCACCCCATTAAATTTATGAAAAAACAAAACCAAAAACTTCACCCACCCAACCAAAATCCAGTCAAGTTGGATGTATTGTAGGCTGGGATTGTGGCTTCATACTTAGGGGAGTAGGAGAGCGTCAGCTGGAAAGATGAGGTTGTAGAAAAGGCATGAGAAGGAAGGATTTGTCCTTGAAAGTTGTCTTTACAGTGTTGATGTTCGGACTGCTGTCCTGTCTGTCCTGTTCTAAGAGTTGATTTTTTTGTTTTTCTTCTTCCTCCACTGTCTTTCATTTCACCTTCTCCTGTACCCCTGACACCACACATGGCCTCTCCATTAAAGCAATCAAACTACAGAGCAGAGCTGGCTGAAGTACAGCACTTTGTGAGGTTGGTTTTTTTGTTTTGTTTAGTTTTTTTTTTTTTTTGGTTGTAGTCCAATCAAACTTGTAAAAGTAATTCTAAGGGAATTAACAAAAAAAAAGAAGAAGAAGAAGAAGAAGAAAAGTGTTTTCAGAAACATCCCCAAATGAGGCTTTAGGCTCTAACTGTGCTCCCTGGGACACTGTCTGGCCCCCTTGACCCCCTGTTGCTGAATGATATATAGACTCGCTCGTCAGCTCCACCGTGGCTAAGAGCAGCTATAAAGCTGACAGGGATGTCATTGTCACCCGGCAGCTGCCGGCGCGCCTCGCTCCGGAGCCGCCGGCCGTGGGACCGGCTCCAGCAGCGTGCCAGTGCTGCTGGGGCGATGGCTGCAGCGCCGCGCTCCGGAAACCCTAGCAAGCTGCTCAGGACTCTTGTGCTTGATGTTCCAGCTCCAAGACAGGACAACTTGAGACTTTTAGTTAGATGTGGAGTCTCCAGAGCTTCCAGCCTTCAGTGTTAGTGGCAGAAAGCCAGGTTGGCATGGCTTGTTGGCCCAAAGCTGCTGAGTCTGGGACCAGTGGGTCCCAGACCGAGTAACCAATCCCACAGGACACCAGAGTGGCAGCTCCAGGTATTCCAATGGTTCACCATAAATTTAGGAAACATTCCTTAGTTATTCTGCTTTTGATTCACCATATTTTGCATAAGTTTGCATTTATTTCAAGCAAAATAATGTAGGTTCAAATAATGAGTTTTTTCCTCTGATGAGAAGTTTTCRTCAAAAACTTTTTGTGAAGTTTGCTGTTGGAATGGGCTAAGAACGGGGCATCAAGGAATAGCTTAAAATGCCTATAATGGTTTGCCTCCAGATCCTAACCCTGTTATTTCTCCCAAGCAAGTGAATGCTGCTGTCTTGTCCAGTTAAAAACTTGCAGTGAGTCATTCTGTATAAAACAATATTGTCAGTTTACAGGGATTTTGTTCTTGGCAGTATGTGAAAAGGCCTCACTCCAAGATACAAACATTTTCTTAGTAGATGGGAGCACTGTTTTGCTTCTGATTGACTAATTGACTTGTAATGGTTGAGCTGATTGCTTGTAGTTACTGTGCTTGTAGTTACTGACCCGATTAAGACACTGGGACGTGCTGGAGGGTATTCAGCATTTTGAAGGCTAATGGAGACTTGGTACACGGACGTGCCTTCCAGCCTGAGGTAGGAAACCGTGGGAGGGGAGGAGAGCACGAAGACAGAGTCTGAATCACGGTTACATACTGCAGAGGCACCTACAATGTAAAATAAAAACAGACTGTAGGACCGATCRCCTAAGGGCAGTTTGGAAGTAGAGCAGCTAGGAAAGCTGTCGTGTGTATTATCTGAAATTTAGAGAAAGAAAAAATGAAGCATTCCTTATCTTGTGTCTTTTTTTATTAAAAACAACAACAAACCTTTTATATAGGGTTTTTATATTGAGTTGTCTATTTTGAATTAGTTAAAAAATATTTTTTACTTTTGCTTTCAGCTGGCTTTAATAAAGGGCCTTTTTAAGGTAATTAAGAAACTTTAAGGGACTCCATCCATAAAACGTAGACATTCACAAATCCAGGGAACTGAAACACCTTAGCAATGCTCCAGAAAGTAACAGAATATGCTTCCACTCAACTAACACTCAGTGGTGTGAGTGCTGGTAACACAGGACTCGTAAAGGAGAAAGGGCTGCTAATGACCTCCGTTAGCCCCAGTGGCTCTCCGGCTCACAGCGGAGAATGGGGCATGTCGTGATGGAGTTGGACAGAGGAATATTTAGCTTTGTTTGTCTAGTCCAGGTGAATCATACCTTGCACAAACGCCAGTTGCTAAGGCAGAGCAAGGGAATGATTAAGAAAGAAGTGACTTTAAATTGCAGCTGTTAAAGCCCCTGGGTTTGCCCCCGGCACCGTGAGAACCAGTGTCCTTGCTAGGAGCAACCTGCTGTTGGGACCCAGCATTGGCTACACTGCGGCCACGGTGCTTTCTGCTTTGTGCCGTGCGCAGGCAGCAGTGGGACGTACCTAAGCGTGAGGGCTGATGTGGCTCCCACGGCACTAAACACACAGGCTCTCACCTGCTGGAGCTTTCTTCCCCCCACTGCTCCTCCCATGCCCAGTTATATTTAGAATCAGGCAAAAAATAACTTCATTACTTAACACACAGCTGAGGTCTGCAAGGGTTTTTGTACAGTCATCACATACAGCTAAGACTAAAACTGTGTCAGTGGAATATGCTTACCTTAGAGCTGCAAATGAAAAGCAGGATATGGGCCTCAGGAGGATTTTAGTAATGTATTGGCTATAGATACTGATGCTGTTAAGTCTATTGCACGATGAATGGAACAGCAAAACAAAAAAGGGTCAGAAAAACTTTAATTTTTTAATCACAACCTGAGTATTGTAGAGGAAAAAGCTTGTGGTTGCAAGGGAAAAGCATTTAATCACTTATTAGCCATCACCCACGTTTATCAAATAGAAGGTAAATTGATGACAGTGGTAAATGCATTTAGCTTGAAGATATGAGGAATTGCTTTGACTCTTGGTTAGATAATGCAAAAATACAGTTGGTGAACTCATTCTAATTCTGAAAGGATGTTACCGTACAACAGCATGAAGAAAACAAACTGCTTTGTACCGAAGTTATCACAAGTGGGAACTAAAGCAGAAGGTTCTGCAAATCGGATATTTGATAGATTTTTGGCAAGAGTTTACTTGACTGGTTAGCTTGCATAATAGTGTCTTGCTCTAAGAAGTCAGTGTCTTCTACGAGAGTAAATCAACCATAAAACTTAAACTAAAAGTATACAAAAGCAGTAGGACGTATCAAGAAGGATTCAGGAGTATCTTGCTGGCTGGTAGTTGAAACCATTGGCTTTGGACTTCATGTGTCTCATGCATTCAGGATCTCATACATTCTGTATAACCTGTGTTATGCACTGTACGTTGCAAATTTTCATATTTTTATTTAATAAAATAATGAGTGAGAGTTAATGTTTTAGTACATAGTTGTGTTTTATTATTCCCTCTAAAATGAGCATGTATACATTTTGAAAAACTTAGGTTTGCTTTGGCATGTGATTCATAGAAACATAGCTCTTTCTATCATTCTGAGTTAAGTCATATATTTTTACACTAAACATCTTATTACCTTGGTTTTATTATTTCAGAATCAAAGGAGAGCTTGCAAATGTCTATGACTGCAGACCAGAGGAATGTTAATGAATAGTGCCATTGAATTTTCAGGTTTGGGCTTTTCTGATCTTAGAGAATATAACTGTAAGCAAAAATATTATGCAAGCTGAATAAAATTTAAATAAATAAGGACCAGATGTAACTATCGGGGCCTATAAAATGTAATACAAATATTATCCACTTCCTTAAAATAAATCTGTATTTTAGTATGAAAAATTATATTCATATTGATGTTGTGGATTAATCTTTTTTATGAAAGTTGGCAAGTGAACACCATCCTTTGCAAGGGCTTGTACTTAAATGGGAAACAGACTTTTTGTTTTGACCTTGAGTAGAGAAGTTTTTCAGTATCGTGCAACTTAAAGCATTTTTACATTAACACAGTAATACATTTTTACATTATATAGCCTGTTTTATTACAGTAGTGTTTGGCTTAGGATTTTGGGTGCCTGTTAATGTTTTGTGAATGCTAGCAATTGCAAAATATTTGAGTCTTAGAAGAGGTATATGTGGCACAATATATATTAAATAAAATCCTTAAGTCAACTGATTTGCTTTGAGTTGATCTTCAGCTTTTGTTGCTGGACTATTATCTTTTAGATTCTGTTTAGATCTGTGAATGGAAGATCATAGATCATAATGTAACAGCTGTAATTTCCTCTGCTTACAAATAACCAGCAGCTGGATTTATTTTAACTATTGAAAGATTCTTGTGTGGGGCTAATTCTTCAGTGAAACACACTGTACAACCAGTTGACTTTATCTGTGAACTAGGCTGTAAAAATGAAATGACAATTTTACTACTCTGGATGAAGTATTGCAGAAGTTGAAAAGGAAATAACTAATGATATTTTACTTGCCTGGGAAAGAGGCAAGTCTGTAATGCTGCAGTCATCAGAAACCCTTGTAGCTTTATTATCCTTAATAAATGTTAATTTAGTATAGCGTTTGTAGCTAAGTAGGACAATTGTTTGAAGTGTGTGTAATGTTAGCTTAGGAATACACAATTTCTCAATCAAATCAGAAAACATCTTTTCCTGGACATTGTTGTGTATGTAGCATACTGTTTTACTTCCTCAAAAAAATACTATCATTCAGGCTTTGTGTTTTGCACCTAATTATGGTTATTAGGAAGACTTYATTCATGTAACTGCAAACCAAATTACGATATAGGCGCTTAAAATTCATATAATTCCAACAGTTTGACCTACCTGCCTTCTAGCACTATCCAACTATGTTTGTTCCCAAAATCGGTAACTCTGTTTTGGCCTGGACACTCAGCAGTAGGTAGTTTTGTGTGCCCAGAACTGTCCATTCTGGGAAATTGGTGCCTTTTYCCCTGCCACCTAATGCTCTCTAGATCTGGGACAAATGGGCGGTGATGTTTGTGTTGGTGGAGAGAGCCTTGTTAGGTAGAGGGCACAACTGTGGCTCTGGTTTCTACTCCCAGGACCGTTTTGTTTTTGCCTATTGATTCCCACATTAAATCCACACACGCTTTGGAAAACATAGTCTGGGATCTTCAAACAACTCGTGTCCATCTGAGTGCCTTAACTAGTCTGGCTCTGTGCCACTGGTTCCTGTGCTCCTTGTTGAGTAGCGATTCACGTTTCTCCTGTGAAGTGCCTTTGATCCTATCAAAATAACGGCTGGCTCTCACGGACTGGCAGGGCAGAGGTGCCTGGAAGACTGTAATAGCACAGTGAAGATAAACATCAAAACACAGTTAATATTAGTTCAACTAAAGGAAATAGGCTGTCGTGAATGATCTACATTAAGTAACATTCAGTGCAAGAAGCCTCTTCATCAGAATTCGGACCTCTTTTCTTGTCAAATTCAGTCAACACCAGATATGAGGGGATTTCTCTGCTTCAGTTCCTCTTCCATACTCTTCCACCTTTCTAGCGACCATAGAACTTTGTCAAAGTAGCCATGATGTTTGAAATTTTAACCTCTGTATGTTGCATCTTTTTACTCCTTCACTCTCCCAGCATTTACAAGTAGCTCAGTAGCCTGGTTACTGATTTTCAGTGGGAAAGGGAACCTGCTATGAAAGCTGCTACTTGGCCTGAAGAACGGCTGCACAGAAGAAAAGAAACATTACAGAGACTCATTCTGATGCTATAAACTTGCAGCAAATGTGTGAGCAGTCCTAGCCCATAGCCAGCCAACTTTTGAGCCTTTCTCACCACTGTTTATGACTCTACAGGTTTAAGGTTCACTCAATCAGTAGTTTTCCTGAATAGGAAGCTGACTTTGCCACCTTTCTCCCCAAGGCTCAATCAAGACAATGCCGTGCCTGCCTTGCCTGAGGTCTCTACCCTAGCACTTCTTGACATTTAAGGTATAAAGATTAAGCTGTCGCTGGTAACTGAATTTAAGTCTTAATCGGAGCATTTCTGTTTGTGCACTCTGCTGATGGGTGAGTTGATATCCTCACTCTGTTGGGTCTCTGAAGTTGTTATAAATCAAGAAGGAGAACTATTCACAGTTGGGGACCTCTGAGACCAGATTCCCTAGAGTTCAGGGCTATTCCCATAGTGCAGATAAACAGAATTGCTATGTAGACTATGCTTTGCACGTTTTGCAAGTTGTGTTTCCTGTAAGTACAATGTTGGATGGGGTGCTAATTTTTGTAGGATTATCTTGCACTTTCTGTGAAGTAGTCATTTACTCTATGCTTCAAGATGTCAATCAAGAGACTCAATGAACTCTTCTACTTCTCTGCACTTGTCTTTCTACCAGTGCATTTTTCCCATCAGCCAAGAACCTCTTTAATCAGAATGAGTATGAGAATTGTCACTTGGGTGCCTTTCCTTTATTCAGCAGGACTATGTAACAACTGTGGTATTTTGTTGGTAAAGCAATAGCAATAACAATTGTTTATAGCTGTGCCATGGCTAGAACCTGAATCTTAAAAAAATACATTCTAATGTACCGTACTGCAGGTTTGAGAAATGTATGGTCCATTCATAGATTTGACACACATTATATATCAACCAGGTATATTATTGCCATGTTTTGGAACTATTCTGGCTTAGAGATGATTTTTTAGCTATATAATATGTATAGTAACAGTATGTTCAGCTTCATTTCATTGAACTACAGATCCTTTGTTTTTGTTAGCCTTCAATATAAGCATTGTCCAGCCCAGAACAGAACCCCCAACAGTAGTGGACAACTTCCCTTCTACTTTGCCTTCTAACAGGTTTTATGGTTGGATAGTTCAGGTATACACCTGCCACTGTAGAGCCGTCTGTTCTCCTGTGGAATTCTGTATTTGCAAAATAGGAGAAAGAATTGCCTTTACTCCACTGTAACAGCTTTATTTGGGAGAGTCATGGGTTTCTGAAGTTATTGATGCGCCTCCAGTAGACAGACCATCCAAAATACAACTGCAAGCATACACATTGCAAGAAGAGCATTTTTAGACATTTCTGTTCCTTGTTTTTGCCAGAATTCTCCAGGTATTCCGTGATGTATTTTTGATTGTCTTTAAAATTCTTCTGCCTCTTCCAGTTCAATAGAAATGTTCTGCAGAAATCAGAAACAGCCTGTTTAGTGTGGAGTCGGTGCTCTCTATATGATCTGGCTTGTATTCTGCATCCTTCCATCACATCCGAGAAATGTTAAATTTTGCCTTAATTCCTAATTTGTACAATGTTCTCAGACTAAGGAAGCATTTTTTGTCAAAATATATAAAGATTAAAGCTCCATTTTTTTGACTGTATGTGTCAACCCTCTGAAATATATGCTTTTAGCAGCTAGATATCTTTCTTTAATAACCCTCTTGATATGATGAGAGTGTTTTTACTCCCCCTTCTGTATTAACAGTTTCTGTGTGCCAAGCTATATCATGCACAGCCATAATCTGTGCGAAACTGAGAGAAGACTGGGTAGAATAGGAGTGAGAATCTTTCCATAGACATTGTCAAGTTCATAACCTCTCATTGGGCATCAGCATCTTTTCCGCCTTCTCTTTTTTATCGGTTGATTTATTTTGAACTATTTAGGACTTGACTTCTAGAGATGCTGAGCACACAACTCAGTTTTGAAGTCCATCAGTAGGAACTCCAGGTGACCAGTAACCAAAACTCATGCTTTAAGTATGTGCTCTGTATATGTCATAGTGGCTTGTTTCTTTTGCTGTGGGACTCTAGTGAAGGCTGTGTATTCGTTGTCAAAAGCAATGATACCTTAAGCTTCTACTGGACAACCTCCTACATTTTATTTTTGTTGTGTAATGTTTTGTCAAAGACTGTTTCCTTGGTAGTGTGCATTTTCGTTTAGTAAGAGTAGATCCTAGTTTGTTTTCTCAGACCCAAAGATGTCTGTTATATCTTAAAACCCTGATATGTTAGTAGAGTCATTACAGAGTGATGCTCAGTTGTTAGATGGTTAGAGTATTACATTGGATATCTTTATTGTGTGTTCAAAATTCTTTAAATGRTGATACATTTAAAATGTTTGACTAATAGTATCAGTAGTTTCTTAATGGCTCATCATGGATAATCAAAACAAGTCAGGCTTTATCTAGATTACATTAGATTCAATGGGAAAATATTATTTCTGAATTAAATATGCTTTGAGCTGATACCTATACCAGAAGTATAGGTGGAAAGATGTCTATGTATAATGCTTTACAAGCTATGGAAGGTGAGTTTTTCATCTTTATGCTGATGATCTATTTAAAAATCTTTAGTGTACATCATGGACACAGTGCTTCATTATGTTTTTAATCTATTTCGTAAGACTGATTCAACTGCACTAGTTTAAAAAAAACTAGTTAAGAAAAACAGTATTTTGGCAGGTCAGTTAGATGCTTCCTTCTTCAGAGTAAGCACAGATATAGCAGGAATGTTTCTTCTCGTGCCACATGTATTTTTAGAGGCTGCTCTGGCTCATAGCACCAGCAGGAACCCCACTGTAATACTGAATTGTTGCCTTTTCAATTAGATGATGCAGATTATTCAAACTGATAACATTTAATAGTTCCTGAAGCTAAGCTTTAGGTATGTGTGGTTTTACATGTATTACTGGTACATGCTGCTAGCTCTGGTATGTTGACTGTTTTTAAAGCAACCACAAATGGAAAACAAACTTCAGGGAATATAACTGAAGGTTCCTTGCTCTGAGGTTAGGAAATAATCCTAATTTGACCATTGTGTGTACATACCCAGTCTGCTGTTACATGGCCATGTGCAATTTTGCTAGTGAGCCTCTTGTTCAGCCAGTACCCTGGCATATCCAGTTGAATGATGCTCTCTGAATAAGCTGGTTAATATTTTGTATTATCTCACTGGCCATTTGTAAATGCCTGCCTTTGTAAAGCATTCAAAAAGGTAAAAATGAAACATGCTATCAAAGCCCTAAAACAAAGTCTGTAACTCAGCTTTTTCTCAAAGCTATCCATGATCAGCCTCGGATGAAAAAATACGTATCATTGTCACCCTATTGGCTTTCACCCAGCCAGAAGTCTCTTGTGTTGACTAGTGTTCGGYGATCGCTTTTAAAGCAGAGGTAACGAAACAAGAATAAGCAGAGAGAGAYCTAAGAGACGTAGCTGAGAAGTTCAGCTATGCTGCCGAAGTGGACGTGACTGCATAGCGCAGTTCCAGTGGCAAACGCGGCTTCAGTTATTTCTACAAAACCCTGCGGTCACCTTTTGTTTTAATCAAACAATTCTTTTGATTTTTCTTAATTCCCTTGGTACACAGCTCTCAGTACTTTGCCCTCATTTCTGCAGATTGAAATCTTTTTCCCCCGTCTCGGGTGCGTGTGTGGGCCGTAATCCCTTTGCTATTCACATCCTTCAGGCTTTTTTTCGGTGACTGGTGTGTGTGTCTCAGAGCCCCGGCTTGCGAGAGCGGTGCCGTGCGTCAGCAGCGGGGGAGCGGGTGCGGGTGCAAGTGTGCGTCGTTAAACAAGGTGCAGCGGGAATGAAAGCAAATACCGCTCGCGTGGTGGCTTCGGCACGGCGTGCGCTCGAGGGCGGCTGGGTTTGTGTCTGTTCGGCGTCGGCCGCGTGCRCTGGTGAGGTGTCGTAGGGCGACGTGGAGGGTATTAGCTTTGCGGCGAGAGATGCGGCATCGAACGGCGCGTCGTTCCCCGCCAGCAGCGCTCCTGCTGCGCCYGGGCGAAGGCCGCGCACGCGGGCGAGAGCGTTTGCATGGGTTACGTTTGCCTGAGAATGGGTTATCTGATACCTGCATACCCAGCTGGAAAATCCCGGCGCATCGTTATCCAGAGCCTTTTGCGGCTCTCGGTGAAACCTGGTGTCCTCTGAGGCTCGCTCTTTGGTGCCGGCATTGAAGAGAAAAACGAATTCCCGGCGCTGGGAAAGCGCTGCTCGTTGCCCGAGCCGCAGCTGAAGCGCCGCGGCAGGACGTTCACCTATTTGTGTCGGGGGGAAGAAAACCCCGAACAAAACCAAACCAGGTCAGTGCCSAGGGAAAGCACCAGCGAGAGAACAGCGCGTTCTTTGTAAGGCTTTTTCTTTGGGGACAGCTATTGCTGGCAATAAGATTAAATCGCTGCAACCTTCCCTGAAGCTACATCTGCCACTGCCTACATTTTCCAACCTCAGTAATAAACTAACGTTTGCTATTGTTCGTTTCTTCTGGATTTCATTTCTTACAGATTTAACCAGCGCTGTTTACCACAAGGCATTCGGTTCTTGCTTAAAGCAGAGGTCTCTGCCAAGTCCCTAAAAATGTTCATAGCTCTAAAGAATCTGGTTTTAAATAATATCATAAAAAGTGGATGGTATTAATGGAATAGTTCACACTGAGTTCAGGTGTTGCTGATGCCAAGGTATAAAAATGATAGAAGTGTAAAAAGACGTTCTGGGCAAGACTACCTYGAAGCGGCAAACAAAACGCTTCTACCCTTGTCCTGAGCTATCCGGGCTCTGGCCGCGGCGCTCGTTTTCTTAGCCCAGCACGCGAGCCCGGCGCGGCCGCGGCGCTTGCGGCGAGAGCTGACGCGGCCGCYGTGTTCCCGCAGGACGCCATCGTCATCCACGAGGTCTACGAGGAAGGGGCAGCCGCGAGGGACGGCAGGCTTTGGGCTGGGGACCAAATTCTCGAGGTAAGCGAGTTAYGAAGCGTCTCTGTGCGTACACGGGTGCTTTGTGTTTCTTGTAGATGCTCGTGTTTGCTACAAAATAGGTTTCTTGTGAGGAAAACAGTGKTTTTTTAGTAGGAGCTGTGCTATCAACAAATTGATATTTTCTCATATGTTCCTCTAAGCTGAAGACACAGATGGAGGCTATATTAAATTTAAATGTCCAGGCAGTGGGTGAGTTAGGGTTCGGCTCTTGTGCCCAGCAGCTCRGTGTYGCTCGTCCGCTTAAGCTCTCGCGGAGCGGCTGGCGCGGCAGCGGGAGCCTCCGCGCCCCGGCGCCGACGGACCGCGGGCCGGGGCCGCCCGGCCGCCGCTCGGCCGTCCCGGCCCCTCGTGCCTAATCGAGCTGTCACAGCGAACGCGTGAAATCGTTTCTGCAAAGAAACGCCCGGGCTTTTTTTTCCCCCGGAGGCGAGCGTGGAAGCGTAGAGCGGCAAGGGTTAAGGAGGAAAGGTTGGTTTGGAGTTGGAGCGCTGGGCAGGCGGTGGGGGAGCTGCGCAGCTGTTTGCAGAGCCTCGCTGTCGGATCAGGACAAATTCCCAGCGTGGCCATTAAGGCTTTCGTGTATAGGGTTAGAAAAATAGCGAGGGGCACTTGGGGAGTTGTCCTTACAGCTCTTGCACAGAAAATATTTTTTTTTTCAGCGTTAAAGCTGTGTGCTGTTTTCATTTTATAAATAACTGTGTATTAGCAGAGCATGATAATTAGCCAGGTGATAAAAATGGAGAAGGTTAATTAATTCTTTGCTGACCATACARAAAAGTGCTTATGTTTGTGTGCTGTAATAATGTTGTTATTTCAGCTTTTAAAAGCTGTACTAATGAAGCAAGAAGACAACTCTGAGTTAGTTTCAGATTAGTATGATAAAGCACACGTAGTTGTCTGAGTAGGAGAAAAAATAGTGATGCAGTATATAAACAAATATGTACAAAATAAATATGTACAAAATAATATAATTACTATAAATAGGATTTAATTATCCTAATCTAGAATTGTTTGTTTATAACTCTGCATTGCTAAAAAACAGAGAACTATATTCATTGCCTAACTTCTTAGGTTATATAAGTAGGTTAACATTATGTTGTTATTCAGACACAGTTTGTACTGCTTCCTAACAAGTCTTTAAACATATTTAGGAATTGTTAWTTTTTGATATCGACAAAGGATATTTTTGCCAGCAGATAAATATCTTAAAGGGCATCCATATATCAGCTTGCCCAAAGCGGGAGGCTGAACTTCAAGTTACAACAGTTTTGTAGCTCTCCACCGTTCAATCAGAACTTTGTGTTCTATCTGATAATCCTGAAATGCTACAGCATTTTCAGGTTGTTGTAAGGGAAGTGTAATTGAGTGCTCCAGGAGTGGTCTGGTGTGCCATCTATTGGAACAAAGCAAAATAACCAGTACGTACGTCCTGTCTAGCCTTTGCCAGGGCCATTTGCTATCGGTTCTGGTTCCCTGTGGCTTTGCCTTGGCGCATTATGAATCTGGGGGAGAAGGAATCCGAACACTGATACCTGTAAAGATCCAGGAAAAAAGAGAGCAATCCAGAAAGTTGAAAGGAGCACATCGCACCGTATAATTCTAAGAATGAAGTGTYGTTCGAGATGGTTGTTTGGGTTTAAATGTGAACAGAGTTAGTTTGTCTCTGCCGGCTTTCCCAGAGGCAAGAAGGAGCAGTAGCAGCCCGTCGCAGGTGGCCCGGGGCACAGCTTTCTGGCAGGAGCAGCAAAGGCAGAGCTAGGGTACAAACAACATTTCTGCTCAGCATGCGGTAACAGATGTCAGGCATTGCAGCAATGCTCACGTTTGAGCTTCTCCAGCATTTAAAAAGAGGAAAAGAGCACCCACAGAACTTCTAAGCCAAAATGTTTGGATTATTGTGATTTAAACTAGGCAGTGGCATAAGGTATTGAACTATTATTCAAGAGGAAATTCAGGAGCTCATCCCTCTGGAAATCAGAGCACTAAATTAGAGTGCCAAGGCACATCAACTTGACAAATCTGTCCTGTCACACAAGGATGGGATGTGAGTATGGTGATGAAAAGATCATTCATATATGTCATTTGGAAAGAAAACACTGATTATTTCAGGTGAATGGGATCGATCTGCGGAATGCCAACCACGAAGAAGCTATCACTGCACTGAGGCAAACGCCGCAGAAGGTACAGTTAGTTGTCTACAGGGATGAAGCTCATTACAAAGACGAAGAAAACCTGGAGATTTTCCACATAGATATACAAAAGAAGACAGGCCGAGGGCTAGGCCTCAGCATAGCTGGAAAACGGTAAGAATTTCTCTTCAATCAGACTGCCCTTCAAATGAGAAGTATGTTCCTATTTGTCATATGAACAGCTGTAGCTATTAAACAGAATGTGAAATAGAGGAAAAACTCCACAAGCAACAATTTGGGATTTAAATATCTTCAAGGATGTCGTGGGGTTTTGATTCTGAGTTCTCTATCAGAAGAACAGAATACCTATATAATAAAAACTGCCGTTTCCCTTGGAAATACCACATTTTGCCTTGCAGAGAGGGAGTCTTGCTTTGAGCAGTACGGCCAAGGGAGTGCAGGCAGAGCTGGGAGCTGACGGTTCTGCTGGATTAATCCTACCTCTGTCTGAGTGTTAGAAAGTCCTAACCATGGCTTCTCTGATTTCAAAATAGAAAAAAGACTTCCTATTTCCAGCTGCCACGATATACCTTTGTAAGTGAATTTGTTAGATCTAGATCCTACTCTGTTTCAAAGTGACCACTTTCAGTGGAGGACAGGAGGCTGATGAAAAGGTTAGACGCGAATCCTGAAAGATCCCTGAGTGACCGTGGAGCTCTAGGGACAGTAGTTCTGGGAGCACTGAGCAGCATCAGAGATAGTGCGGTAGCTAGCAACTGCTTAATAAAATGTGACTTCTTACTGATGTATTTCTAAACCATTGCTATTAAGTCACTTGAACTAGAGCACTGATAGATTAAGTCTTTCCTTGCTAGAAGAGATTCACATGACACAAGCGAGCACTCTTTCAGTCCTGGTGCGTGAGAATCACCTGGCTGCTCTTCTGTATTGCCAAAAAAAATTTTACTTTCTCAATTACAAATCATCATGTCATTATCCTGACTGCGTATGGTCAGTAAAGGTTCCACAGCCGTTTTTTGACAAGAGTGGCGATGTTTAACCCAGGTGTTGTGAGCAGATTGCAGGCTGGATAATTAATTTGGCTTATGTAAATTACCCTGCAGATGGTTATCGCGGCCTCCAGCCCTCCTGCTATTGCTTCTGTGCAAAACTTTCTGTACTGCTGCTAAAAGCTTCGGTTGTGGTTGCCACCTTGTGAAGCAAATTAAATGATACCCCTGTATAATTCRGTTTGCGAAGTGCTGTGTCCTTTAGAGTGAGGGATACCAAATGCCCCCTCTTTGCATGATGTTCTCCATCGGCTCACGTCGTACTGAGCCCCARGCTGGGGCCGGGCATGGAGGGCTGCTGCGACGGCTAGGAAAGGAAGCCCCTGCAAGGAAGCTGAAGCTAATAAATCTGCTTATTCCCCTCTTCCGCTTGGCCAGCCACCTTCCTGCTCCTGCAAGCCTCACTGCCTGCTGCAGAGGGAGAGCCACAAAGCTGGGTTTTCTGCTGCATAACTCGTGTGCAAACTATAAAAGTCTTTTCTGCAGACTTCTCTCTGCTTTCCTTTTTGGGCGGGAGGGGGCCCTCCAAGCTGCTAGAGAAAAAAAATGAGCTGAACCATTAGGGAGAATAATAATAATAAAAAAATCTAGAGCTGCATAATTCATATCAGGCACACCAGGAGATAGTTTAACACTATCTTATACTGATCCATGGTGGTTTGTTCATACAGGTGCTATTTTTCAGGAGTGTTTATGGATCATGCAGTCAGAACTAGCAATTCAAAGGAAAAGGTAGCATTAAAAATAGTAAAACATGCCTTGATTTTAAAACTGGCAGAATTTTTACACTCAAATGCTTGAATGGGATGTATAACTCGTTCTTCCCCTGCTCTTTTTTTTTTTTTTTTTTTTTGAATGTCTCTTTTTCCAAAGTAATCTAAATTGGTCTCTCAAAGAATATTGGATTGTGTAATTAGCCATATGCTTCTTGCATTGTCAGAAATGGAAGTGGAGTGTTTATCTCTGACATTGTTAAAGGAGGAGCTGCAGACCTAGATGGAAGATTAATTCAAGGAGATCAGATTCTGTCTGTTAATGGAGAGGATATGAGAAATGCCTCACAAGAGACTGTTGCCACTATACTTAAGGTGAGTACATAATACATCTTAAGATATTGAATTGCAGTTACTGACATAGTGCAAGGTAATTATCCTGAAGTGCTATTTACACGTAGACAGGACAACTCAGAGTGATTACCCAGATAGAAATTTGATCTGAAATGACTTTGGAAGATTCACTTAAAATCACTTCTCTGTATATTTAGAAGTGGGGATAATAAAAAGTGAGAAAACAAAGACACATGCAGTATTTAGACATTTATTTGAAAAAAAGCAGCCATATATTTCATGCATTAGAAAAATATTATGAAACCTGAGAGACATACAGATCAGAATGGTGCTTATATGAAGTGCCTTTGGCTTTGCTGTACCAACCTACAAGTACAAAATTGCTTCTTAAAACCCTTTCTGCACAGCTTTTTGTCCTGCAGGAGTGGTTTTGGACTTGGAAGCGCTCAGGCCTGAGAGAATTTGCCCTTTTCCGTTAGAAAGCGCGTGGCTGCCGCTGCGTGTAAGCTGCAGGAGAGGGCCTGGGCTGGCCGGGCTGCGCGTGCCCGGGGCTGGCTCTCCCCTAGGACACCCGGGCTTGACATCCCACAGTAAGGGTGAAACGAAGAGTCGGGTGCAGCTGCTGACCGATTTCTACTCCAGACTGCGTCTGGAGACGAGGACTGTTTACGCTGCCATCACCACCAGTGTTTCTACATACGATTTCTCTTTTTCTTGAAGAGTAGGACTATTTTTTTCCTTACTTTTTGTGTTCAGGGACAACACTTGGCCCAAAATTTACCTATTTGAAAATCTCAAGTTGGTTATATGAGAGTGTATTTCTAAGTTGAATCCATAAGTTCAGATTCACCCTCTTCTGCAGTGTTTTGAAATGTTTTTCAAGAGTATTGTTTGTGGCAAGCTTTTTGTTGTAGAGTGTTTTTTTGGTGAATAATTGACCAGCTATGGTGCAAKCTAAGAACTGCTCTTCCAGTAGAAAGATTCATGCTGGCTTCAGGAGGTATGATACGATAAACTTAAACCCAGGGACAGATATTTTTATATTGTCTAAATAAAAACATTGAAGCCRTGAGAATTCAGTTCCATGTGGTTTCTTCAGAGTTGTCGCTCTGAAAGTAAACGTGATTCTGTCCGGGAGAGCGTGACGCATTGTATGTCTCCTTAAACGCTGTATGCTGTAGTTTGTTCTCTTTCGATTTTTTTTTGGTTTTGTTTTGTTTTTTTTCCCAAGTGTGCCCAAGGCCTAGTGCATCTTGAGCTGGGGAGATTGCGAGCTGGATCATGGCTCTCGTCACGGAAAACATCCCAGACCAGTCAGGTTAGTGACAGATTTCATAGCTGTAAAAGAAGCTGTGGAGGGCAAGGCACAGGGACAGCACRCAGGAGCGACTCAGTCCTGCCGTAGGCATCTACAGCCAAGGATGCGGAGCAGTCGCAATAATTTTCTTCTCCTGTGTTGAACCGTKAAGTGTTTAAAGTTAAGTGTCGTGCAGAAATGCTAAGTAGAAGAATCTGTTAACGAATCCCCTTTTCAAGGAGCCTATTCCTGAGACACACCACAAATATTTAATATCTCTTTCTCGAATGATGATGTGCAGAAATTTTTTAGACCTGCAAAATGCTGAATGTATGTTCTGCAGCTGTTTTGCCAATCAAAATAYGTTAATTAAACTGAACTGTATCTTTGCCTGTCTTACGACAGAACCACAAGAGCTGCTTTGCTCTCAAAGAAAACACAGAGCAATTTCCTGCTTCGCTTGTTTTTTACCTGAAGCGAGGACAGTGATTCATTTTTCATCAGTACAGGGCTTTTCCCCTCTCCCTCCCACCACTAGCTGAGACATTGATATCATTAGTATTAAAATCTGGGTACTGCAAGGGAGAGAGGCAAGATCACTGAGAAAGCTGGAGATTTTTAATGAGTTTTCCKTCTGGAAATTGCCTGCTTTGCCATGATATTTAGGCTGCTGATGTCCCAGAGAGAGACAAGCTGTGGTTCACAGCCGTGCTRTTGCACGGAGTGTTTCGCTGCCTCTCTGCACATAGCCAGCTGTTGGGGACTTGGGGGTGGACAGTTCCCACGCACGTCTCTTTCCCAGGCGCYGCTTTGCAATGATAGCCAAGCAAGCCTCACCACCAGGATCCAGCCCAGCCTCCACAAGTGCTAAAACTGTGCCATTTAGGAAAAGGAGACGAGGAGCCATAGGAAGCTTAGGAATGTAAGTTAAAGCAGGAATGTTTTTAAGGAAAAAAAAGCAATCTTAGTTGTGAGGTCATTAAGAGGGGAGGTTTGCCTTGATGTCATGCATGCAGAACCTGAAAAGACTGCCAAAACTGTAGTTGTATGGGATGTTTTCATAACTTTATAAACGACGGCAGCAATCCAGTCCAGTGTCCGTGAGGATGAGGTGTCGGTAAGGGCTAAGGAACCCATATCCATCTGGGAGCAGCTGTGCTAAGCTCAACTTCAGAAGAACTACGTATCTTTGGAGAAACATCTGCACTGCATGCAGCAGGCAAGAAAAATGAAACAAAAGAAGGAAAGGATAATGACTGCATTAAGGAAGGACCATAGTTTTGATTATTACTTTTTGGTCACAGCTAACCTATGCAACAGCAACAGAGTCAGAAAGTGATGGATAAAAATTATCCATCCAATTTTACAATGTAGGACTAAAAACCCATCTGAAAGAGAAGCAAAATGCTGCAGTATCTAACATGATTCTATGTAGAAAATCAGTCTAAAAACTGAGAACTTCATCCCCCTTTCTTTGTAGCATAGGAGGCTTTTGCGGGAAACTGGTAATTTCTTAATTTCTTTCAATATAAGTCTTAATGGCTGTTCTTAATGCAGAGTCACTTGAGAGCCTGCATCTTACTGAAAAATAAACTCAGGCTTCAAAGTGACTTGCTGATTTTAAAAAACAAATAAATGCTTCTCAGCAAAACAGTTCCAACTGTTATAAAAACCTTGGCAGATAATACGGCAAATCAGTCYGAATGATGTGCACCACTGCGAGTGGCGCTTTAGAAGCTGCTGGCCAAGCGCATCCAGAACTTTTGTCCTCCCTTGGCTTTTTTTGTGTCCRTTGCATGGCTGTAGCTGTAGAATTACAAACTTTGTGCTGCAGGACAGCGACTCCTTTCACACGTGTGGCAAACTGTGTTAACTGACCCGTGAATTGGCGACTGAACATGGAAATTGGGCTCTGCCTGCTGTTTGCCACCGGCAGCTGTGCGCTGGTCACGTAGAAGTGCTGCCAGAGCTTTCGATTCGCCGCCTGGTACAGCTGGAGGCAGGAAGCTCTGCCCTGTGCTGAGCGGTGTGGACCAGCTCGTTGCTCTGTATAAGGCAGCTTAGCTGCAGAAGTCTGGCCCTCAGCGAAATCTCTGGTTCAGATGCACTTCCTAAACTGGTACCGATGTTTCCTCTGAGGGGAGACCCTGAAGATAAAGCCAGAGATGGAGGTAGGGGGAAGCAGTGCTGGAAATGAGAGGCCAGGAGCAGGTTTCTCTGGAGCCTTCCCTTTTGCGGGTTGCAATACCAGCCTGTTCCTCTGCACGGGGCTGTTACTCAGACAGTCACAGCAGGTCCTTGGTCAAAGGCGAGGAGCAGGGTGGACCACAGCAAAACCAGCAAAGCCTCTGGATCGCTACCCGGTGACGGGACGGCCCTTCGCATTCGGTGCGCGAGCGGAGCCGCGAGCCCGTCCCGTCAGGGCCCCGAGACGCGCTCGCCGCGCGGCGCGGCGCATCGTGGCGAAGCCGTCGGCGAGCTGCAGCCGCCCCTGGCTCCGCGGGAGGCTGCGAACGGGCTCGGGGGCGGTCGGTCCGACATCGCGTGGCCTCTGGGTCGGGGCTGAGCCTCRGGTATATACGTAAAGGAGTGAAATGCACCTTTTAGTACTGCAAGCAAAACTATACCTGTGCCCACAGCAGAGGGACAGGTTCTGGTAGGTTCCTCTTCAAAAATGAAGTTGGAGGGGTTTCCGCTTGCATGCCTGGCGCGGTATTTCTGGTCCGGTGGGCTGAGAGCATGCTTGGGCCTTTATGTTGCAAGGACTGTTTTAAAGTTACCACTTGGGTTTGACTCAGAGTTTCTGATTTATTTTTACCTGCAGGTGAGCCARCAGAGCGTCCACAGTCACTTCCGTCCTGCGCTTGCTCCGGTCATCTCTACCTTGCAGAATTTTGTCAGCACAAAGAGATCTTCAGCAGATGTCTCTCACAGGAACTCAGGTATAACAGGTTGGAGACAGCCTGTATCACCTAGACAGCTGTCAGAAAAGTTTCTTGTTACCTGCAGTGTTGCTTTATTTTTGTGCTGGTTTAAAAGTAAAATTTAATACTTCTATCTGGTTTTCCCAATCAGCCTCCCAGAAAATACACTGCTGATATTTTAAGACCCTGGACACTTTCCAGCAGATTACATTATTTTTATTTATACTAGTAGAGAAATGGTCTCTCTATTTGAAATGTAAAATTCCTGCACCCTGCTATTCCCAGGCATCCATGCTGGAGGCTTAGAACAAGCAGGATGCTCTCTGATGTCAGAAACAGTTTTCTCAGTGGGTAAAGCTGCCACCACTATGTTTTTACCCTGTTGAATGTATAAAATAGCATTTTGTAATGAAAAAGTTGCAAGCCCAGTTTGCACTTAGCAGATTTAGCCAGTGCTAAATCTACCGCCTACAGCAGGTTGGGGAGGGCCCRCACATTTGTGTGCTCCCGCCTGTGTCAGAAAGTCGTAACCTTATTTGCTCATGGGCAGAAGCAGATGACATTTCTTGCGGCCGTTTGCAYGCACGGAAGATGATGTGTGGCAGGTTGAGCAGCCTCCTTTGAGCCGGTTGGAAGGGCCTTGTAGCACTAACAGCACAYGGCTGCGTAGGCTGATTCTCGCTTCGCGCTGGTTTGGCTTTCCGCTGTCTCTGGCYGCACCTCCACAATCCTGCCTGGTGTATTCACAACAGTATCTAYACAAGGACGTGTGTGTGGCAGGGAGAAATACTGACACGTGTTGGTAAGAGCTGTTGACTCATGAAAAARGCTAATTCTATCTGCCTTCTAAAGGGTTCTTAAAATAATTTTAATTAAAGCTGCTAGAATTAGGGATTATTGTAGCAGAGCCCAAGACCTAACACACCATCAACTTGTAGGCTATTGAGTCCCGGTTCAGATGATTCCTTTGAAGTGTCCCAGTCTTTTTTTTTTCACCTTTTCTTTTTCTTTTTTTAATGTTGTGAGTACTTTTAAATGTCCTGTGGCTAGATATATGCCAGCCAGACTTCCTGGCTGTCTGTTATTTACTAATACAGCAGAAATTAGAACAGGAAATCAGTGGAACCTCAGCAGTCTCAGACCAGAAGTGCSCTAGCCTTTGTGGTAAGGACACCGTGATTTATGAATAATAARCTAATTTTTAATTGAGTGAAGTGCACAATAGGGCTTTTCTTTAGGCCGGCAGAGTGCTGCTATTCAGTAGATATAGTGAGCAAGGGCTCTGCTACAACGGGCGTCACAGTGGCATCCGCCAGACAGAGCCATTACAGCTGTATTCATCTCCCGGTGAAACACAAATCCCGTCCCCCTCACGTGAGCAGCGCTGCCCRATTTGGCACGGGGAGGCTTTGCTCCTGCTTGGTGATAACTCTGACTAAGCAGCAAGGGACCATCGTCACCTGACAGTGTTATCTCTTAATTATATTATCTCTTAATTACAGAAACTAATTGTTTGTTTCTTTATTAGGAGGAGCAGATATGGGCCCAAGGACTGTGGAGATAACAAGGGTCAGTGTGTTTTTTTCTGTCAACTTAAAAAGCTGTCACCTTAACTGAAGTTGTTAGTTTTGTCATGTTTCTCAGAGTAAAATCACAATATTACTTTTGTTTGCAATATGTTGTTGAATGTATGCCTGTATAAYGGGGCCTGTGTATGTGAGGGTGTGTGCATATGTCAGACCTGCCTATTTGCCTCTTCCATAAACCAAGAGGATCAGGTGTTGCTGCATCCTGAACATTGACCTCTACAAGTTGCTACAATTGCAAATGTTTTCTGTTTTGCTTTAGGGACCAAATGATGCACTTGGTATCAGTATAGCAGGAGGGAAGGGAAGTCCATTAGGAGATATTCCCATCTTCATTGCTATGATTCAAGCCAGTGGCGTGGCTGCACGTACCCAAAGACTCAGAGTGAGTAGAAGGGTCCCCTGAGTACTTTCTGCTGCGTCTACTGTGTTTCCTCTGGCAAAGGAGCCTCAAACACTCCTGTGTATGATTGCTACCTTGATAGTTGCCCCTCAGGCTACTCTTTCTTTAAAAACAAACAGAGAAAAAAAGCCCTTCTTCTCCCTTTTTGATTATGTTGCATCCCAGGATAATTGCAGTGGTTGCCCACATGGAAAAGTAATGTTATGATATAGAATGTAAATGCATTTACGGCAATCTTCTAACATATTTGAGCAGCAAGGAACAAGGCAGAAGCTCTGCAGTGCCTCTACCCAGACTGGGGGAGAGGAGGAGCAGGCTCAGGGGCTGCAGCTGGGCATCACTTAGAGCTCAGACAAAGCAGATACTACTTGTTTGGTCCTAAGGCCTTTATGAAGAAATGCCAAAATAAAACAGACCRTAATAATATCAAGCCACAAGAAAAGGGGAATCGTTTTACATGCAGGGTAACATGGACATGTTCCTTGACAGATAGCTGGATTTCCAGGAATGACTGTGGTGAATATTTCCATAGTTCCGGAGAAAGTTTCAGGGAATCTTTATTATTTAAAGGAATTATTATGCAGATACATAGGAAAACTCTGTCTCCAATTGTACCATGACATTCATTAGCAAATGCCACTACTCTCGTGCAGTGCCTTTAATGGAATTGCACAGAGCGTTACGTGCCAGGGCAGAATCGGTTTCACATAAAAGAAAAAAAAATCGTAATGATAATTAGATTAATATCAAAAGTGCCTGCTTTCCTATACTGCGTTCAGCATGTGCATACATGATCTATAAGAATACAAACTTGTATGCACACATGGATTCAAATAAATCCTCTGAATGGAAAAACAACAGGCAAGATCTCTCTCCCTTGCTTGCAAATGGAAGAAGTAAAATGCAAGCCACTTTTGTTTCCCTGAGTGCGCTGTTACATTTAAAAAATCCACATCGTCCTCGCCCTTAAGAATGGTAAATGATCACTAGCAATGCAGACTTCTGACAAAAGGGATCCTGGAAAAGAGAAGCATGACTGTGCTGTGCCAAGTTCACGAGGAATTTTAAGCATTCTTAATTTTAATTTTCCCTAATGCTGGTAATTTTCCATTACTGTTGTACTTTCAGGTTGGAGATCGGATTGTCAGTATTAATGGGCAACCTTTGGATGGGCTGTCTCATGCAGATGCTGTTAATCTACTAAAGAATGCTTATGGGAGCATTATCCTGCAGGTATGGTGATAAATTGAACATGCAGCTGCATGAGGGTAGATAAATGGCATTCAGGGAAAAAAAAAATCCTAAGCATCACTGGCACAAGGCATCACAGAATTGCAGGGTGCTTGCTGATGGGAATTACACAGAATGAAAGCAAGAAATAATTTTCATTCAAAAATTCTTTATTGCCACCCATACAGGCTGTGAGCATGATTATATAAAAGCATAACAAAAGGAACAAAATAACTTGTTGCTACACATCATAAATCAACAAGCTTCCAAGTTTTTTTTTTTTTTTAATTTGAAGTTACCTAGGAACAAGAAATTACTTGTGTGTTTATGTGTATGTGCATGCTACTAGACTGTGAGCAAACTGTCCACAATGGTAATTCCCTTGTTCTTGAAAGGCATAGAAGAAAGAAATGCACACTGCATTTAGTGTAAATGATAGCATCATAATTAAGATGGTGCCATCTAGAATTGATTATTCTATAGGTAATGAATAACAACACTTGAGAGAAAAAAAAGTGTTATTGCTGCCACATTTATATTGCTAGCTAAAAGCAAGACATGTTTTGCCACTTTGGCTCTAATTGCTGCTTACCAGTATATTCATCTTTAGTTTATTTTTATGTTTACACAAAGAAATGGGAAAAATACTTGCCAGAGAGAATTAAATATACTACTACCACTCATTTGCAGAATTATTGTAACAATTAGAAAACAAGCTTAAGACATGCCGCTAAAATCTACTCTAATTTTCTTTATCGTCACAGCATATTGGATTTGAACGCGTCTTGAGACATTGTTGTAAGCTTCTTACTTTGCGTTGCAAAATGAATACAACTATTAAAAATGCCGAAAAGAAATAGAATGATAACAAACTTAGTTTTAGACTTGCTTATTCTTTGCTTTGTCTGTCCATGAACTGCTGACCTGGTAAGTGATGAGCCAGTTCCAGAGCAGATGGCGTATTTGTGTACTTCCATTGAAGTCAAAGGAACTACACAGTTAGGCAGCAGCTGAGGATTTTCTGTTAAATTATAGTTATCATATTGTTACTAACATTGAGTAATTTCACTTTTCATGTCAACAGTATTCCCTGAATAGAAAATGAAAGCTTGCTGCAGAACCCAAAATTGCTAATCTTGAAAGCTGTAATACAGAATATTGTACGTCACCGTGTATTTAAAAATATTCCTGATGAAGCACCCTGTCAGTTGTTCGCTTGCACAAACAAAGAGCTTGTTCTAGAAATGTCTCTGGTTTGTCAGTTGAGGGGTTTTCTTCCACTTTTTTGCTGCGCAGCTTAAAACGTGCTTAATACTTTTTACAGATGACACAGGTTTATTCTGCTAGAATACAGTCTGTTTTTCCGTATTAAAAACCTGTTATGTGAGGCTGGGAGGTTATATTTTAATGCCGCTGGGGAGTAGTGTGGAAGCCCCGCTGTACGCGTGCTGATGCGGTTCCCTTACGTGCTAACCACAGGTACTTCTCAATCACTGGATTGCTTTTTTATTAAAACAATATAAGTGGAATAATCCTATCAGCGTGATAATCATGACTGATGTGTCATTAGGTAATTCTATTTATTATCAGGTTAGACCACTTCATGGCAAACTGCTTTGAAAGGTCAGATAATTGTGTTCAGTGGCGTGGAAAGGTTTATTATCAGTACGGCCTGGGAAGGATGGTWAAGGAGTTTGCAAATGCTGTTTGCAAATGGGAGATTAGGGTCTCAGGGGAACAATCATCCCTTCCGGCTGTTTTGATGCTTTGGTTTAATTTAATTTCTTTTCTGCAGGTGTAGTAATGAGATAAGGGGAAGCTTTTTTACAAGGTTATTGAACTCTGATACATTCTTAGTGCCAGCTGAAGATTTTTGAATATAGATTTATTCTGCCCTCATTTTATTTAGCAGCAAAATAYGGGAAATACTGGCACTCTTTTCCTCCACTGAAATGGGAAAGAAACTTGATGGCACCTTTTCTGTCTGAGCTGGGGCAGCCGTCTTGTGTGCCGGAGCCCTCAGTAAGGACACCCAGGAACCCGAGTCCTGGGATGTGAGATTTGCAGGAAAACTGATTTTTTCCCCCTTTTTCTTGAAAAATGCCATAAACCTTCTTGTCTCTAATTGATTAAAAAGGAGAAAATATTGTGGAAGAATTGTGAGCATATTTTTAAAATGGGTTATTTATATAATGGATTTTTTATTTGATTTTGAAAAGCTATGTTTCCCTTAAGCCATGTTCACAGCAGGGAGTGGAAAAGTGCCCATTAACTTTGATAGAATAAGGCCATAGATAGCTAGAGTAACTTTGAAAATACAGCTACCAAYATTGGGTATTTGTCACTGTCTCTGGCCCAGACTCTTGTGCTGTACTTTAAGCATCAAGCGCAGCACAATATCTCATCACAAGGAGATGGACTTAGGGAATTATTGCTACACATAGTTGTTATGAAATTTATGTCCTTTCGGCTGTGAATACTTAGAAGAATCCAACACCCTTCATGGTGGTTTCCTCAAATTTTTCCAGAAAAAGAAAAGAATAGAAAATGAGCATGCAGTGAAAGCTTAACAGCAGCAAGAATCTAGAGCAGCCATTGAGCCTTTGTCTKTAACGAACCCATCGGGCCTACATACTGCGAGATCCTTCCGTAGGAGGCTAAACCCCTGTGGATAGCGAAACCCAGACCTCAGTGTTGAAGGAACCCCTTTCTCAGAACCTCATTATTCACTAGCTCTCTTGGTAACTAACTTACAAAACATTCACAGGATTGTTTCAAAAAGCTTGTGCAAGTTTGCTGCCTCATTACCCATGAAAATGTCATTAACTATATGAATTATTTGGTGATGGTAATTCAGGATGATGTCAGAATAATACAGCGGCCAGGCTGGGGAAGCTGAAGAAATCGAGTCTGTTGCCTGTAGTGGTTGTGATGGGATTGCAGGAGAAATGGCAGAAAAATTGAAACAAAGGATTAATTTTTTCCCTGCTCAGCAAACAAGCTATATCAGAGATTATGTAAGGAGGAGCGGAGGGGCTGGAGGAGCGGAAATGAAGCCCTTCGTCTCCTCGCTTCCAGCTAATCTGCACTGAGGGCGTTCGGGGCTTTTGCCTCATGGGCCAAACTGTCCAAAAGACTCTTGGGACCTTTGTCAAAGGCTGAGGTGCTTTGTGTGAGAGACCTTTACTTTGATGCCCCGTGTCAATCCTTGGCACCACCTGTTTACTCCAAGATGCACCGTTCTCCTTGGCAAAGCAACCTCTTTCTGCTCATCTTCCACAGACTGATTCCCTCTGTCCTGCGTGCGGCAGTCGTGTTAATGCAATAGAAAACCTCAGAGCAAAGTTAGCATTAGTAGGAAATTTAAGAGAGTAGGACTTAGATTTGACATTTGATTGAAACGCATCAATATGTGGTTTTCCTAGTGGACTGGCTACCTTCTACATAATTAGCACAGATGTCTTTGATAGGAGGTGACCATGCACAGTACTTCATTGCGTGCTCTTGTTTAGGTTGTGGCTGATACGAACATCAGTGCCATTGCTACCCAGCTGGAGAGCATGTCTGCGGGATGCAACCTTAACTCTTCATCGGAGCATCCTTGTGAAGATCCTGAGTAAGTCTGAGCTTTGTCTGTTAGCTGAGATGCATTTCTGTGCCTCGTGCAAAGGAAAAGCCTAGGGTGGCGAAGGAGGTCTCTTCCCATTGCTTCTCTCTCTTGCCTAACTTTCTATCACCTTTAAAATGGTAACGGTTACCTTCTCTGAGCTGATTTTGGACTTATGTCCATCTTCACCTGGTAATGGAAACTGCTTGAGTAAATAAGCACAAAATGTGTTTCCAAGCACCTGTTCTTGATCCCCCCTCCCCCTCCCCCCCAAAAAAACCTCACCTGCCCGCTTTTCTCGTGTTTCCTGACATGCTGGGTCTGCCCTTGTCTGTTGGCTTCCTTGCCTGAAACGAGTTATGATCACAGCTGGCAGACTGAGATGAGAGCTATTCAAAAAACTGGTACCAGAGATAGATCTTTCAAAATAATGTCCAAGAACCCTCTTTCTTTATCTTTTGAATATGTTTAGCTATACAGTAATAATACAACTGCTTAATAAATTTTCTACATAGCGTACTTTTTTTAATGTGGTGATAGAAATTAGAGATCTAGCCCTCCCATGGCCATGCAACATCCTCCATCATGTTTTTTAGCACAATTTACAGCATTCTTCTTAGCATGTTGAAATTCATTTGATCTTCATTTTGGTTCATTTGCATTACTATGTTCTTGATTTTAGTGCGTTGATCCATTATATTTATTTTAAGAAGCTGAGGTGCAAGTTGCTGCCCTGTCTCCGGGGTTTTGAGTACAAAAGTTAAGCTATTTATGCTGCATTCACTAGTCTTATGATATGAGATACTGTTTTTATTGCTGCTCTGAAAGGAGAATTGCTTACTTCACAAAAGGATTTGTATTCTCTTTTTCTATCAAAATAGTCAGGAAATCTAAATTTAAAAATATGACACTGAGTTAGATAGACATATGGCTTCGTTCTTCCATAAAGAAATGGATAGTTATTATTCATCATAGACTGTGCCTTGTTTAGAAGAAAGATGCCAAACAGCTTTTGTCCAGACTAATGCTTTCTAAATATGTAGAAACAAGTTATTAAAATCTGAGATAAAATTTGAGTGGTCTCAGTTCCACCTAAAATCTTCCCCTTCTTAATGTAGACAGTAGAAGCCCCTGAAGAGCAATTGAGGGCCCAGGTAAGGCACTGAGCAAGTTGCTCTCTGGAGCTAGCACTGACAACACAAGGCACAGGGACATACATGGAATTTAGCTCGTTTGCAAATAGCTGGAAGAGCCTGCAGTATCACTCAGATTGTAAACACGGGTGTCCCGGTTGCATCTTGTCCATTTGGCTCTTTCCTCCAAAATCATAGAATAAAATTACGCTGCTAGGGAGTTGTTGCAGTTCCTGCTTAACCATACTGGAGGCGACATCTGGACCAGTGAGAGAGCAAACCCGCTTAAATATGTGCTGCAGCTGTAAGCTAGAGGAGTCTCACTCCTGCATCGCAGATGAAGTGCGCTTGTTGTGCTCTTTAAAGTAAGTATTTTCAAAGCGAGGAGCTGAAGTGCATGGAGCAGCTTTTGAGCTCAGGGCGGCACAGTACTGTGTCTCAGCACAGGGACAGAGTCGTGGTTTGTGGTTGTATGAAAAGCTTCGCCATAGATAAATGTCTCTTTTAAGTGTTCCTTCTACAGAAAGTCCCAAGAGACAGACRTTGTTCTTCTAAGTTGATATTTATTGTGTTTTCAGAGCACCTCAACCTAAGATTATTACTTTGGAGAAAGGCTCTGATGGACTGGGATTTAGTATTGTAGGGGGGTATGGAAGTCCCCATGGAGACCTGCCCATTTATGTCAAGACTATATTTGCCAAGGTATCTTTTTTTGTTTTCTCCCTTTCTCTGTATTATCTTTAAAACTAAACGTAAGATTTAGCCTGGGTAATATATATCTCGTCCAAAGCAAAAGATACWTGTGTGGTACGTATACACTGGGGTCAGTAACTGGACCCAGAACTCACGACTGGCTTCTCAGAGGAAAAGTTTATATTTCACATTACTGATGGCAGCAAGATCCTTCATCTCAGCAATATTGCTCTGTGTACTTGGGAAGCATCTCTTTATTCGTTAAAATATTTATAAGGTAATTTTATATCTGGAATTCTTGAAGTGCTTTACAGAGGTATCATTTTTTTCCCTTGTACTTAGGAGGAGACGGTTGCAGAGATGATGTATCTTYGTAGCTAAACTTCAGCTGCAAAAGCAGGAATGAAAATTGTGCTCAGATAGTCATCTCAGTGAGAAGACACTGAAAGGGGGAAAAAATGCTCTAGCTTGCGGCTTGGTGGTGAATTGGCTCCCACAGCAATATTGRCTTTAGTTACTCTCACTTGCTTCCAGCTTCTCTCTCGTGCCTCTCCATGAGTGCTCCGCTCCCCCGGCTGTGCCGGTTGTCACGACCCGTCCATTTCCCTTCCCTTCGCTCCCCAGTGCCCCCCAAAGCCTCCTGGAAAAGCCCCGGGGCGACGGCGTGCGGCCGCGGCAGGAGTGAGCGCGG
>NW_028186347.1:988066-994077 GCF_003343005.1 Rhea americana | reverse complement strand
GGTCTCGGGGCTCCCCGTGAGGGCGTCGGAGCGTCTCAGCCGGTCTCGAACCCGGGCCGGTAACGCTGCGGAGCGACTGCCGGCGGCTCTTCCAGCGACGGCGCGGGGGGCAGAGTTGCCCTCGGCCCTTTTTGAGGCTCTGAGCCCTCCACGTAGGAGGAGGCAAACCCGAGTCCTTCACCCAGCGTTGCCACTCAGCGGGTCGTGTGTCCCGTGACCACGTGCGCAGCTCGCGGGAGGAGGGACGCAGCGAGAGAGCGGGGCAGACAGCCTGGACGTGGTGGAGAGCCTGGGAGGAAACTCTCCTCTCCTCTCCCACCATGGCAAGGGAGGACGCGGGATCCGGCCAGATACCTGCCTCCTGGCTGCCGGGCTCAGGAGGAAGGGGCAGCACAGCTCGCAGCACAGCTCCCGCTTGAGGCAACCCCCCCCGAACAGCCGCGGGCGCGGAGGGGGAAATGCCCCCTTTCCTGCCRTGCGGCTGCTGGGAAAACTCTCAGCATCTGCCTGCAGGACGCTTTAGCCACGACTGCGTGAAAGGAATTTTGAAAATGGTGGAGTGGGAAAACAGTGGGAACTGGGGCTTCTGTGTATTGCCTAAGTAGCTTTGAAGCTGATCACATCAGATTGTCCTGTGCTTGCTTGCTGTCACTCACGTCAGCATCTCCGAGAGGGACGGTGACACAACTAAGAAAATTTCATGTGAAGGGGGCTTGGAAGTCATMTCTCTTCCACAGTGCCAAGAATTAAGAATGCAAATATTTTGTCTTTTTACAATTTTCCGTTATTAGCAGGGGAAGATACTGTGTCTTTAAACTGATGCTTAGATTTAGAAGCATGCAGTGGTTTCTAGCTGTGAGCACAGCGGAGAAATCTGACAACACTGCGGGCACTGATGGGGACGTGAGGCAGAGAGAGGTGCCTCCTCTGGGCTGGGCAGGAGCTCGGGAGCGAGGCAGACAGCTGAGCTGAGACACCGCAGAGAACAGCCGTCTCCAGACCGCTGTGGGAGCTGCCAGGGCCTTCAGCAGAGGCTCGCTCACGCAGGGCTCGGGCCGTGCCTGGGCTGCCCTCGCCTCGGCTCTGCCGTCCCTCTCCGTCCCCATTTAACCTGTTCCTCAGTGCTAGCTGCAGAGCGTGTTGAGAAGTTTGCACATTTAAATGCTGCTTTAACAAGTCTCTGCATAATCATAAAACCCAGAGCCAGTACTTACGCTTGTTTTTTTCCGCGGAACGAGCTGCTGCTCTGTTTTTCCCGCGGGTGCGTTACCTGTGCGTCCTGCCCCCACCGCTGGGGGTTCACGGGACGAGCCGGAGGCCGTGCTTTAGGCAGTCGAGATGTTTCTGTTTGTCACTGCTGTCACGGTGCGGGTTTGCAGGGCTGCGTCCGTGCCCGTTTCACCGCCAGGCACCGTGGCAGGAGGGAGGGCTCAGCCCCGCCAGCCGCTAACGTGGCGTTTTGTCGTTTGCAGGGGGCAGCTGCGGACGACGGCAGACTGAAGCGTGGCGATCAGATTTTAGCAGTTAACGGGGAAGCTTTGGAAGGTGTCACTCATGAGCAAGCTGTAGCTGTTCTCAAACGCCAGAAAGGAACTGTCACGTTAACAGTGTTATCATGAACGGCGTTGCCCTCGCAGAGATGAATACAAGTATTGTAGAACATCAGTAGGGCTGTTGCAATACTGCTCGGCCCTGAGCAGGGTGTAAAGCAAACGGTGGCAGAAATGAGTCTGTATTCATCCCGTTGCCAGGACTGCTAATATGCATCTCCAGTTTCATTTAGCCCTCCCCATTTATCAGTCAGTCTCTCCTCCCTGCCTGCCTGCCCTCTCCCGCTTCTGGTGGCTTTTGAGTTTTCTCTGAACAAATTTAATGGGAAGCTTTAAAGAATAGTATCCTTTTTGCTTTATCTGTGCATGGCTTTATCCCCACCAGTCTGAACCCCGGTTGCAACTGCCGAACCTGGAATCAGTTCACAAACAAAAGAGAATTTAGATCATCATCTGATCTCATCTGATGAGCAGAAATAAATGCTGAGTGACTTGTCATCTCACTCATGATTTACTTATGCTAATTGTCCTTTCAAGTATGCCAGAAAACATTAGCAATGTAATTAAATTACCACTGTTCCAAATGATGAAATATCAAATTCTCCTCTGGGAAATTATTTGTGCTCGGCACAGTAAGTCTGATAGTCAAATGTGAACTTCTCATGTTTATCTCTTTGGGTAGGTCTGTGGAAGTTAGTCAGAGGTAATTACTGTGATGTGTCAATTTGCAGCCTTTAGCRTGAAAAATAAACTAGAGGAGAGGGAAATTTAATTTTTTAGGCATTTAAAATACTTGAGCCTTTTCAGATATCGGTGATGCRTGAACAGCAACATATCTTGTTTTATTCTAATAATATTTTTAAAGAAGAAATGTGCTGATGTATGCCAAGGACGTTGCACACAAAGGCAGTTGTTGTTGTGCCAAGCGGCAGCGTAATTGTTCCTCCTGAAGCTTTAATGAAGACGAAAGTTTGCTCCCGTGATGCGATACGGCAGTTCTAGGGACGATAGCAAGCTGTCGCCCCTCTGCACGCCGGCTTTAAGACTAGACGAAGTTAATCCAAACCAACAAACTGTTTTCAACTGGCCAGGAGTCTCCACGGCAGCAGGTAGTGCAGGAAGGGGCTCTTCCTGGCCGCGGAAGGTGGTGCTTCACCGGGGTCGCTGCAGTCGGGCGTTGGGCAAGACTGTGCCGGCGGCGGCGAGAGGCGGTGCAGGAGCCCCGCTCCGGGCCGGGGAGACGGGGTGCGGGGACCAGCTGCCAAAARGTTAGCACCTCCGTGCTGCGTCGCAGCCGTTTCTGCAGCGATCGTGTGACCGTGGCCGTGGTGACCTCGCAGATGAATTTGGCAGGCAGATTAACGGTGATGCCAGTCAGCGGGCTTTAATCGTCCTGTCCAGGGGAGCCGTGGGGTTTTAGAGGGATCTAAATCAGCCCAGTCTGATTTGGGCTATTTGGTAAAATTTACAGCGATGATGTAGCGAGGAGAAGTGAAGGGAGCGGAGCATCAGAATTGGCTGCTATTTTATGTGAAAAATCCCTCAAAACTGATTGAAAGAGGATTCAATAYCTGTAATAACTGTGCAGTACAGGGTTTGTCTCCGAAGTACTCYTATTTAGTACTTTTTAGCTAGAGTGAGTATTCCCCCATTTTGCGTGAAAGAACATACACTGCCGCGAGATGAAGTGCGCTACAACAGCAAGCTCTGATCAGTGCTCATCAGAAAAGGTTTCCCCATTTCATTTGAAAGTTTTCTTTAACTGTAGGTGATCACAAAGTGCATTTAGCCTGCTGGCACCATTCGTAGGTATTGCGGTAATAGTGCCTGAACGGGACTTGCCTCGTGAGACGGATTCCCACGGTGCTATGGGATTTGCCAAGTGAACCTTGATTACAGATGCACAAAAATATGTCCAGACGTATTGAATTGGAGAATTTTTAACAAACTGCCTTTGGCTGCAAAAGTATCCAAGGTGTGGAGAAGTTAAATGCAGGTAGGTGAAACATGAAGAGGTACCCTAGAAATACGCTTTAGAATTTATAAACAGAATGTAATGATTCGTCTGTCTGATTATGTTTTTATAACTATTATGTTCATGCTCAAGATTTAATCTATGCCACATTTAATCTATGAAGTTTTACAGGGCTATTTATTAGCCTCTTGTGTGCATACTATTCATACGTAAAGAAYAGAATTTATGGGCTGAGATGCTTTGCACTTCTCATTGCTCAGAATGGGAGATAACATTTTCTGCTTCTTGTAATTTGCACTTTTGTGTTTTGAATATATTACTGCCAAAAATCGTATTGCAACTAATAGATAAACCAATGACCATGCGGAGAAGCGTGTGCTGAATGTACAGGCCCAAGTTAAATAATTAAATTTGCATTACGCTTGTCTGGTGAGGTGTTCTGGTTTGTTTAAAACTTTATTTTTGTGCAAGGGAAAAAGCAATTAAATTTCTTGGCTRTATGTTTACGTATATCAGTAAAATGAGACATTTTATGACTTCCAAAGATTCTAAATAAAGYTCAGTTACATAAGTAGTTGTGCATTGTTTTGGGTTTGTCTTGTTTTTAATTGAAAGCAYTGTAAACATTTATTGCATTAGATCTCCTTGTTTGCTGTTCCAAGCAGGCTCGTTACTCCCTTTTGAGGGGAGCGTGAAGTGCTGTAGCCGTAGCACTGCTCAAAGGCCGCGGTGCCTCTCTCGCGGGTGGTAAGATTGAGGTGGGGTGAGACTGCGGCAGGAGGCCACCCGGTGCCCGCCTGTGCGCCATCGAGGAGCTCGCCGCCGAGTCGGGCTGCCCCAGCCTGGTGARTAGGTTTTAATGGAGCAAACGCCACCAAAACCAGCGAGGCTGAAAGAACCAGGACGTGAYCTGCAGGCAGCAAAACTGAGCAAGAGAGCAGCGGTGAGGGCAGAAGCTGCCGCCGGCCGTTAACGTGGACGTGAGGAATCCGCATCACKAGAACGGATGTTTGCAAGAGGAGCGTCTCTGCCATCGCGAGGCGCCACTCAGCCCTGGTTTAGCTCCTCTGTGCCAGTGAGAAGATTCCCGGGCCCGGAGAAGAGGAGGATGCRGTTGTCAGGGCCGTCTCTTTCTCGTCTGTTCCCAGTGCCCCCTTGGGCTCCGCAGCTGGGAGAGCTGGGAGCATCCTGCAGGTTGCAGTGGCRCCGTCGAGGACGATCTCGACACCAGCAGGAGCCTTTCGGGGCTGCTTGCGTGTCTGGGCTCCGCCAGGAGACAGGCAAGATGCGGCTATTTTTCATCATCTTCCGCAGGCTGGAGCTGAGGCGCTTGCACGTTCTGTGTCCCCACCGTGTGAACACAACACGACCAGGCATTACCCCCGCTGCGACCGCGGGGCTGCGGCGAGGGCCATCCAGCAGCCCGGCGAGTCGCGGCGCCGGGAGTGGCCTAGCCAGGCAGCGGGTCAGCCTGCCGTGGTAAGGGGATTGTGTCCAACTGTGCTGCCGCGCAAGGAGGAGCTGCAGTGCCACTAAATTCCCGGTAATTAATCAAGTGGCGATTACCACCCTGCAAGTACGGCACCTATAGAGCCTCTGGAAGTAATACGATTATGCTGAGATGGAGCAGTTAATGTACCTTCGCCTGAAAGAACTGAAATGAATTAATTTAACATTATACATGTATAAAACATTAGTTTTTACAGTTGGGCTGAGCACTGATATATAATTCCATTACCATCTTTCTCCACAGTTTCACACTGCTCTGTCCATAATTTAGCTGTATTACATCCTGTTTAAACATTGTCACAGCCGTCGTTTTTTCCCGTAGCTGCGGAGGACAATTTCTTCTCTAATGCGAGCAATCCTGTGATATCTGGACCTCTCGGGATGGCACCAGATCAGAGACCCACGTTCTGCAGCATCCTGAACCGCAAAAGRACGCGGATCATGTTCACTCTGCCATCAGCCTTGTCCAAATGTTCGCAAGCTCTCTGCTGCTTTAACAAATCTGGTRGGGGGGGCGGCGGTGTTTACGCCCGATTCCTGCGCAAAGAGGAAAATAAGCAGTAGCAGTGTAAACACTTTTCATTCGTGGTATCGCTGCTGCAGKTGGCATGCCTCTGTAAGGCTCAGGTAAAAATTACATCCCTAATCAAAATAATCCCACCAATTAAAATCACATTTACATGGGATTTTTCTACTGTGCTACTGTTCTACTTTTCCATCCAGGATGCCCAAGGCAGAGTGTACACGTGGAACAAGGCTTTTGCTTTCCATCATTTCCTGGGAAATATATTTTCTGTCTGTAAATGCCCCACTGCTGTGGCTGCTTCTGCAGGCTCAACAGCAAACTGCCAGTGCAAGGAATAAAACCAAGAAGGAGGTTCCTTGAAGATCTTGTAATAGTTTCTTCCTGAAGAAAAGGTACTTTGGGGAGGGTTACTTGTCTCTCCAGTCCCATAAAGCCCTTTCTTCTTCTTCTT
>NW_028186347.1:953941-988022 GCF_003343005.1 Rhea americana | reverse complement strand
TTTTTTTTTTTTTTTTTTTTTTTTTGGCATGTTGACATGCAGCTAGTACAGGGCATCTGCTGAAAGTAAACCTCAGTGTGTAAGAGGAGTTGCTGCTGGTGTTCTGGGAGAGCATTTGCTGCACGTTCTGGTTTATTTATGTGCAACACGAAAGGAGGAGCTGCAAATAAATTCCCCTGAAAAGCAGTAAAGGTTAGAAACTGCAGAACATGTTATCTTTCTTTCCCCTCTGCCACCTGTTGGGTTTTTTGTTTGTTTTTTTCTTTACAGATTGCTTCCATTCGAGGAGGACTGACGCACCAAGGCTCAGCTATGTTTTTCCTGTGCGAGACGAAGCAGGAGGCCTGGGTAAGGGCTCGTTYTGGCGGGCTCGGCCCAAACGCCGGCGCCTGTTTCCCAGAGAGCGGTTGTGTTTTGCAGAAGCGCGRGGGCCCGGTGCCCGTGGCGTGGCCCCAGCCGGCTCTGGCGTTGCTTAGCCAGGCTCATCCCCGCCAGCGATGCCCATCAGCAAGGGCTGGGTTAGCCATCGTCCGGGAGCGGGGGAGCGTTGGGGGCTTCCTCCTCCCCAAAGCCTCTGCCCAGCGGCAAGTTTGGCTTTGGAGGGCAGGGAAATCTGGGCCCCTACTTCCTGCACAGCTTGCGCCTGATTTAGGGGCTTGCACTCCCCAGCCACTTGCCAGGAAGTGATTTTAGSCAGTGAAATCTGCACACTGGATTGCGCCTGTCTGAGGCAGTTTCATTTGTCCTAGGAAATGAGTTTCACTGTTCCCTCCAGATAAGCAGACGTCAGTGTGTAACTGCTGTTAAAAGCTATTGATGGTCGCAAAAATCCATTAATTTGCTGCACTTGGGGCGGGAAGCAGATAAAACTGTGCAAATTATTTTGTGGGCAAAATAAGCTGTGCAGCTGTCGCTGCGCAGCAGCGCTAGATGGAGCCATCGGCAAAACATTCCTGCTCCTCCGTGCCCCCAGCCTCCCTCCGCATCCCTGCAGCCCAGAGCATCCCCAGGTTCAGTGCCGGGGGCACCTCCCTCGCTGCCGTGCTCTTGGGGACATCTGCTGCGTCTCCAGCTAGTTTCCCTGCGGGTGATAAACATGCCTCTGCCCTGGCAGCCTGATTTTGTGGAATTAAATCCTCTGGATGAGCACCAAGCTGACCAAATCTGTGCTGCTGGCCAGGCCATTTCCGCTGGATAAGGCAACTGGATTGATTGCTGCCATGGAGGGAAGAGGGGAGAGATCTGAGCCGGTTGTTCAGTGCACCCTGTGCTTTGTCAGAGCCCCATGCCAGCTGCTGGCACTTGCTTTTGCTTCTCATCCCCCAGTTTTAAGCCTTGTCAGGCTCTTCCCAGCRCCTAGGTGTTCCCACACGTACCAGCAGTGGGGAGTGAGAGCCACCTGTGGGCATCGATGGAGCRGAGCTGAAGTGGCACCAGCACCCACCAGCGTTGCCAAATCGCACTTACCCAGGCGCTTGCCGAGCCGGGATGCTTTGGGCTCTGCGCGTGCACAGAGGTGCCATGGCTGCACCGCTGTGCCCACCCTGGAGGCTTTTCCTCTCCCGGTTTGCACGCAGTCCAGGCGCTTTCGTTCCTCGCGGATCTTGGTGCTTGTGTCACATGCACGTGTCTCCGTGTCTCCAAAACTGGCTCTTGCGCCGGAGCRCCAGGCCACTGCGGACGAGGTTTCCTGGCCACACGCAGGGAGCTCAGGGACCCCTTGCACCCAGCTCACTCCAACACGGTGGGTGCTTCGAGCTGTTGGGGTCTTTTCCTGCTGTTGCTGCAGCCTCTCCCTGCTGTCGCTCACTCCAGGCCCTGCAACAGACTTGAGGAACCAAAGGACCTTTGCAGCCAAAGAGAAGGAGATGGTATCAATGAGCATAAGGAGAGTGGAAAAACCACGTGCAGCGACCTGGGCTTCGTTCTTTCCCTTTGGAGCTGGCCGGCCCCTAGATTGGCCCATATCCRACTCGTTTCTTTCTTTGATGTGACTTCATTGGCTCCAGTTGTGCTGCGCAGAGCTTGTACTGGGGATATAGTTTTCCTTGGCCGTACCTAGTTTGATCTCTACTGAGATACAAAAACAGATAAACTGCGGCTGGCTCTTGGGTACTTCGTGGCATTGGGATCCTGCGGACAATTTTTCACCTGTTTTGTCTTAGTCCGTTGGGTCATCTCTGAGCTGCTTGGCACAGCGAACCCTGCAGAGGAAGGAGGCTGGAAAGCCTGGGGGGAGCCGCATGAAGGGTGGTGAATGGGGCAGAGCCACGTCCTGGCCGTGCTCTGGCACGCGGGTGATCACCGCAACCAGGCTCTGACGCAGCAGCACGGGCGCCCGCAYGCCCGCCTCTGCCCTGCTCTTGCAGCAAACATCAGGATTCCTGCACAGAGCTGAAAGGGGCTTCCAGGAGGGCAGAACGTCCCCCCCCCTTGTTTGCAAAGTTGCAGACCTGAAATAACAAGGCCGGTCCCAGGATTGTGCCAAGGTCAGTGTGTGCGCAGCGGTCCTTGGGGCGAGAGGAGGCTCCCTCTTCCCTCAGCAACCCTGCTCCTCCGCAGAAAATCTCACGTGCGTGTAACATCTGCAGCAAAATCCAAGTGTTCACCTTCTTCCAGCAGCTGGAGTTCAATTGCTCTTTGCAGGCCTGGCTCATGAGCTGTTTGGAAAAAGAAAAAAAAAACGTGAAAATTGTCACAAAATGGTAATCCTGCTATTTTTGCTGACAGTCTGAGGTGCAGGAACATAGTCTCTCTGACCAGCTTTTACAAAGAGCCATCAGTGTCTCACGACTAGGCACCTTGGACACAAATCCAGAGCTTACTCCAGGAGGCAGGTGTCCGCACAAACACCTTTTCTGTCCTGAAAGATGAGCAGGGCCCAGCTGCGAGGCCATGTGGGGATGGTGACCGGGTGCCCCAGCCTGGTGCGGTGTAAGGCAAAACAGGGAGGTGCCTTCCCCAAGTCCCCCCAGGGGAAGCACCTCAGCCCAGAGCAGGCGTAAGGGAAATAATACAGAGAAAAGTTTAATTCTTATTTATTTATGCATAAAAGAACATAACTCCACTTGGGGAATGAGTTAAAAAAAGCAAGACGGACGCTTCAGTTGGTTATCACTTCTGACTACAAACATGAAGAAAATTAKGAAAATTGAACCAGACACTAGATTTTGGTCAAACACAGCTGAGGCAAAACCACAGAGCAGGATCTCCTCTGTCCTGCTCTAAGACAGTGAGACAAGGCTGCCGCGCTTGGAAACAGCTTTGCCCCCTATTGCAAATATGAGGGAAGAGGAAAAGGCAGTGCAAAAGATTGAATCATATCATGTAAGTTGACTTGTAAACAACCAGAAAGAGAGTCCAGGATTAATTTCCTGCTTTGTTTAAAAATATTAAAAACAAACAAACAAACCAAAAAAAAACCCCAACTACCTAACGAGTGAGATCTGCTTTCAGAAATGTCAACTAAATCCATTTTTATTGTGTCATACCACACACCATCTTGACGGCACAAGGAACTAAGGAACTAATCCATGCCTATGAAAACCTGTGGAGAGCATCCAATAGGTACTAACACAATAAAACACATGTAATTGGCAATTTTTGCAATATATAAAGAAAGAGTAACAGGAGTCTGATGATGGCTGGGAGAACAAACACTGARCTCTCCCTACTGCCTGTGGGAGACRGGAATTTAAGGAARAAAAACAAACCATCTGCYTCACGTGCCAACGGTGCTGGTCTGACACCCATGGGGCAGCGAGCYTGCAGAAAAGTCTCTCYGTGAACCTCCTGGACAATAWGGACACATCCTGGAGACGCCATCGGTTGGGCTCCTTGTTTCCCATGCTGTGGTTGAGATACTCACTCAATACATCACGTTGTGCCTGAGCATCACATGTGCAGGGCATGTCCGCAGACTACGTTTCCCAGTAACTCGAGCATAATTAAGAAAGATAAGAGCCATATGGCAGTTTGGAGTACAGGCAAAACAAGGTCTGTTTGTTTGGATCTGGTACAGTCAAATATTTTCCCAGAGTATTAATTTTTAATTCTTACATCAGCCCCACATAAGCAAACATAAATAGGATTTTTATATTTTACATAATCCATCCAGCTTGTATTTGTTGTTACATATACCGAATAATCACTGTCTGCTATTACATACAGAAAGTCTAATAATAAATATGAGGACACAAACTTACAAGTTAAATGAGATACAGTTAAATAGTTGATTTAAAAGGATGCCATAATCTAAGGTTACGAAAAATAAGTATTGCTTTTCTAATGTACTTTTTTGTTTTGTTCACTCACCTGCCAAACCTATGCTGGGAGGGGTGTGTAGCAGAGCTCAGAGTTAACTTCAGGACTGACTGTTAATAAAAGGCAATCCAGTAATCTGACTCTCAAACAGTATTCAAGTCATTTATGGCACTATGCATAGATTAAGGCTATATAAGCGGGCTTAATGCAGCAAATAATACACTAGGGCTGTATGCAAATAACCAACAAATTTCGCTCCTCCTGTGAGGCTAGACCCGGTGATACTGGCCGCAGGCGCTGCCGTTTCACCTGGGAGCGCAGCTGTTGTTAGAAGAATTAGTTTTTTTGTCACCCATTCCCTCCGCTGGCACAGCCTTCTTTCYGGTTCTGTCACTCGGGGGCGGCCTGGCTCTGCTCCGCATGGGCTTGCAGGAGCGCTGCGATTTCCACGTGGGCTGACTGCTGTGCCAGCGACAGTGCCGAGTTACCATCCTGCCAGGAGGGAGGAGAAAAGGCATTTACTGTGCAAATCTTCAAATTCCACATCCTGCATTTTTGGACAGTTTAGACTTAATTAACCTGCAGTCTGAGCAGTAGCACCGGTTCACTAAAGGGACCGAGGGCACCCCGGCCCCGTTCCCGTGCCACCCCGTGGGTCCCACCCCACCAGCCTCCCCAGCAGCCGCTGCCCCCAGCTCGTCTGCTGGCCACGTGAATCACTTTGGGCTCCTTAATCGTGTGCGTGCATGTGCATGCGTGCGTGTGTGTGTGAATTCTCCATAGATTGCAATGACAGAGCCATTGGTCACAGACAACTATTTACATTATTAAACCTCTTTAACACCCCCCCCCAGCCCTAAGCAAACTGCTGCGATTTCTTGGCCACACTGAGAGGGGCTTTTTTCAGCACTTCATGGTTGTGATTAGAAATTTTCTTCTCAGCTCCAGCGGACAGCTAACCATGGTCGCTTTGCACCCATTTATCCAGTTAAAAAAAAAAAACTTCCCTCCCTGTAGTTAGTCTGCAGCATGTTTTCAAATGAGCAGCTGGCCTGTAAATCTTTCATCAAGATTTCAGGGCTTAACTGGATCTGCACAAAATACATCTGGGGGGGGGGGGGTCATCTTGCTCCCTACCTGGGGCCATCAGCAATGGCTCGTTCCTGTTAAACAATGCAGAATGAAGATAAATTGCAGTTTAGCTGGGATACAGCTGCATAAATATAAATACAACCATGTGGTCTGTTGCGAGTAGCCTGTGCGGGAGGTATACATAGCTCAGCCCCTTGTACTGTTCCCRGTCCAGCCAATAAATCCATGTCCCATGCTTTCCCACTAGTGAAGTGGCACTTCTCAGTAACACATTATTAAATAAATCCCAAAGGTCTTGGGCTTGTTAGGAGACAAGATAGCGCTCACCTCCATGCTTCAACCCAGCCAAAGCAGCACAGCTTTATACCCATGAGACTAATTTACTCTCTAATATTAATTGTATTAACCAGAGGGAAGATACTGGTATCAATTCGCACTCTTCTCAGCCCTAAACAGCCAGGGAACTGAATTATCACCCCAGGTTGTTACCTTCCCTAAGAAAACACTTTTCTTTCAGGCTTCAGTAGCTGTCACCTTACATCACCATCCCACTGCGCTGTCTGATGGACAGCCTGCAGGGAGCAGTCCCTCTCCAGGAATTAGCTGTTATATTTTGTCCATGACTTAGCTGTTAGTAATGTATTCATCCAACAGGCCCTCCAAACCATGCTCCCATAAATAACACTGCAGTTTGTATGGCAGCCCTTCCACGACCGAAATGGGATTTTGGCTGGAGGGTGCCAGCCGCCAGCGGAAGCCCCCAGCCGCAGTCTGCGTCCCTCTTTGGAGGATGGCGGCACCCGGGCACGTTGGAGACGTGTCCCATACTCACTACTGCCGCRCGGGGCCCGTCTGGCCTTGCCCTCACTGCAGCCAACCTGAGAGCATCATTCTTCTCCATAGCAAGTTGCACCCAAGTATTGCTATTACCTGTTTTGAAATCTGGAAAAACTAAACATCTGCTCAATCCATTTTTAATCTTTTGTTCTCTCTTTGCTAGACGAGTTGTCAGACAGGTTTACTGCTTGATTTGCCTGCATTTTGTTTGTCCATTAAGACCAGCTCTTTTCTGCACAGTACTTTTTCTGCTTGCACATTGTACTCTGGTTAATTGTAGATATCCCTACAATATTAAATAATATGATTTTTGTTCTGTTTGTGCAGCTCAGCACGCAGCACACTTCTGGCCAATAAGTAAGGCTCGCTGTGAGGTGCATTAGTATTACTATTAACTTCTACTCTGTGGTTTCTTTTGGTTTGCTTTGTAGCAATGTTTAGAAATAAGACTACATGGAAGCACACATCTCTGGCAGTTGCAATGGTTCTTTTTTGGGGAAATAACATAGCTGCTTAGTCTGTTTTGGTCATTAAGATGAAATAGGATTTAACCGCCATATGGAAGAGCTTCCCCAACACTCTTGTTTGCATTAGAGTTTAAGCAGATGAGGTGCAGAGAAACATTTTTCTTTTCCCCTCTCTGAGTTATCTCAGGCTAGGAGCAGTCTGGGTCTCAATTACCAGATGTCAAGGGCAGGGTGAGTTATGTTTTTTCCTTTCATGGGCGGGTTTCAGTTCTGAGGGAAAAATTAATTGCATCTAATTTCTTGGAGCTGAAGCTCTGTTGATTCCAGATGTCCAAGATTCTTTTTTTTTTTTTTTTTTTTTTAAAAAAGGTTTATACAAATTCCCTTCCATTGCCACCTCACATCTGCCTGGTTCCTCCCTTGCCACTCCAGTACTGGCTCCTCTGCAGTGGTGTTTTTCCAGTAAATTTGGGTTGTACTTGCCCTGTGGATCTTTGCTTACAAGGGGACATTGGCAGCCTTTCGCACATCCTGGCATTCCCTTTGGTGTGGTGTTTTCTCAGCCAAAAGTGATATGGGTGAGTCTCAACCCTTACGAAACAGGAAACATCCTAACTGATGTGGGACGTGCCTGCAAGCCAGGTGGTATTTAAAGGGCCCAAGATCCAGTCTAGGGCTCTTTTCTCACAGGTGCTCTTGCATCAGCTGAATGATGCTGCTGTGATTTACCCGTATTCTCTGCTTATTCTCAGCTTGTTCTGCTTACCTTATCCGTCCAGGCGACGTTGCAGCCGGGCTGGGCCAAGAGGAGCCTCACGATGTCAGCATTGCCTTGCTGGCAGGCCACCATCAGCGCTGTAGTCCCCTGTTCGTCCGGCAGGTTGACATCGGCCCGGCAGGACAGCAAGGCTTTCACCATGTCCTCCCGGTCGTGGCTGACAGCGAGCATCAGGGCTGTCTGGCCACCCTGGAAATGGCACAGTGAGAGACTGAGCAGGACTTACCCACTGGAGAGATCCTGCTGGTTTATGGGAATAAACACTTTCCCGTGGCATGGCTAGACCACTTCTAGTCCAGCTGCTCCAACGTGCAGCAGGTTCTCCTAACTCCTGTTGGGTGGGACTTCTTAGGCTTATAATTACCTTTACAGCCATTCAAAAATGCCTTTTACACTGGAAGAACTACAGAAGCATAGCATCACCATGCAGGAAGCTATGAATAAATGACAGTGCACCATCAAACCCGACACTGCAGGGCACCAGGGTTACGCAGCTCTGAGAGTTCACCCAAAAAAAAGCTACTCTCTTTAGCAAAATTTTCCCCTTGATTTCATTTGTTTATTTTATTTCACTCTTGTTACCCTTCTGAAAGAGATGTTAGATGTCAAAAAAGCTGCAAGTTCCTTAACAGTGGTTGCCTCTGTTCATGCAGGTGCTGGGCTTGTCTCACAGTGATCCTGGGAAAGCAGCAGCAAGTGCGGCCCCACACACTGGGCTGCCCCATGTCCCACGGGGCTTTAATTAGCAGCTGAGAGATGATGTCTCACATGCCAGGACCAAGAAGTGGCCCTGCCATGGCTGGGGAAGTCTGGGGGCAGTGGGAGGGGGGCGTTAATTAATCCCAGTGGACTGTGCAATTTAGCTGAATGTGCCTTTAACTTCRGGGAAACCAGTGACTCCAACACAGCATGCACCACTGTGTCTTAGTTTCATGCTGTATGTTCAGTATAAGAAGTAACTCGAATTATATCTAATTAAATCTCTATGGGGGCATGATTATGAGGGAAATTATTCCCATTATGCTCAGTCGCAGTTTGAATTAAGTCGCAGAACACAGTACCCACCACTGCTTATGAACCAAGCTTTTCTATCCACTCGGATTTCATTAATTCCTCAACAAATGTATCCCAAAGTTGTCTCATCRGGGCAAACCTTAGAGCTGTCATTCCAGCTGTGCTGGCTGTGGSAATAGCAAGAGTTTGCCCATTGAGATCGCAAACAGGAAAAGGCTGGACCACGCTGCCGTACCTGGCTCGCTCGTAYGTTCACGTTTCCAGCCTTCAGCAGCTTCATCACCACCTCCATGTCCTCGCGGGTCTCAGCAGAGGCCAGTGGTGTGATCATCACAGCAGTGTACCCGGCTTTGTTGGGGCGGTCCACGTCACACACCCCTGGGGAAGAGAAACATCCCCCCACATGCCGGTGTACAGAGAAAAACAGGATGTATCCCACAGCAAACTGTCCGTGAACTGATCCAATGCAACATCGCAGGCATCTTTCAAGTCAAAGAATAAGGCACTGGGAGTTTCCTCAGCTGTACAGCACTSAGCTTTATCAGCAGCGTTAAATGTGTACTCATTAAGGATCTAGCCGGTATGGCATTAAAGGCCTTTGCATACTGCACCTTGCTACATCTAATTATAAAATTGTTGAGGTCAACTTAGCAATTAACTTTGATGATCATAACCAAATTTTATCCTGGATAAAAGGGTAATTTATGCCTTGGGCATATGGCCAGTTGTAGAACAGTGTGCAATTTTTCTTAACTCCTGAAGTGGGGGAGCAGCAGAAAAATGAATGTCACCTCATGAGCAGGGTAAATCTGATTTTGCTAGATTTCTCTCATAACTCAGTTTCAGTAATACCAGCTCTGAAGTGCTCCAGAACCATTTTGGGGTTCTCTTCCTCTTAGTTGGTCCACAATCAGGGAATTTGCTACTTAAGACACTGTAACTTACATTGCTACTGATTGACAGCATCCCAAGAAAAAGCAATAAATTTGCTTATCAGATATCTTTCTATGCTGGACTTGTTGGGGGAAAAATATCTTACTTTGTAAGGTAAGATTTTATAAACTAGGATTTGGGGGCCTGGTTTTCAGCATATTTAATTTCCAGGAGAAGCTTGTCCTTTTGCAGTAGGGCTGTCAAATATACCTACAGTTCATCATTTAAGACAGCAGTGAATTTCACAGTAAAATGCTTTACAGTTTTTGCTCTAAAGGTTCTCTCTCATACTGCTCTATTTTTTTTTCAGCTGAAGAGCTTATTTTCAATTATAAGCATCACATTGGCAAATTCTCTTAAGAAATACATTGCTTCTAGTGTTTCAGTGTGAGCTTTTATGTTCTGGGCACTGCAGATTAGAAATGAACTGTGTCTAATCTAAGAACACGCAATTTTAGTGTTGCCCTTTGAACTTTGTTGCTTCGGGCATTCAACAAAAGAAAAGACCAAACTTCTCCCAATGTCCCGAGGCTGTCTGGAAGCCTGTGACAACAATTGGTTTATAGATGTGTATGATAATATGCCATTTTCCTAACATTTAACAGATTGTCTTGCTAATGAAAAAAGGCCAAAATGTCTTTATTCCTTCTGAAAGCGCTTGCATTCCCCCCAACCCCAACAGAATCTCTGGTGAAAGCATCATTCTTTACAAAAGGAGCTAAAAGTTCACTCAGTTAAAATGCGTTTTTTTCTGCAGGGCTCCCACGACAGCCCGCCTGCGCCCAGCAGCAAGACCCCGAGGCAGCTGCCCCTACCTGTGTCTAGCAGTAGCTTTGCAACAGGGAAGTTGGAGTGGGAGACGCTGTAGTGGAGCACGGTGTTCCCGTTCCCGTCGGCCAGGTTCACAACTGCCTCCAAGAGCTGTGGATAGGCCACCTCGAAGGCTTTGAGATAGGCTGCCACAGCCTCAGAGCTAGAGGATTTCCGGCTTGACACACGGAACCACTCCTGGGAGATGTCGGCTGGGACATGGCCCTGCAAACGCCACCATCACCATCTTATGGCTGGGAATGAGCCCCAGCGGAGGCTCATTTCCCATGTAACATCCCAGCTCTGCAGCTGGGCAATGCAAACATGCCTCTCATGGCAATGTTTCTACTGGCCGTGACGCTCAGGTGTGACACCAACACCAGCTGGGCACCTGCGGGGGACATCTCATGCTAGACCCTCTCCCTGCTTGCCCTCCTCTACTGCAGCATTTTAGGGAGGTAGCTGTAACCTTTCTCCTAAATTAATCCTCCAGCCTCCTGTCTCCCCTGTCCATATGGAAAAAAACAAGGATGTTTTCACCTATGAACTGCTCCGCCAGGTCAAACCTGGAGGAATCTGCTGTGACTTGTCTTGCAGGGACGACTGATCCTGTCTCTGCCCTCTGCTGCTTTGTCCTATGCCCTGGCTTCCCCGCAGTGTTCAGCACGTGGGATGGGTTTTGTGATTACTCTTATAACCGAAAAGAGAAAGGAATTTCCTGTGGGAACTTGGATAAATGAGCAGAGAAATCTCCCCCTTCCCTTCCGCCCCCCCCCACTCAGAGGTCACTTTGACCCTTTCTCCTTCCAAAGCTGTCCCTGGCATGCTAGGATATGCTCTGCAGTGTGCAACTAGGAGAGTCTTGCTGATTAAACGTAACAGAAATTGGAAACTGCGTCTGAAATTTGATTGAAATATATCCATACCAGATGCTTGTTGCTTGGGGTCCTTGTTTCTGAGAGGTGTTTGCTGAGCAGTTGGCAGTCAGTAAGGAAATCTTCAGAGGGTTTGCATCTAAAGAAAAAATATTTTGGTAAATCCATCATAAAACTGAACCGATACATAGCACTGGAACAGGAAGGATAATGTGCAGTATAAACGTTCAGGTCAGAATAATTTAAACACTTATTATTTAAATGCTTAACTTTGTGCACACAAGTTGTCCCCTTGACTGGAATCAGATTTTAGGTACAGTTAAGCACTTCTGTGAGTGTTTTTAAGTAAGTCCAGAATCTCAGATCTGTAGATTTCTTTTACCAGAATCCTTAAAATTGAGGGGAAAAAAATCCTGAATCTGCAAAGAAATTGCCTTAGAAACTTTACTTTGGGTGTGGTGGTGGAAATGAGCTAATTCGCCCCTAATGTGACTCATTTTGCCTTTTCCATAATCAAGTGTAGGGTTTGAATCACTCCCCATTAGATTCTGTAGTAACTTGAAAAACATTTAGCTCTTCAAAACCTTCTCCCATGTGAACAGAAGTCCATGTTTCTCCTTTCTCTTCAAAAATGACTAATTTTGCTGACAATAGGATGTCAAGTTCTTTCACTGAGGCTTTGAACCCAAACTACTGCTAGCTGATACTCATTGTTGAACATTGCTAATACAGACCATTCCTGTGGTTTGGGGATTACCTGTCAGTCCCATGTTGAGTGCTGGTCATCACTGTTGCTGCTGGCTCCTGCAGCCTGTCGTCCTCGCAGACCTCATGCAGGGAGGGCCCTGAGGCAGCAGGATCGCTCTCGCTCGCAGCTGTTGGCTGGCTGTGCTCTGAACCACCCGATTTTCTCTCTGTCTCACTATCCGAATCCCCTTCTGATGGGCTGTCTTCACAACTTGTGTCTTCACTTGAGGTTGTTTCATAACTAATTGAGGACACCAAATGTTATTCACTCCTCCTTCCCCGTCCACAACTACAGGGCCTGAGCCAAGACTCATTGAAGACATCCACTGACTCCAATGGGCCTTGGATGAAGCCCAGAGTGATACTCATGTTAAAAAGTTAGAGCTACATCCAAACTTTGGGTTAGTTAGTCTTGTTTTGCTTAAGCCAGTAGGAGCATGAGTTAAGATTAGGAGCAGGCAACCTTACCTAAGGGGCTACTCAGTTAATTTACACTGACGTCCACAAAGGGAGAAGCAGTGTGTGAGCCTGAGRTGAGTGCTGCAAGTTGTCCCAGGCAGAGCTGGTGGCATGCTGCAGCCAGGGCAACAGCAAGACATACAGTTCCCCTGGGGCAACATGGGACACACAGCTGCAACCTGGAGGACCTCTGGGCAAACTATGCTTGCAGGTCTCAGACTGATCTCAGACGGCCATTCAAGCAGCTGTGCTTTAGAGAGAACTCTCTTTCAGTTATCTAAAAGTATTAGTAACAGTAATATCTTTTATGAGACAGAACCTTTACTTCTCAGGGATCCCAAAACTAAACAGGATTCCTCTACTTACTACAAGCTGTATCAGCTTCAGTGACTGTTAGTAGAAGCAGCTCTACTCAACAAAAGTGAGTAAAACCAGATATATTGAACAGCTGTAATCACAGAGCTGAGAAATGGAGGAAGACGTACGTGAGAAGAAACCAGCCTTCAAACTTGCACACATAATTGTGTGCACAACGAAGGGAAGGTGAAATGCCTCCTGCCCTTTTCAGTGCCAAYACACGAATTCCTCACTAGAAGATGTCCTATTGCCACCATTACAGATGCATCTACAGCACATGTTGCCATGCCTAGTTAGTTGAGACCACCAYGACAGCATGAAGGGGCAGGCGAGCCACCCCGCTTCCAGACTTGTGCTATCGTTCCCCACACTAGCTAGCAGTAAGGGAAAGAGATCAAAAGCCAAAGAGAATTAGATATCTGAATACACAGGAGCCTGAGTGTTGGAGCAGAAACTAAAAGAACATGGGTCTCAACCCAAGGTAATTCCTCATCTACTGAATTCATCTTTTCTCAGTCCCTGAACCATCCATTCCTTCACCTGCTACAGAACTTTCTCCACCCATGACTGTAGTCATCTAAAATGGTCTCATTCATTTCAACAGGAATCCTCGGGGGGGGGGGGGGGGAGGGGGCAGAATCAATGATAAGGCCAAGTCTCAGCTCAGCTCTTAGTGAACTTAGTTCACTAGTTCTTCGTTCACTTAGTTTTGCGCAAAACTGCTCACTTCCCAGTGGGCACTGATTAGTATATTTGTTGCTTGTCCCCATAGCATGCAGGTGGACAGACTGACTCTCCCAGTGTTCACATGGARGCAGGTCAGGGGCAGTTTGTGGAAGTTTGCACCACGCCTGCCGAGACCATGTAGACCTCATCCAAAACCCATCATGTCCAAAACTCCCATTGACTTGCTTGGGTTTTGGATGAAGCCCCAAAAGACTGGTGCGCAGAGATCATCAGTCTCCAGGGATGTCCCTTGCTTCTCTAAAAACATCGATATCCTGGCCTTTCCTAGAGGGTTACTTACAGGTTATCAGCACTGGATTAAAGAAGGGAGAAAAGAGGCTCCATTTCAAATGGCCTTTTAATCAAGAGATTTGGAGGGGGAGAAAAGAAAAGAGAATGACTTTTTMAGCAGTACAGGTGACATTACATGATAGAAAGGCAATTTTATCTTCTTAACTGATGCTTACCCACCATTTACCCCAACAAACTGAAGATTCTTTTTGGTCCCATTACCTCCTGCATGGAAACCATAACCTTTCTTTTTCATGATAGATTTAAGACTTGTGGTTGGAGAGATTTCTAGCAAAATACAAAATAATAGATTAAATAAGCAGATGTGGCATAATTACCAAYGATTATTCTCAACTTGTAGTAACAAATTACAATTCATAGCAATAAGCATGTTGATCTTGTAAGATTCCTTTTATATTCTATAGTACTACCAAAGCATCTGGACACAGTTGAACCTGCCTTGCCACCTTTAAAATAAGGAACTTAAACATCTATWAGTGCCTGGGAAGATAAGGCAAGTGGCTGGAAATGATATGCAGGTTCTGTGAACATCAATAGGCTTTGCTCTCAATCGTTTTTGAGGGCTCTTTTGTATTTTCAGTATTGATGCTATGGCTTTTTCTGCCCAGTGCCTCTCCTACAATAGTATAAGGATGACCCCTTCAGTATTTTAATGGTCTCTTTACATATTGCTTCTAAGTAATAGTTGCATATTTATTTGCAAGGCCCATCTGACAGTGAATAGGGAACCTTGTCTTCCGGATTTTGATAAGCTAAAATTATCCTAGATGAACTATGTTGTGACTGGGGACAGGTGTTTTCACAGCCTAGCTGCTCAGTTAGGTTGAATTGTTTTAGTTCTGATGAACTTCACGCTGATTTACACCAGAGAAGCAGCAGATTCCTGCATTCTTGCAAACTGGGACATCCAATACAATTAAGGAAAATGGTCAGCAGGGTTATTCGAGATACTAGCCAAAGGTTTTGAGTCTTTTGGAAGTTGACCCCACGTGCAAGTGAGCCACAGCTTTATCATCTCTTACATGTATTATTTGTATTTCGTTTTTAAGATTTCATGGCTTATGACATGATGAGATTTGTTTTTCGTCAAACATATATTTTTAGGAGTAGCTATTTCTGATTTCACTGACACTAGATATACCTGCGASTTCCACTGCATTACATCTGCTCTACACTTGATTAAATGAGATTTGGCCCAGACATGTTGAAAGCTATGCCAATATTATTTACCCAACTGTTGATACTGTGTGTTTGAATTCTCCTTATCTGCTGGCCCTTGTGTAGAGTAGGCAGATAACAATGAGTTTAAGGAATTAACTAATTGGTTCTGAATGGAGCTGAGCTTCGAGGCAGGCTGTTTAATAGCACTTGCTAACTCTGGATAGCCATGCTCCAAACACATCCACTGCTCTTGCAAGAGCTCCTGGATTTTTTTAACRTATTGGCCGATGGGGTCTACAGCAGAGAAATCTTCTTGGTTAGGGCGACCTTCCTCTTCTTTCACATCTTGCTTTGTATCCTCCCTACAGACTGGCTTGCTTTCACCTGTGCTTGAGTCAATTTTTGTTCCTTGGTAGCTTGCTGCAGTCATTGCATGAGTAGCAAGACTTTGAGTATCAGAGTTATTTTTTTTATTTTGATTGTCATCACCGAGATGTTCATCAATCTTCAATTCAGTGAGGCAAGGTGTATGAAGGGCAGGCTCAATATCTGCTTCAGCCTCTGCATGTTTGGCAAAATGCTCTGGTCCCTCTCCAGTGACACCAGCACGAACATCTGCCAGTCCCTGATCGCTCCGAGCCAACTTACTGCTTAACTCCTTAGCCTGTGAGTTCATGTTGTCTGCTCTGTGAACACTGCAGCCTATAGACTGCGTAGAGACTGGTATGTTTACATTGATGCCTTTGTCGTGGCCTTGCTTGGACCTGTTTGTCTGCGTGAGTTCAGTGTTCACTGCAGCATCATAGTATTGCAAAGTGCCGCCGCCCTGCTTGGCTAGCGGTCTGGTTTCTCTGGTATTTTCCAAGCGCAGTTTCTCTTCCAATTGAGCCTTGGAGCTTGCTAGTAACTTAATACTTTTCTCCTTTTCCTTGATCTCATTATCTTGCTGCTTCAGCACTACTCTGATCTGTTCGAGTTCGTCTTTTTTGCTGCTTAGCTGCTCCTCCAGAATAGCAATCTGCTGTTTCAGTGCTGTGATCCTGCTGGCCTCAACTGTATCACAAAGCAAAGGCTGAGGGCTCCAATTTTCCTTGTTCTCTCTAGCCCAAATACTTCTGTCTTCAGCTTTCTTCAGTGCATCTGGTGTGATTTCACTTATACTTAATTCCCTTTTCTCATGGTTCTTGTTTTCACCAGCAAGCTGGAGGGCATTGGCCAATGCAGATCCATCCTTGGCTAATTCAGACCAGCTGTGTATTCCTGATGCATCACATTCCTCTCCCCCRCTCTCCAAAACCACCTGCAGCTGCTGCGTTGTGGGGTGCTGGTTTTGCCATGGAGATGGTATCTTTGGGAGGTCTCCTGGCTGACGCTCCAGCACAGCAGCGACTTTAACCTGCTGCTGCCTGGACTGCTCTTTCTTTTGTGCCACTGCTTGTTGCTCCAGTTGTGTCTGTTGGGGGGGATCTGATGTGAAGCTGTCAGAGAAGGGTGAAAGCAGCGCCTCCTTCACAGGCCTAAAGGGACTTTCTGAGTAACCCTTGTCATCAGAGGGCTGAGAAGGTGCCAAGAGTGGAGAAGGCACCTGACTCTCCTCCTCCACGCTTTGGCCGGGCGGGAGCGTTGCTGGCATGCTGGAGGCCCGAAGCAGCTGGGGCCTCCCCCGATGGCTGGCCTGCTCCTCTTCCGGCTGCGCGAGCTCAGCTTGCCTCATTGTCTCGCCTAAAAGAGCTTTTCTTCGGTAACTTGGCTCCTCTACAGCAGCTGCAGATGGAGGCAGTTCACTGGGTACCAGGAGACGGGGAGTTTCTTCTGCCCCTAACGATGCCTTCCGCTGTGCAAATGAGTAGGTTGCAGTCCAGCTTTTGCTGGGAGTGGAGGCATATGCACGGGACCCACTCTCTGGCAGACTGAAATTTCGGGGTAGTGTGCTGAATTTTGGCTGTTTGGCTTTCCGGTGGATGTGAACCCTTCTGATGGTATTTCCTTTCTCAATGTCATCCACATACTTCAGAAAGTCTAGGTCTAAGTGAAAGCCGTAGGGTGTTTCAACAGAGTAGGGCAGGCTTCGGGGCTGTTCTTTGTCCCCATTGGATTTAGGTGGCTGGTCATTTGCTGAAAAAAATACAGAAAAAAAAAAGATCAAATTTTAAATAGTAGATTAAAAACAAAGAAAAAAAGCTAATGTATGTTTAGAGCAGAGGGAGTAATGCAGTTGCTATTTCTTGCACCTCAGTTTCAAACCTGGCCCATTCATATTCTATACATTAGCTTCTTCCCCCCTTGCCCCATGCCAAAAGGCTGGGAGTCGTCCTGGGCAAAACTGACAGGATGCCGCATGACACCTCTGCGTAGTCAGCTCGCACTGGCAAGGGAAGGGTTTGCACATTGTGCTCACGGTTGCTGAAGGCAAATCTGTTCAGAAATGCACTAATAGAGAAACATGTTGCAAATGCATGGTCCTATTTTCTGGAGGTGAATCAGGTAATTGTTGGACAGAARCAAAAAATTTGCTGGAATCAAGACTGACAATTATGCAAAGAGTAGGTTTTGCAGGCAGAACTACGTGTTTGTCTAAGTATAAAGAGTTGCCCAATGAATAACAAATCCAGCTTAAAAACAGACCGTGGAAACTATCTGTGACAATCAAATATTTCAAGGGCTTGCTGTGTGTTTGTTTTTAACTTTTCAGCAGCCTCAAGTAGTGCAGTGCAAGTCATGCAGGGAAACACTTGCACTGTTTCATGAGCGAATACAGGCTTACAAGTTATTCCCTGAAAATAATGAATACAGAAAAGGACAGGAGCCTGACACAGCTAACCAGCACTGCTTTACATATTCATGTCTGTGCAAAACACGAGCTTCTTAAGGTTACGGGATACACTTCACAGAGCGTGTCTTCTAACTATGGCAAATGCAGCACTATGAAATGTGTTAGCTGCAAAACAGTCAATTTGTCCACTCATCTGTATGCAACGAACCTCAGTGGCGCAGTCTCGTGCTGCATGCAAGCAGCTCTTGTAAAGGCAGTTCCTGACACCAGATATGTCAGTAGCCCTTCGTCRATTGTAGCAGCCATCACAGTAATACAGTCACACTGACCTCTGTTTTGCACCTACCCACGTGGTTGCTCCTTCACTGTTTTAAGCAGGGACGAGCAGGTACTACAAGGGACTTGCAGCAGAAAGGCGAAAACAGGGGTCTGAGGTTATAAACTTACTGCCTTCGGGGATTTAAACTTTTGCACCTGTAAAGCAACTGCGCTGTGTCCGCAAGCAGAAGCAAACCTCATCACCCTGAAACTCAGCCTGTAAAATTCCCAGGTTCCCAATTTCATTCTCCAGTGTCTGAATAGTTAACCCCTAAATCCAAATTCAGGGAATAAAAACAACAGCCTGTTTGTTGTTCATCTTTTTCTTTCCTTATGTGATGAGTCCCTGAAATGAAAGTAATTTTGACTGTTCTGCACCTTTGAGGAAACAAGCCATGATCTATAAATAAGGGGAAGAGTAGCCCAACCAAGATAAAACACGTTTCATTTATGTTTTCTTTGTCTCCATCTTCGTGCAGCAGCTGTGCAGGGACCAGGAGAATTTGGCACCACTTTTAAGTTCTTTTCATCACAAAAGCACTACTGAAATGTAGCTGCCTTTCTGATGGGAAGTAGTACATGAAAATCAGAGCAACAGTAAGGGGGAAATGCAGTGCAGAGTAATATGGCACAAAAGCAAAGCCCCACTGTTCAGACAAGGATCTACAAAGAACAGAGGATGGGAGGGCAAATACATGCTGAACTTTAAGAGCTGTGACCATGCTTTCAGTATGGTTTACAATGACTGCATAACATATGAAAGCTGCATTTTTCATCCCTTGGCACTTGTTTGTCTCTACAGAATACAGGTTATTTATGGTATTTGGGGTAAGGAAATTAGTTCAGGGTTTGGATTTTTTTCAAGAAACAAATAAGCAAGAAAGCATCCAGTAACCTCCATACCATCTGTCTTCTCCATGATGTGGTCTAATCAGGCTGTCAGTCAAACATCCTCCAAAAGTCTAGGGTAGATGAGTCGGTTCACCTTTTAAAAAAGCAAATAAAGATTTTGTAAAAGAATCAATCATCCCAACTTTACCTTCCTTAAGGCCTTACACAGCGTCATAGGACACACCCTTACAGGTTAAGTATTCTGAAGCTTGACCGTGTCTGTTGAGTGCCTTTAAGCATGCTTAAATCCATAGTTCCTTTTCTAGTAGTAACAGCTCTCACTTCATAGATGCATCCAGCATAGCTCTTCCTTAGAAAGTACCCTTTGCGCTACAAAACTACAACATACTACACTACAGCTGAACACAAAAGGGAGAAAGGAGAATTTATGTTAGGTTTGCAATAGATGGCATAGGAATGCTTCATTGATTACTGCAAGCTGGATATCATCTGCAACTTGCATCCTGCTTAATGTGTCATCTCCCAGTGAAAACCGCAAGGGATATAAACTGCACACAGAAGTGACTGCATAAACGCATGACAACCAAAGATTCAGAATCCATACTGAATCACATTTAAATGAAACTTATGTTTTCAGAGCATGCCCATATTGTTATAATGAGCCTTCACCAAAGCCTACTAAAATATATTACTTCTGTGAAAGCCTTTCCTATTGGAAAGATCTGCAGATGTAGAGCTACCACAGCCTGTTTCACAAACTCTTTATATCCAGCCTTGTCTGTATTGCCTTCCATCTCTCTTTCCCATCACGTGGACAGGGTAAGAATCTTCTGGACTGCAAAAGTTCAGAGTTTAAGGCTGGGAACAACCAAGAAAGATTGTGGGTGAAGCCTTCTTCTTCCATTCCTGCTAGAATGATGCCAGAAGGAGGCAGGTTAGGAGGAAGAAGGCCAAGGCAAATGGATATCACTCTAGGAGGTTTCCCAACTTRCATAATGACAATATCAATGCTCAGAGTGAGAGGGTCTGTATTTTTGTTTCTGGTCTGGGAAAAAGTTGGGGGGGTCTCTTGGAGCGTAGGTTGGTTGTTTAGGGTTTTCYTTCAGGTATCTAATTTGGTTCCTGGCCAAAGGGCCGAAGATGGTCCCACAGCAGGTTGGAAATCCACCACTGCTTCTCCAAGTAGGTTGTAGTGGGTCCCTAATCTACACCAGATTTGCAGGGGAAGGATGAGGCAGCGTGAAGAGATGGCTCCTAGCCAGCAGGGAACATAGCAGCGACTCTTTTTTTTCAGAATCTAGTTCACATTTATCTCTTTGGTCAAAACATCAGAGTCCGAATTCATTTTCTCCTATTTTGCCTAAATAAGGACTTGAGTATTTCACCGTGCTCTCACAGCTCCCCATGAATGGGTTCCAGCCAACTTCTACCCCTCACTTTGCCTGTTACGGCACTTATCTAGCACTAACCATCTCTTTGATCTATCTTTTTTTTTCCCTGCAGTGTCCCCCAGCAAAATATTCCCTCTAGAGAGCTAGCTCATTTGCAGTCTCAAGAGAAACTTTGCCTAGTCTGTCCTCTCTATTCTGAAACTCTTAAACTTCTCTTATGTAATTATTTTTGCATCTTTGTAACTCAACCTTCTTGTGGAAATGGCAAGATAACTAGAAATATAGTATAGACAACTAGAGTATATATAGATTACAGAGGTGCTGCTGCTCTTCTCTTCTAGAATCATTGAAATGAAGTGTTTTAATTGCATCAAAGGCCAAGTGAGAAAATGAAGTCAAATCTTAGCTGCATTATTATCTTAGCACAGATATACTGAAAAATCTTAAAAAAAAAAAGAAAGAAAGAAAGAAAGAAAAAAAAAACTTGCAGTTTGTTATTCTGTATATAGCCATGATAGCATGTATGGAGGGTCCCTAATCAAAGGAGAGTATCAACACTCTTAAAAATGTTTCCATAGTAGGTACCTCGCTGAAGCTCATGCAGCCAGACAGAAAGACATCTACCCAATGAATAATTCGCTTATCTGTTGTATTAAGCGCCATACAACCAGCTCACAAAAACATGTTTCTGAACCATTTTAACCAACAGACTCCTGATGTGTTCCCAAATTAACTGCACTTCTTCTATAAAAGGCAATTTCTTTTGTCTCTTTCTGCCAATAAATAGCATGTGCCAAAATGAACACTAACCTCTTTCGCGCAAATGTTTTTTTTAATTTTCCGATTACAGTCAATTATGGAGTAATTATGAATCCCAGCTACAGTATGACCAGTTACATTTCACTCTTCTAGGTCATTTATTAAAAAAAAAAAAAGTCAATAGGATGCTTTTTAATATCTAGATAATTATATTTAATTGGCTCATTTATGAGTTGGCTCAGTCCCAACTCTGCAGTCCAAATTGATAATATTACTTTTCTCTTTTGACCARTCTCTTTCAGAATCACCTCGTAAAAGGATGCTGAATGTACCCTACCAGCTTGTTGATGTTCCTGCATTCCCTCTGATGCTATTTAGACACAGYTCTGATGGCTCAGAGCCAAAACCACAGGTCCTTGTCTCCCAACTGGTGCTCTCCAATGACTGTCCATAATAAAAATGAGAGCAAAATGAAGGCATCCATCCGAATAAACATCCTGGAAACCCAGCTGCCTCCTGCAGCCATCTCAATGCAACAGAAGTGAAAAGGAGTTCAGTTTCTATTAAGGGAGAAACTACGTCTTGAGAAGATGGATAATCTTCCACTCAAGAGCCCATTCGGGCTGCAGGTGAAAATCCCTCCACATTTGGTGCAAAGCTTTCAGGCAGTCTGACAAGAAGAGGGTGTCCCTTGTTGGGGACAGTGATGGGTTCCCAGCTACAAAATCAGGTTGCTCTGGCCCCGATTCAGTGGCTTTGCCAGGGCAGTACCCTGCACCTGTGGGTACCATGCTTAGATGTCCCAGCTTACCTCCTCCTCGCTTCACTGGCTTCAAGCATGCAAGTCCTCTGAGGTGCTTCTGCAGCACAAGGGGATGGGCARTCTCCAAGCCCAGGGGACTCTTCCCTGCAAAAATGAGCCTAGAAGGCCCTCCATCACCCTCCAGCCCCCACAAGCTCTCTTGATGGTGATCACGAGGGACAACATGGATTTGCCTTCAGCAGCAAGGCTGCAGTGGCTGAAGCCACCTACTTTCAACCATCCCATGAAAATATCCAAAGTTGCCCCAGTCTGGCTCTCGTGCCCTTGGACACAGTGCCCAACCTGACTCCTGAAGAGCCCTGTCTCGGTCTCTGCAATGGCAGAGCGCTAACACCAGCCTGGAATTCACTCTTCTGCCCTAGAACAAGGCCTGACTTCAGGACTATGTCTGCCGCAGCTCATTCTGGTCACCCTTTCTACACAGGGGCAGGGACAAATTTCCATATCCTATTATTTAGAGAAACCATATAGATATATGATGGCATTCAGCAGTTCTGTAAACTCATCTCTTCTTTCTCCTTTAGTAAATACTGAGTCTTGCTGTCATAATGGTCCCAGAATATACTTTGAGAGGAAGGACGTTATGTATACCCTTGTTCAGTTGACCCTGATGCAAGTTTTTATGTTGGTAGACCTTCCCTCCATTACATAATACTGAAAAACATTATTTTAATCCCCAGGCAGACATCTCCACATACACAGCCCCTTTGATTATTTAGTTTTACTACACTGGATGGCTGTGGGGAGGATTAATCTGTGTTTATATTACCTTACTTTCTGCAAGGCAAGCATAAATATATAGAGAAATGCAAATCAAGAAGCCAAATATTTGAGAAGGCAATAGTACAGACCGGAGTCATTTCATCCCCTTGGGCAGCCCATTTGCAGTGACAATGTACTGTCTTTTTAAAAAGCCGTGTCTCAAAGACTATTTCTTTATAGTCACATTTAACCCTTCCTTTACTCTCTATCACTTGCCATGACATTACAAGCATCTACCCACCCCCCACACACCCAAGTCAGCAGAAATGAAAGCAGTATTATACCCCAGAAGATTTAGAGAACAAATTAACTGAACCGCAAAGACAGATATATACACGAAAGTCATTCTCTGAGAGGATTTTGCTACTAACGTTAAATTAGAAACATTTAACCCCATGCCTATAAATAAGAAGATAATTTGTCCCTGCTGACTGACTAGCACGTTAACCCACTCTCATTAGCTCTAACACAACACTTCTTAATTTTAGCTGTGGCTGTCATTTTCTCCTGCACTGCAGCAGTTCGATTTAGCACTTCATTATGAAAGGAAAACTATCATTAGAAAAGCATGTTATCATGTTACCTTCTCATTCTCCCAGCTACAAAAACATCACTGAGCAGAAGAGCTTTCCTCCCTCTGAGGTATCTTTCCTGGTGCTGAGAGCCAATAGTTAAGTGTTCAGAGCAGCAAACATGCGTTTTCCAGTTGTTAAAAAGTTGGTCAGCTGATCAGTGACCTTGCTTGAAAAGCAAACACAAGTTTGAAACAAGAAGAGCAAAAGATGGCTTAATTGCTTAATTTTCTGAAGAAACAGCACATAAATCTATGACTTTTTTGAAGATGGTTAAAACCTGCTCTGTAAAATTAGTTACTTTTTATAGGCAGCTTATTTATCTTTCTCATAGAACATTGAATGCTAAACCCTGCTTGGGCTATCACTGGACTGTCTTTCTTATCAGGAAAGATTATTGAAAAGATGGTCAATTATTAACGATACCTTTCTTGTTATACCTGACATTGCAGACCTTCCCACTGAGCTGCAGTTCTTCGCATGCTGCATCATAGCTGGGCTGAATATATTACTGAGTCTCTTTAGCGCTTCTTTCAAGAAAATAAAAGCAGCTGCCACAATTAAAAGGCAGCATCTTTACTAGAAGATGCAGAATGTCTCAGTGTTAATTACTAATCCTGTTTAAACCCCAGTCTCGTAGGCTACAGGGATGGTAAAGGAGCGTTGTTGCATCGTCCTGTGCCGGGAAGCAAACTGAAGGAGTAGAAGGGAGGGTGGCGTGCAGGCAAAAATCAAATGCTTCAGTATTTCTCACTGGGTTTTTGGGTGCAGAATGTGGGGAATCAGGAGCTCTCGAAGGASCTGGTGCGCGCCATGGGACATTGCATGGGAATGGGGCAGAGCTCATGTCCTGCAGGCCTGCAGCGGGTGGCCCAAACTCACAACTGAACAACAAAACTCAGCCTCTCCACTACAGTTTCAGAAATTTCTGCCTTTCAAGAGCTTCAAAGGCAGTATAAAGCAAGGGACTTGGAATTACTCTATCAACGGCCCCAGGGAACACATCAATACAAGTTTAGTTCAAAAAGCCACAGTTTGGCTTCTGCTTCCCCACACTTCAGGGCCAGAGCCCGGCCACATCACCCTCACTCAAACCCAAAACACCCCTTCCCGAGGGCCGGACGCTCGCCCAGCTCAGCCCCGCGGGAGCCGGAGCGGGAGCAGCCGCCGGCGCCGCTGCCGGCCTCATGCCCTTCCCCACTGCTTAACAAGCAGCGCAACCCAAACGCTCACCATGTTAGCAGGGAAAACATGCAGTTATTTGACCTTACTTTTGGTCTGCAAAACGGTGCTGCTTGCATACTTTTAGACTCATTCTACTCAAAGTGTAACTTTAGAAGATGTAGTTTCAAGAAAAACAGACAAGTTTTGTCCTTGCAGGAAGTAAAATAGTCTGGAATTGTACAGAAACCAAAACAGTATGCTCTGATTTGTTAGCACTCCCCAAGTCATGGTTGTGTTAACTTTTCACGTAACTAATAAAAAATAAACCGCCCATTTCAGAAGCCTTTTTAAATACCATCTCTTTCCCATATCACTGTAAAATCATATACACCATGCAGTGCTGTAACTTTATGTTGACAGCTTCCCACTTCAACAATCAATTCATATGGTCAGKATTCAAAATCAAAATCAGGGTCAAAAAGGGTGAACGGAAGAATATGTTGGCTTATTTAATGTTTACTCCAAATATGTTTTATCAAATTCTTCTCTTGCTCTTTGCTGCTGCTTATGCTCTCCATACAAAGTAGCATGATGGGAAAACATATATTAATATACAGTAGAGATTTTAAAGAAAGCTCAAAAGACTTGCTTATTTTTTGCATTGCTATTACACACACAGGACCATTTTTTTCCAGATACAGTCCCCATGGTACAAAGTGGTCTTCTGCATGTGCCCAAATCAGCTTTCCAGCAGGAACCACCAACGAACGCAGTCCAAATATGCACGCTCATCAGTTATGGGATGGTGCCTGATAGAGATACGACTTGTTGGTTTCCAACAGCTAAAGTTGGACTGCGCAGCTYAGGAGGGACCTCCAAGTCTACCGTCACTCACCGAAATATCTGCCCGTACGCCAGTGCAGGCACGTCTGCATACATCTGTGCATTGCTGAATGCAGACGGCGCGGGGTAGGACATGCGAGAAGCATGTCACCTGGGCAATGGTCCAAAACAGGCCTGCAAGACTCAGCAGGGGTCTGTCATGTATTTAGAGGCCTTGACAAGAGAAGTGGACAATTCACCCAGCACCAAGCTCTGGGCTCTTCTAGCTGGTGCTGTGGGAAGGGCTGAAGTCCGACCTACAACCTGCTGATTTATTCCAGACTGCTGCCCTGGACAGTGCCTGTGGCCAGTTAGCTCAGCCACGGGCACAGTCAGGACCCAGCACCGATTCTGGTGAGCTCGAGCAAGTTGATCGTGTTCCAACCTGTGGCGCTCACCAGGTGCAACACACTCCTGCTCGCTCTCCTCAGCCCGCACCAGAAGCAGAAAAGCAGTCAAGGCTCAGGAGGAAAAGCCAGAGCAGGACCAAAAGCCTCAGATCACCTTCAAACCAGAGCTGAGCAGTGAGGCAGCAACAGGCATGTACTGAGGGAGACAAGGGGCAGGAAGCTGCTCCAGACCTTACCAGAAAGGCAAAGCCTAAATTGCAAAGAACATTTGAGCGGCCAGGAAATACTCAACACACCCTGGGCGAGTTTCTTAGGGAGGGCTTGGAAACGCTCCCCGTGCTGATCATCAAAGCAGCCCATCTTCCTCTCCCTCGGTGGATCCATTGGCAGCTCGCCCTCCTCCACACACACCGGATGGACACACAGAGCTGCACTTCATCCCGAAATCCAAGGGGGATCTAAGTCTTGGCATTTGAAGGGTTACGACAAAAACCTGCTCCATCCAGGCGGTCTGCTTGATTACACAATAACCAGCAGAGCTTTCATTACAAGTGGACATACCAAGAATAAATATAGCCTCTTGGGGAATATTTGTTATACAGATTTTTTTCAATTCTGTTTGACTGCAGAGGAAGAAAAATAATGCATTTCCTATCTGCCAGGCACATCAGCAACACGGGTGGGAACGCTGCTATACAGCAATGGGCTGTGATCGTCTGCTGTTTGGCATAGGCCAGGAAAGGAATTTCCTCCCAGGCAGAAAAAAGAAGTTTGAAAACTTTGTGGGATTAAATAAATAAATTTTTAAAAAGTGGCTTAAAGCCATCCATGTATTTGGGATAGAGACCAAGCAGGGTTTATGAACTGGCAAAGCCTTTACGGTTTGCCTTGTGAGAAGCTGTCAGTATTTGAAAGGTTTTAAAAAGTGAGAGAAAACAGCATTTCCTCTAGAAGAGATTTGCAGCCCAAGACCCGATCACACGCATGCGTGAGTGCATCAGTTAATGCGTCCAGCATTTTGTCTCATGACGCCAGTCATTATCACTAGACCTGCACCCTGCCAGATCACCTGGGAATGTAAATTCGGGCTGGACTTGGGCTGGGCACATGATCACGCTTCTGTTGCATTAGCCCATATCCTACAGGAGATGCATGCTGGCACTGCGCTTACACGATGTCTGCATTGCAATCAGAGGACAGAAGATAGCAAATTAAAGTCATGTGGGTCAACGATACCTGAACCGCTGTATAAAGCTCGTACATCAATATTAAGAAATGTGAACTGGCAAACTGAATTTATAGCAGTGGCACATGGAGGTTTTGATCTGCTGCTGTCAAACCCCAGCCAGAGCAGCACAAATGAAGTCAGCAGGGTCATGCTGGCACAGGTATGTGTTAGCTGATACCATTCAGTGAAAACAGGCACAGAAAGCCTGGGGGAAGGGGGCTTTGCATAGAGTAGAGTCAGGGCAGCTCAGAGGACAGTTTGCCTTCTGACAGAATGCACCAAGAGACCATCGATAACTTTAGACTTGTGTTTCCCACAATGCCTTCCTGCTCTGCTCCTTTGGCTCACAGCAAGACCTTGGTTGGTTGCAGTGAAGAATTGTTTAGCATATTTCCAGAAATTTCATTAATCTACTGTAATGCTCAGTCGTCAAAGTTGGGAGCTTTGAAGAGAAAGAAACCAAAGAGACAAGCTGAGAATAAAGGAGCCGGCAGCACGGAGGAGCCGGGCGAGAAGGTTGCTGCGTGAAGGTCCAGGCCTTCTGGAACCAAGCAGGGAGAGGGGTAAAGTAATCACCTGCTTGCAGGACTGCCTGCTATTTTTAAATTCCTTAATATCCTGAACGAGTGGTGCTACCAAAGTGCAATTATTAGCATCCCTTTCAAAGTTTCTTCCATTTCCCTTGTGAGAAGATATTCCAGCTTTAACCACCATGCTATTTAGCATGGAGAGGACTTTCTCTGTGCTTTACATGAAGAACGGTCAGATGATGCTTTGTACAGCATTACCTTGCTGCACATTTCTGAAGGAGAACAGGAACAGATTTTGGGATGCAAAGTTAATCACCTCRCTGAAGGAGAGGCTGTGGTGGATGGCACTGGCTGCAGGGTGTTTTAGATGCTAGACCGCCTGTGCTCCCCTAGTCTCAAACTCCCCATAAATCACCTCRGGAGTGACAAGGTGAAAACACAGAAAGGGGCTCAGTAAGGAACAGGGATGCTAAACAGCCATGCATGCTTTTAGGAAGAGAGGGTTATTGCAGACCACAGGATTACAATATACTGTAAAAAGAGACGTGYAGAGACATTTAAGTGCCCAGGGAAGAGCTGGGCACTTTGCACTACATGACAAATCCTTGGGCCATTCCCCTCCCCTGCTTCAAAGCAGGACGTGCTGCCGGGCATCATGCCACRGACCTGCCCGTGCCGTCACAGCGTGGCCCCCCAGCTCCTGGGCAACCACGCCACGGCCCTAACTGCAGCAGAGCCATGGCTTTTGGTATCCTGCCTGATGGGGAGCATTATTTGCACATTAAAGAAACTTGCAGATAATACTGAATTGGAAGTATAATTGCAAACATCAGAAAATAAACTACAGAATACGAACCACAAGCGTGGTCACAGTCAGTGCAAAGTGACTTCGGTTYTGGTGAAGCACACCAGAAGATAGAAACATAAGCAAAACAATAGCAAAATGAGAGTCAACTGGAAGAAATATGAGGAAAACTAAACGTGCATTGAGCAGGAAACAGAAATCTACTCTCAGGAAAAAATGGCCAGAGTTTCCCTGAGAAACAGCCAAAGTGTTTGCAGGACTGGGGAGATGCACTGCTGGGGAAAGACAAAAAGGTATGACCAAAAAAAGGGACATAAATCTTTAAACCACTGCAAAACTAAAACAATGCAGAATCCAGATGCTTGCTGAAAATTCACCATCTGCACAGGGGGGCCAGTGAAGGCTTCGGCGTGCAGCTCATGCCGACATGCGTCTGTAGGAGCTGCCCTGCATGAGGGCACGCTGCATCCACAGCATTTCCTGTAGTCGCCGCCTGCCTGGGGTTGTGCAGTGAAATTCAAGACGATCGTTTCAATCTGGAAACGGTTTGCTCTGCGATTGCTCCATAGTTTGGGCTGGAGCTCGCCTACCACCGCAGCAGGGAGGAGGTTTGCTGCGCTCCCACACCAGCRTCAGCAATCGGCCTTTCTGCAAAACTGCAGGAAAAAAAACAGTAGAGGCGGGTGCACAGGGATGGGGTTGCAATAAGTCACTGCCAGGCTGGGGAAAGGACATGCTTATTACATGAAAAACATCCTTTAGTGGAGTAAATACAGGAGAATTCATACTTGAGCGGGGCAAACCCAAGGAAGGGATGAAGTTTAAAGGTGCAACTAAGAGCAACAGCCTGCAGAGAGGAAGGAAAGCCTGGGCTAACCTCACTGGCACCAGAACACACAGTCTAGCAAGTAACCTTGCTTAGAGGAGCAGCTGCCCGAGGGACGGTTTCAGACATCTTTTCAAATGGCAGTAATAAAGTTAGAGAGATATCAATTTTGCTAAAACTGCTTACTGGTATTTAATAAATAGAGTTAACTTCCTGCCAGTGTTTCCATTATAGAGACACATTTCAAGATTAGGCATGGAGGTATCATGTATCCAGATTACTGCCGTCTCTTATGGCCCATGCGGAGGGAGGAACGATTGCGTTCATCCCCTCATCCGATAACCCCGTTTCCAGCTGCCCTCCAATTCAGTCTAATCATGGTTGCATAAAAGCTGTGGTTAATTCTCAGGATTTTATCAGGCGCCTTGAGAACTATGTTTTCCTTAAAGTCACATTTTCTGGAGCCAGGCGACTACAGAAAGTGCTTAAAACCATGAATCAAAAGTGCCCTAAAAATCAGAAGGCAAACAAAAAAAATCCTTAGTGTCTCATCTCTGACATTTAGTCTTTTCAAAACCATCTCCCAGRTTTTGAGGGACACAAATGCAGGATGCGGGAATGCTGGTTTCTGGCTTTTCTCGGGTTGCTTTTTGCATTGGCTTGACTTTGGGACTGGTGAAACTTTGCTGCCACGCTTTGAAACAAATCCAGTTAAAGAAGCTGGTATTTCCTTTAAGATGAAGAGTTTGTGCTTGGCGTGGCAGGGGTTTAGGTGCCCTTGGTGTCTTTGCATGGAGATGCTGGCCTGGAAACATCTCCGTTCCCTAGGGAAGAGCAGGAGCCTTCGGATATTCTCCAAAACTGGACATGGAGGCAACATGGCAGGCGAAAGCACTCCTGCCTAGAGCAAAAGGCTCTCCTGTTTCTCCCGAAAGATGTCAGAGGCAGTGGAGCCTCACGTAGGGATCCCTCCCCTTGCTCCAGTGGTGGCACATCGGTGAGAGGGCTGCTCAGCACGGGGCTGGGATTGTCACCTCGCTGCAACTCACATCCCGAGCAGAGCGTGTGAAACCATCTGGCTGAGCGCTCTCCCTTGGCTGCCTGCCACACTGCCGTGAAGCCACCCAGATACCAGCACATCCAAAGCCAGTGGGGGCTGCCCCCAGCCTGATCTGACCCACCCTCCCAGTCTCCCTGGTCCCGTGAACCTCGTGAAGAGCTTGGTGCTGGGGACCCACATGACCGACAGAGGCAGCACCCGGACGCAAGGCAGTCTTGTGTGATTTCCCACTCTGGAGACAAAACATTCATTTGTGGAACTGAAAACCACACACATGCACACAAACAACTCTTCCTAAACCCACCACCCTAAGAAAGCTGAGAAAAAGCCCATTTCCATTCATGAAAGCAGGCTGGTGATCCACAGTTTACCTTGTCCAACCTTGGTCCCGTAACCAACACAAGGCCCTCGCCTGCTGCCAAAAACTTTGCCAAGAGCCTTAAGCTTTTCTGAAGTTTCATAAGATCTCCCTCTGAAAGCTTTCAGAAAGTTCCTTTGGTCTGTCTGTCCCTTTGCTTATTCCTGGTAGATGTCCTGGGGCAGGAGAAGCCATCGCTCCCCTTGCTCAGAGAAAGATCACTTTTAAAGCAGCCCCTCTAACATTTAGTTACTCCTGCAGGTCAGGAGGAGACGCGGCCACGTCCCTGCCACACCACAGCAAACACCAACAAGCAGAGATATCCTTCAATTGCTGAATCACACTTATTTTTTTCATCTACCTTTTCTATCTTACTACTGTCCAAKCTGCCCAGTGCACAAATCCCTACACTTGCTACAGGACAAGTTCCAATATTGCCCTAAGATGACAGCAGGGTCYTATGTACTTCCAGGGGTTTGCAGTCCCTTCTCAAAGTTGCCTTRCTGCAGTGCAGGTTTAATAACGATGCACTAAATATTCTGCTCCTTTCTGAAAGAGGAGAGGAACGGAACTGCCATTTTCCTCCTCTTCTAGGACATTTTTCATGTGGTGGACACAAATTCAGGACAGCTCTGAACCATGTGCTCTGTAGCCTTGTAGTCAGTGGTATTTCTCCAGGGAAACATCCCCTTCACAAACGTACGCATATTAAAGAGGAAAAAGAGAGCTTAGGAAAAGGAGACTTTCTTCTGCTATTTTATTGGGAAATACTGATCCCCATTACTGCTTTTCAGTATTTGTTTCAGTTTCTATTTCAGTTTCTAACCCCCACATKAACTACCCAGGAGCAACTGATGGCAATGGACGTAGCTGGCTGAAAATCCATGGGGTTCCCGGACTCGCTCGCTCTGCACCTCGCAGCTCCGCTGAGTGGCGGGGATGGTCACGCGGGCATTGCATTTTCCTAGCTGCACTGAGCCCAGCCCCTCAGCAATGCTACAGCCCTGTCCTACGTGCAGAAGCTGATAAATTCAGCCCTTCAGCAAAAATGGAGGCAACCAACTCGGCAAGCTACTTGGTGGTATGAGGTACGAAGGACTGGAAATATAATTCCACCAAGGCCTAAAATAAATATGGATTAAAAGGAGCTATTTGCATCTGGCCTTCTGCATTACTTTTTTTTTTATACCCAAGGCAGTGTGGGAATCTGTACAGTTAGTGATTTCTGCCCTAAGTTAAAGACCGGTTAGCATGTATRAATCAGAGTTTAGAAATTACACAATATTTACTGAAATATATATCTTGCCATTCTTGAACAATGAAGTGTCATAGTAACCCTGCTGTCATTTGATGCACGTAGTGGACAAAAACAGTAACTTAGGATATTTACTTTTTTTAACAGYGGGAGCAAGCTCATCTAGGGCACTATTTCAAGACCTTTCTTGAAAAGAACCACGGTTTGATCCATAACACATTGTGATAAAAATGTAACTCTCACAATATGTGACRGCTGCTACACTGCAGGGGGAGGGATCTGAATTGGCAGAGAACTTGTTAGTGAGTTTATACCGTTCGTTGTACAGAATCTCAAAAACGCTCCGGATTTACATGATGCTTTGAGATCAAACCACGCAACTCCTGAAACACAGGCACAGCAAGGAAAGCAGGAGCTGTTTAGCAGCAGGCAACGTGACACTAAGGCCTCACGCAAATGAAGATCCAGGGGGGCTATTTAGATTAGGTGAGGAAGAGGGGAAGATGTAGTGGTACCAAACTTAATTGCCTTCTTTGAAACAAGCAGTGAGCTCCTGTGCTTGTCCCCTCCCGGGCAGCAGCAGGACCCCCGCTCCCGGCTCGAGCAGCAGTGAGTGCGCCTTTCCCAGCAGCAACTGCCGGGGCAACACCGGACCGCGGGAACGGGATGCGTAAATGCAAGCGCAGCGGCTGGGAAAGCTCCCCTTCCTCGCAGGATGGCTCGGAAGCAGGTGAGGACAGCGGGGATGCGGCTGAGCTATTCTCACTGAGCGGGGCGCTCAAGGGGTTCAGAAARCCTTTTCCCAGGGATGCCAGTCTCCCTGCACACCGATTCCCTTGTGCAAAGTGCCATAGACAAAACACTGTGCCCGGATCTAGCTATCCCCTAGCATTTTTCTTGGAAGGAAAACAGGCATTTATGCCACTGTTTTTTGTTCATAAATGTTTTGGAAACTCTTGGACTGGAGAAGGGACCATACAGGCACCAACACAGCAGCAGGCTTATCTCCCACCTCCTACTTGGGTTCAGGATTATTTTAACAAATCTGCTAACTGATCACTTTTCAAACACAGATTTGTTAGCTGGTTAAGCTTTCTAGTTGTCATTCTGTCAGAATTTTTTTTAATATTATGATGAAAGCAACTAATAATCAGTCATAAATCTGAGGTTATGATCTATTTCCTCTGACATATCATTTGGGGTTACTTTGTAAGATATCACACCATTTCAAGTTTATCCCAAATGCAGAGCACAGGGAAGACTCTCAGGCATGTAYAAAGGCAAATGCTGAACTTTTTTTTTAAGAAAAGAAACAAAHGAGTTTTCTCTGCACTTCAATGTAGTTGCTCTCCTTAGAAAGCACATGCCAGATTTTCAGGTGTGTGGCAGTATGTGAGCGACGGCTCCATGCAAACCAGCTTCTCCCTTGAACTTAGTTGGTCTTGCATTTGAATTTATTCACAGCACTTTCTGCCTCACCCAGGTACATCAGCAATCTGCCCACTGACCTCTCAGCCCTGGTGGAAAGGTCTCCGCGGGCTGCCTACGGGCTACAGCAGCATCCTGCTCGCACTTGTGATTTCTGCTAGCCTGTGCAAGAGACAAGCCAGAGCCCGGCACGTTTGTGCCTTAGGCCTGGGAGAAACGGCAGGCTGAACGCCGTGCCGGCAGGAAAGCGGTGCCCGGGGCACGTCGGGGCCCGGCGGCTCTGCAACGTCCTGGCAGCAGTCGCCAGCGAGGAAAGGTGATGCTGCGTGCGAGGCAGAAGCCAGGCTGCGCAGGGAGCCCCGCCGTCACCCGGTCTAGAAACCAAAATGACAGAAAAAGCTCCCAGAGTTTCTCTCCCCCGAGGGCTGAAAAGTTTGCAAGGAAGCAGGGAGAAGCTGGAGGCAAGCGCAGGCACCCGTGGAGGCCAGGCTGGGGGCTTGTGCTTTGCTTAAACCGCATCTTTGCTGCGGGGGAGGATTTCATGTTACCGGGCTGAGGCTAAATGCACAAGCCTTGCTGCTCTCGGCTAGGCGGCTTCCGCTGCGCCGCCCCGGGGCCCTTGCTGGCCCCTGCACGGCGACACCTGGGAGCGCTCCAGAYCCACAGCGGCTCAGCAGCTTCCTGCCCCCTGCGCACCGGTGCTCAGCCCCAGCCCTGCACCCAGCGGTGCTCTGGCGGGTGCCCCGTCTCCACAACTGGGGGCTGCTGCTGCCCCAGCGAGACAGCTCGAGGGGCCGGTCGCCACCGAGCACCCTGGGCAGCACCCTGGAGCTTCCCCCAGAGCTCGCACTGCCGCACCCCCAAACACGCAAGGCAGCAACCTCTAGAGCGCTGCCCAAGCAGCCCCGGGCACCCTGCAGAGCATCCCCAGAGCTTCCCCCGGAGCTCGCACTGCAGCCCCCGCCGAGCACCTCTCCGGTGCATTCCCCCAGCACCAACTACCCCGGAGCACCCCAAACTACCCCGCAGCACTCCGAGAGCAGCCCCGCGGCGGCACCTCCTTCCTGGCTGCAGCGTGCCCGGCCCGATCCCGATCCCGATCCCCGGCCGCGGC